>NC_044930.1:24359333-24436380 GCF_003576645.1 Ipomoea triloba | reverse complement strand
TATATATATATATATATATATATATATATATATATATATATATATATATATATATATATATATATATATATATATATATATATATATTCACGCACCTAAAGTTTTTAAATAGTATACCTTCAGTACACAAACGACGTAACTTAAGCACACAAACAAAGCACCTTAAGACACACAAACCACGCACCTAAAGTTTTAAAATTGGGCACCTTAAGTTTCAACACTGACGCACCTTAAGAAGGAAAATCACGCACCAAAAGCTTTAGGTTAACGCACCTTAAGTTTCAACAATGACGCACCTTATATTAAGCACACAAACCACGCACTTTACGAATGAAATCTACGCACCTAAACAACCGAACAACCGCACCTGAAATGCCAACCGCACAGGAATCTATATGTGTGTGTGTGTGTGTGTGTCAGATCAAATGTGGTTAGGCCTTAACATGCGACCGGTGCGACTACATCATTAGGTATGCAAAAACGCACTAATAGTCTTAGGAAACGCACAACAAAGAAATGCATCAATGCACCACAAAATGGGCCATTAGGTACGCATCACCACAAAATGCACCATTAGGTACATACAAATGCTCTACACAGTCATTAGAAACGCACAATTAGGTGTGGTGAGGTATGATGCATTTTTTTGGCTTTGTGGTGCATTATGTGTTACATTTCATTGTTGTACGTTTTTTAACACTATTTGTACTATGCACTTTTGCATACCTAATAGTGACACCACACCGGCAGCACGTTAAGGTCTGGCCACACTGGAATTTGCAAAGGATTACCATGTGTTCACATTTAAAGAAATAGAAAAAGACACTACTATCCTACTTTAACAAAAAAAAATAATCTAAGTCATCTTAGGAAATCAAATCCTCACCTAAGGATGGGTCCTCATTTAATCTGAAATCTCTCTCTCTCTCTATATATATATATATATGTGTGTGTGTGTGTGTGTGTGTGTGTGTGTGTGTGTGTGTGTGTGTGTGTATGTATGTATGTATATGTATATATATATGTATGTATATGTATATATGAAGAGGTTCGGGTGAGAAGAAAACCGCATGTGAAAAATGAGAAAGAATCTTAGCCCTAAATAAATAAAAAAATTCGCCACCTATGAACTTCAACAATGTGCACTGTAAGACATAACAATGTGCTCTGGAATAAAGGATAGTGTGCACTATGACGCAAAAAATGCGCACGGGAGGCACAAAAATGTGAAACAATTATTGAAAAAATTAAATTTAATATAAGATCTCCAACACAAATCATAAACGAACATAAATAATAAACAAACAAACAATATTTAACTCAAATTAGTAATTAGTAATCAAGATTAATTAATCTTTTAAAAAAAGTATGTCATCTACAATTTAAAAAAAAAATGCTCTAGAATGCACAACAATGTGCTCTGGAAGAAGGAACAATGTGCACTCTAAGACAAACAATATTCACAACGAAGGCACAACATTCTGCTCTAAAAGTCGTAACAATGTGCTCTGTATGGCATAACAATATGCACTAAAAGAATGAACAATGTGCATTGTATGACATAATATTGTACACTGAAAGAAGGAACAATGTGCACTGTATGACATAACAATGTGCATTGAAACGCAAAAAAAATTAACTTACACAAAATTATAATAATGTAACTGTGTTTTTTTTAAATCTCCAATTTGAACCCTTGAGAAGTTCAAGGGAGTGAAAATTGCACAGTGTTTAAGGAATATTTACTCGCAAGATGTTGGAACGAAGGGAAAGATATAGCATTGAGGTCTGATTTCCTAAGCATTGTGGAATTACACCATCCAAACTATTTTCAGATAAGTAGAGAACTTCAAGGAAGTTGTAGAACTACACCATCCAAACTATTTTCAGATAAGTAGTGAAAATTGCATAGTGTTTGAGGAATATTTCCTTGCAAGTTGTTGAAATTGATGAGATAAAGAAATCTTAATGAGGTTATATTTCCTAGGCAATGCGGAACTAGACCACCCAACTTATTGTCATTTAAATAGAGATCTTCAAGAAAGTAAAGATTGCATAGTGTTTCAGGAATAGTTCCATGCAACCTTAGTGAACTTAGTTTTCCAATTGTAGCAGGTATTGAACCAAAGAAAAGGTTTTCATCTAGGTTAAGGACTTCGAGTTGGGATATATTGATCAAATTTGGGGGAAATGGTCCTTAGAATAGGTTTCTCTCACAATTGAAATATTTAAGCCTAGTCAAATTGGAGAATATTGCTTCTGATCTGGAATTTGGCCAGTCAAAAAATTTGAATATAGGTAGAGGGAAAGAAGGTGGTGAAGGTGGCTTATTTGGGATGGAATAGTACCATTGAGTTTTTTTTCCTGCAAGGCTCAAAGGATGCGAGCTTTGTTAATCTTCCAATCTCTGTTGATATAAAATTTTCAAAAGAGTTCTAACTAAGGTCCAAAAAAATTAACTGGGAGAGGTTAGCAATAGTAGATGGAATTGAACCTACAAAGTTGTTATGGGGGCTCAAAAGGGTGAGGTTCGGAAATGAAGTGAAATCAAAGTTTTCAAGTGTACCTGAGAGGTTATAACTTTCCAGGTTTATCTTGTTAACTGCTCCAGCATTAGTGCAGTTGATGCCTGTCCAATTCCAGCAAATTAAATGTTCTTCCACATCACAAGAGCTCTTCCTTCAATTGTTTTTGAAGTTGCCGTCTCCCAAGAAAGAGAAAAAGAACAAGAATACGAATAACAAAAAAGATTATCGAAGAAGAGGGCATCACTATCTTTCGTACTTTCTAGCTTCTTAGCTTGTTAGATATTGTATGTTGTTGTATGAGGTGGGGTTTCAATATTCAATTTATACAAGTGAGAGTGGGTGATCACTAGATAGTCATCATTATTGATGGTGCTAGAAAAACAGTGAGATTTAAGACGAACTCAGGCCTGCCTTTACCACTTCAACACTTAATTTCCCAACAAACACTAAAATACACAATCTTGCAGGCCACTATACATGAAATACAAGCAGTATATATTGTGGGATCTTAAATAAATCTGCTATGGCAAGTGTTGTAAATGTTGCTATTCAATTTTCAAAACGTGACATATATTGCTCTTCACATGAATTATTAGTAGTGTAAATATGATTATTTTCAGTTTTCCCTATTCAAAAATCACGTTTTTTTTTCCATTTTTCTTTCTGGCAACAACAATGTTTCTCTTTCTTCCTATTAGGAGAGGGACAATATATACACCACTAATAATTCAAGAGTGACATTGATAATTGGCATACGAAGGGCATAAATTACAATTTTCCTTATTATGTAATGTGATCATCTGAGCACTATACCCAATTTCCAAAACCTCTAAGCTAAGCTTGATATATGTTAACTAATTGGGTTCTGAGATGATGAATTCAGGAGTATATATGAAATTTGTTGGGAAAATGGCATAAATGACATTTTAAGTGGTCATTTTGTGGTATAAATATATGTAGGGTCCACATCACATTTGGGTCGGGTCAAAGTGGATTCAGATTCTTCGTAGTGAGACGAAGAAATCAATATATTATACTCTCAAAATGGATAATGCATAAATGAGAAAATGGGTTCTCAAAGTGACCCATTGAGATGAAATTTGTGTGGGAAAAGTTTTAAGGAAAGCATTTGTCCCACATTGGTGTGGGAAGAAGATTACACCCATTATATATACAAGGGTCTTTTATAACTCTTTAACTTGTATAGCATAGATGATCTCTCTCGTGCAAATCCCACATTTTTTCGGGCCTATGCCTCGGCAACCAATGACCTTTGGCATTATGGTAGTGACCTGCAGCGAGAAGTAAATATGTGTTTGGTGTTTGTGTATTTCTAGGTGAGCAGCAGACCAAACCAAAAATCACCTTGCTCCCTATTTCTAGGTGAGCAGCAGACAGACCAAATCACTCTGACTTGCTCTGCTCTCTAGGTGAGCAGCAAACCTTCCTTCAAGTCACCTGTGTTGTTCATACCTAGCAAACCTTCCTTCAAGTCACCTGTGTTGTTCATACCTTCCTTCCTTAAACTCTGCTCTCTAGGTGAGCAGCAAACCTTCCTTCAAGTCACCTGTGTTGTTCATACCTTCCTTCAAGTCACCTGTGTTCATTCCACGTTCTCGTTCGCCGAGTCTCAAATTTGTGTGCTCAAACGCAGAGATCGTTCTCGTTCGCCGGGTCTCAAATTTGTGTGCTTAAACGCAGAGATCGTCGTACGTCTGCTCTCCTTCCTTCAAGCCTCGAAACTCTGCTCTCCTTCCTTCAAGCCACCTGTGTTCATTCCACGTTCTCGTTCGCCGGGTCTCAAATTTGTGTGCTCAAACGCAGAGATCGTTCTCGTTCGCCGGGTCTCAAATTTGTGTGCTCAAACGCAGAGATCGTCGTACGTCTGCTCTCCTTCCTTCAAGCCACCTGTGTTCATTCCACGTTCTCGTTCGCCGGGTCTCAAGTTTGTGTGCTCAAACGCAGAGATCGTCGTACGTTTTATCCTGAGAAATCTAGCCACAACAATCCAGCACCCCGAGAGACGGTAAATAACGTTTTAAGGACAGAGGCAACTCGACTCGTGCTTACAACTACCCCAAATAAAGTTCGTTCATCTCCGTCCCTAGTTATTCCAGGTTTATCTAACATTTGTTGTAGGTTTAAATTCCTGAACTTATTTATTTTGTTTTTGTGAATTTCCTATTTCGTCCATTTTCTTGGATTTTTCGAGAATTATTTCCTACAAAATATATGTAAAGAATTTTCCCTAAATTTTATTTCTTTAATTTCTTTAATCAAGAGCAATACAGCTTCTAGTTTATAAATTTCATTTATTTTTCTCATCTAGAATCCAAGAAAACAGAGACAGAATCCAACAAATTAAATTATCGTGAATGGAAAAACCATATGCTTTGTAGAAGTTATTCACCCACCGGACATGGACATCTTCAATGAATGTAGACAATGTATTTTCTTTTCATTTTCATTCTATAATGTTTTCTTTATCACAAGAAGATTGCTAAACATCTTTCAAAAAAAAAAAAAAAAAAAAAAAAGATTGCAAAACTAATAATTCTAACTTACATAATATTTTTTTGAAAACAAGAACTAACAGTGCGTTTGGTTTGCTGGAAAATATTTGAAGAAAATGAAATTTAAATTTTATGGGAGGTTATGAAATCAAGCCTCAGTGGAGGCGATGACCCCTTGTGCGTATAACAAGAAGCAAGTAGAATTCCAATGTAAAATATTTTCCATCCAACCAAACAACATAAAATTTATCATTTTCCTCCACTTTTAGGAAAACCTTTTCCATATGGAAAAGATTTTCCATCAAACCAAAAACCCCTAAAATATTATGGATTTTTTTTTTTTGAATACAACTGACTCATTACATTGTAGTATTTGTTCATCTATACTTTCTCAACCTATCCTATTGAAGCACGAATAGTCAATTCGCCTCCACTGAGGCTTGATCTCATGACCTCTCATATAAGAGAATCACTACATACCATCTGAGCAGAAGGTGCTTGGCTTATGGATTAATATTTGATACACCCGCCGATGTATAGATGCTATACACCGGCGGTGAAAGAGAAGATGCTACATCATTTTAAAAAAAGGTCAATATTAATCGGGTCCTTTTTTACAAAATATTTAAGAATTAGTATTTTATTAAGAAATTCTTTATTTATAATTAACAAAATATATCCACTTTCCTAAACATATTTATTATTTAATTATTATCTATCTAATTTTCTAAACATTTTTATTAGATACGTTATTAATTAAATTGACAAAGGGTGATTATTAGATTAAATATATACGGAGTATTAAAAGAGTAGATTAATTAATAAAAAGTTTCTAATTATTATATTTTTGTTTCGGTTACTAAGGAGAAAATTAAATTAAGCTTAAAAAATCATAATCGTACAATCATACCACACTTACACAATTTGTTCACTCTCAAGTCCATTCTATTAGTTCAAAAGTTATCTTTTCTATTATCATGTATTAATATACATCTTAAATTCATCTAAAACAATTCGCTAATTGATTTGATAATACAAAAGTGGGGTTCCTGAAACTTGTTCATAGCGTGATCTTCACAATTATTTACAAACCAATCTACATTTCAATATCTTTATAACTCCGTTCTCAACTTAATTTGAAACCATAATAAATATATTTGTAACTCAACAATAAATTATCTTTGTAATGGAAGCCACCTAGATACACATCTGTAACGTCCCTTCGCACTCTTCCCAGAGCCCCTTCTAACTTCCCAAACTAGATTTGCCATATCCCCATACTAAAACTAATTCCATTTGCTACCATGAACAAACTTTGAGCATGCTGCAATGAACCAAACCTCTAGGCGTCAACTAAGGGTGCACCAAATTGCAACCACAACCACCGATGAGATGGGATGTGAATGAAATAGCGTGAGATTTTTCAATAAAAATTACAATCCAATAGCTTAATTGATAATTTAGATCACAACAATTAGACTTTCTGTAAGCGTGTATTAATATTTGTTAATATCAAGATTTAAAATATTAGATAATAAAAAAATCTCAACATTTGTTTTCAAAAATTTTGTGTTCGAATTTCAAATGTTAACCTAAAATGTAAATTTGATTTGAATTTGGCGACTTTTTTGGAGAATCAATGATCAAAGTGGTGAAATTCTAATAGTCCAAGATCAAAGTGGTGAAATCCTAATAGTCAATGTACCACTTTAGGTAATAAGGGATTAAGGGATTTTATGAACACAACACTACTGTCAATTAGGCCATCAATCAATCCATTTATGAACACAAATGTTTTTTTTATTACACCAAACTTACATTAAATTATTCTATTAAAGAAATATAGTCACTCTCCCACTACAAAGTAATAATTTATTGCATTTCATTCAAAATGAGAAGAATTACAAACCAAACACTACAACAATCACACACCTATGGCATGAAAATGAAGACAGCAAAAACTGTAAAAACAGACAAAGAAAACCACACACTAAGACTGCTGCATTGCTTCATCTCTCAGACTCTCACTATCCTCTTGAGTCTTGCACTCCCACTATCAATTCCCAAGTATTAACCTTATAAGCCACCGTGGTTTTCCATACTTGAATATCAGATATCCTATCAAAATACCAAATGGTATGCCACAGCTATATCCAACAACAACACTTTGCCAACCAAATCCAATCCAAAAATTTTGTGAGTCCTTCACATTTGGTGCTTGCCCTTCACCTCCATCTTGGCACTGTAAAGTGAGTGGAAATCCACATAGAGCCACGTTTCCCAAATAAGAATCATTGCTAAATGTGTTAAACTGTGGGCCATTAGGTATATGACCAGAAAGATGATTATAAGAAAGATTCAGTACAGCGAGAAATGTCAACGATCTTGAAAGTTGTTCTGGAATCTCACCTACTAGTTTGTTTGATGACAGATCGAGTACCTCAAGATCAGTTATATTTCCCAGTGATGACGGAATATTGCCAGTAAGTTGATTGTGAGATAGATTGAGAAACCGAATGAAACGAAGGTTTCCTAAAGATCTTGGAACCTCACCATGGAAGTTGTTGTTGGATATATCAAAGATTGTGCATATATCATAATGCACCACTTGAACTTCCTTCCCTTTCCACACTAGGCTTATTGACAAATCATCCCCATTCCACCCTGGCGAGCTTGTTGACAAATCATCTCCTTTCAACACTAGGCTTCTTGACAAATCATAATATTTTAGTATTTCACCATCATTTGGATGCTTCATTGCTTCAAAATTCTCCATATAATGTCTTGGTAGAGGACCAGTGAACTCATTGTGTGAGATATCAAATATGTGTAGCTTTCGGAAGGGAAGTCTAGTTTTAGAAGAGTATATTCTACCATAGAATTTATTAGATCTCAGCACAAGAACGCGCAAATTGGGAAGAACATCAGACCAGTGAGGAAATGTATCACCTATCCTGTTGTTTCCAAAATCTAGAACTTCAAGAAAGCTGCAATTTTCCAAGCCTTGTGGCAATGTCCCTTCCAAGTGATTGTCATTCAAATTGAAATACAACAAGTTGTTGCCCTGTGTGCATACTTCTGGAATAGTTCCATGTAGCTGATTTTTAGCTAAATTTATAACCTCAAGTTCCCTACTGAAGTTCCCCAGACACAAAGGTAGTGGACCATGCAAATTGTTATTGGATAGATCTAGAAATTTTAGGAAACTCAAACTGCACAATCCTGTGCCATTTTGAACTGTTGGAGTTTGAGGTATTGTTCCACAAAGCAAGTTCTTAGAAACTAGTAAAGTTCTCAAAATTTTTAGTTTTCCTATGCATTGTGGAATTGTACCACCCAAATAGTTGTTGGATAAAATCAACACTTCAAGGGACTCAAGATTGCATAGTCCACTAGGAATATTTCCTTGCAACCTGTTGGACCGAAGAGAAAGATATTCTAGTGAGGTTACATTTCCTAAACATTGTAGAATATGACCTTTCAAACTATTGTAAGATAATGAGAGACCTTCAAGAGAATAAAGATTGCATAGTGTTCTTGGAATATGTCCTTGTAGCTTGTTATGGCTAAGGGAAAGATATCTTATGGAGGTTACATTTCCTATGCAGGGAGGAATAAGACCTCTCAAACTATTATTATATGTGGAGAGAATTTCAAGGGAGTAAATATTGCACAATGTTTGAGGAATACTTCCTCCCAGGATGTTGGAATCAAGAGAAAGATATCTTAGGGAGGTTGCATTTTCCAAGCATGGGGGAATCATACCTGACAAACTATTTTTATTAAGGTTGAGAAGTTCAAGGGAGTGAAAATTGCATAGTGTTTGAGGAATATTTCCTCGCAAGATGTTGTAACCAAGGGAAAGATATCTCATTGAGGTCTCATTTCCTAAGCATTGTGGAATTACACCATCCAAACTATTGTCAGATAAGTAGAAAACTTCAAGTAAGTGAAGTTTGCACAATGTTTGAGGAATATTTCCTTGCAGGTTGTTGAAACTGAGAGAAAGAAATCTTAATGAGGTTATATTTCCTAGGCAATGCAGAACTAGACCACCCAACTTATTATTAGATAAATGCAGATATTCAAGAGACTGAAGATTGCATAGTGTTTCAGGAATAGTTCCATTCAACATGTTGCCGCGGAAAGAAATAAGCCTTAGTGAACTTAGATTTCCAATTGTAGCAGGTATTGGACCAAAGAAAATGTTTTCAGCTAGGTTAAGGGCTTCAAGCTGGGATAGATTGATCAAATTTGGTGGAAATGGTCCTTGGAATAGATTTCTCTCACAATTGAAATTTTTAAGCCTGGTCAAATTGTAGAATATTACTTCTGGAATTTGGCCAGTCAAAAAATTTGAATATAGGTAGAGGGAAAGAAGGTGATGAAGGTGGCTTATTTGGGATGGAATAGTACCATTGAGTTTGTTTCCTCCAAGGCTTAAGAATTTGAGCTTTGTTAATCTTCCAATCTCTGTTGGTATAAAATTTTCAAAAGAGTTCCAACTAAGGTCCAAGTAAACTAATTGGGAGAGATTAGCAATAGCATATGGAATTGAACCTACAAAGTTGTTGTTTTGGAGGCTCAAAAGGGTGAGGTTTGAAAATGAAGTGAAATCAAAGCTTTCAAGTGTACCTGAGAGGTTACAACTTTCCAGGTTTATCTCATTCACAGCTCCAGCATTGGTGCAGTTGATGCCTGTCCAATTCCAGCAAATGTTGTCAAGGTTTGCAATTGACCATGAACGAAGAACATCATGAGTATTATTGGATAAGGTGTTCTTCCACTTCACAAGAGCTCTTCCTTCAATTGTTTTTGAAGTTGCCGTCTCCCAGGAGAGAGAAAAGAGAACAAGAATTTGAATAACAAAAAAGATTATCCAAGAAGAGGACATCCCTATCTTTCTTACTTTCTAGCTTCTTAGCTTGTTAGATGTTGTTGTTGTATGAGGTGGGGTTTCAATATTCAATTTATATATAGAAGTGAGAGTGGGTGATCACTAGATAGACATCATTGATGGTGCTAGAAAAACAGTGAGATTAAGACGAATTCAGGCCTGCCTTGAACACTTCAACACTTGGCTAGCTAATTTAATTTCCCAACAAACACTAAAAGACACAATCTTGCAGGCCACTATACATGAAATACAAGCAGTATATGTTGTGGGATTTAATAAATCTGTCATAAAATATGGCAAGTGGTGTAAATATTGCCTTTCAATTTTCAAAACCTGACATATATTATTGCCCTCCCATGAATTATTAGTAGTGTAAATGCATGTGATTATTTGCTGTACGTTTTCCCTACTCGAAGATCACGTTTTTTTTTTTTCCATTTTTCTTTCTTTATTTGTTCTCCTTAATTCTGCCAACAACAATGTCTCTCCTTCTTCCTATTAAGAGAGAGACAATATATGTCACGTTTTGAAAATTGAGTGGCAACATTTACACCACTAATAATTTAATAGTAGCATTCATAATTGACATATTTGTGAAAGACATAAATTACAATTTTCCCTATTACGTAATGTGAACTGAGCACTATACCCAATTTCCAAAACCTCTAAGCTAAGCTTGATATATGTTTATTAATTGGATTTGGTTTAAGTACTATATTAGTCTCTCTATAATTGTAAAAGTAGTATTTTACCCTTGCGATGTACGGAATAAATTATATTATTATGATTTAAATAAAATTTTAGAAGAAATGAAAAGATGTTAAAATGTATAATATAATAATATTGAATTCCATATATTTGGTCAACTATTTATTTTCATATCATAAAAAATAAAATTTAAATTTTGTATGGTTATTATAGTCTCTAAAAGTGGTTAATTTAGTTCATGCAATTTTTTTGGAAAGATTAACTAAAATGAGATTGAAAGTGGTAATTAATTTTGAGGCATAATTTTGAGTGGTGTTCACTTATGATTTGGTGCATTCTTGATTTTCAAACTTATTGTTTCATTGTTTTTTTCCCAAGTTATAACATTGAACTAAAGAAATCTATACTATAACAACGTAACTTTTATATGCTTCTTTACGCATAAGAGTTAAAGCAAATTGACAAGAATTACAAACCAAACACCATAGTACACGCACTACAATCACACAACAATATGACAACAGTACAGTAGTTTTTTTTTTTTTTTTGAGTACTACTGACAACAGTACAGTAGTTAAACACAACAAAAACTACAACCATAAAATAAGAGAAACTATATTGCTAAATTATAATCCTTCTTTTAATATACAAGAAAGTCTGCAACCATGATCAGTGTGCTCTGGATGAAGCTCGCAGCTACTAACTGATCTTTCTTGATTATTGTACTTCCACATTCAGTCTCCAAGTATTAACTTTACAAGCCTTCGAGGTTTTCCATACTTAAATATGAGATGTCCTATAACAATACCAAAGGGTATTCCACAAAAGTATCCAACAACAACACTTCGCCAGCCAATCCCAAAATGCTGTGAATCCTCCGCATTCGGCACTTGCCCTTCACCTTTGTTTTTGCATTGTAAAGTTAGGGGGAAACCACACAAAGCTATATTTCCCAAATAGGAATTGTTGCTAAATGTGTCAAATTGTGTGCCACGAGGTATAGGACCAGAAAGATAATTATAAGAAAGATTGAGTACAGCAAGAAATGTCAATGACTCTGAAAGCTGTCTAGGAATCTCACCCACTAGCTGGTTCGATGACAGATCTAAAACCTCAAGAATGGTCAAATTACCCAGTGACGATGGAATATCACCTGTAAGCTGGTTGTGTGATAGATTGAGAAACCTGATAAGATGAAGCCTTCCTAATGATTTTGGAATCTCACCGTGGAAGAAGTTGTTGGATAAATCAAGGTGTGTGGAAATATTATAATGCAACACCTGGCGCTCTTCCCCTTTCCACACTAAGCTTATTGAACGGTCATAGTAATCCAATATTTCACTGTCATTCCCATGTTGCATGGCACCTAGGTTCTCCACATAATGTCTTGGCAAAGGACCAGTGAATTTATTGTGTGAGATATCAAATATATGCAACTTTGGGAATGGAAATGTAGTGTTGGAAGGATATATTTCACCAAAAAGTTGATTAGATCTCAGCACAAGAACACGTAAATCAGAAAGTGTATCTAACCAATGAGGGAATGAATCACTTAAATTGTTGTTTCCAAGATCCAAAACTTGGAGAGAGGTACAATTTACCAAGCCTAGGGGAAATATGCCTTCCAAATGATTGCCATTCAAATTGAAATAGGACAAGTTGGTTCTCTTTGTACATGCTCCTGGAATAGTTCCCTGAAATTGATTTCTAGCTAAATTTATAAATATAAGTTGCTTGCTAAAGTTCTCTAAACATAAAGGTAGCGGGCCGTGTAAATTGTTATCTGATAGATCAAGAATTCTCAGGGAACTCAAACCGCACAAGTTAAGGGTTGGTGGAGTTATCATGCCACTAAGATGGTTTTTAGAAACATCTAAAGTTGACAAAAATTTCATTTCTCCCAAGCATTGTGGAATAGCACCTCCCAAACTGTTGTTGGATAAAAATAGTAATTCAAGAGAGTTTTGAAGATTGCATAAGGTTTCTGGAATATTTCCATGTAACATGTTGAAATCCAGATAAAGGTATCTTAGTAAGGTCAAATTTTCCAGACATTGAGGAATTACACCACTGAAAGAACTTTCAGATAAATCAAGCCCCTCGAGGGAGTGAAGAGTGCAAAGCGTTGTAGGAATATTCCCATGCAATAGAGTGCCTAACACAGAAAAGGCTTCAAGTAAGGTTAGATTTCCAATTGTGGGAGGGATTGAACCATAGAAATAGTTTTCACTTAGGTCAAGAAGTGTAAGCTTGGATAGCTTGATCAAACTTGTTGGAAATGGTCCATGGAATAGATTCCACCCACAACTGAAGGTTTGAAGCTTGGTCATGTTGGAGAATAGTTCTTCTGGAAATCGGCCTTCGATGAAAGAATTTTTATCTAAGGAGAGGGAAGTCAAGTGGTGAAGTTGGCTTATTTGGGAGGGAATAATACCATCAAAATAATTAACTCCAAGGTTCAACAACTGGAGCTTTGTTAATCTTCCAATCCCTGCTGGTATAAAACCTTCAAAAAGGTTCCAACTCAGATCCAAGAAAACTAGCTGGGAAAGGTTAGCTTCACTTTTGAAATTGGTGTGATTGGAAAATAGTGATTCCAGGATTGGGCCTGTGAAATAATTGCCATTTAAGTAGAGGGAAGTGAGGTGGTGAAGGTGGCTTATTTGGATGGGAATAGTACCAACCAGATAGTTTTCTCCGAGGTCCAAGAAAACAAGATGGGTAAGATTAACAATAGCATTTGGAATTGATCCACTGAAGCTGTTATCGTGGAGGTTAAAATGGGTAAGATTTGGAAAGCAATTGAAATCAAGGCTTTCAAGTGTACCTGAGAGGCCAAAACTATCCAATTCTATCTTGTAAACTGCTCCATCATAGTTGCAACCGATGCCAGTCCAATTCGTGCAAATGTTGTCGAGATTAGCAATGGACCATGAACGAAGAACATCATCAGAATCGGATCCTAAGGTGTTCTTCCACTTCACAAGAGCTCTTCCCTCTCTTCTTTGTGATGTTGAAGTCTCCAAAGAAAGTGAAAAGAGAAGAAGAATATGAATAACAAAACATAGCAATATTATTTGAGAAATGGCCATCAAATCTAATCACTACGTTTATTGAATTTCTAGCTTTGTTGTTGTTGTCAATAATTATATAAGTGGCAGTGGCAGTATTACTAGAGAGTCATTACAGAAAATTCTTCTCTAAATTCAAGTATAGCAGCTGGGAGTCGTTGTCTCATCACATGTCAATATAATGTCCATGTCACGAAGCTTCGTCGAAATTCATATCTTGAAATAACCATTAAATTCCAAAATGAATAGGCGAAAACATCCCAAAGCTAGCTATAAAAGTCAAAGAATGGAAACAAAATTAATTAAGGCAAATGTGAACAGAAGAATAAGGTGACTGTTGATGTTGTACCTATAAGAATGAGTCAACTAACATATTTACATTGTAAAAATCACTATATTTCATTTACATAAAATTCACAACCACTATTTGAATATGCGGGCGTTCTAAATGAAGTCCGCCTTATGACCTTAGTCCGTAAAGAATGACAAGGAAATAAACCAGAAGAAGTACTGCATGTGTGAATAAGATGATGACTGTTGATGTTGTATCTATAAGAATGAGTCAACTAACATATTTACATTGTAAAAATGACTATCTTTCATTTACAGGAAAGTTCATAGCCACTATTTGAATGTGCGCGTTAGACATATTAGAAATATGTGTGGTGTGAATTAGTCTAGCTCAGTGTTAGCCTATTATGTAGGACTCTAGTAACAATTGTATTATTGTAAGACTCTGAGTGTAACGTTTGAATCAGATAATCAAGTCATCATTTCGTATCAGAGCGTTCTAAACGAAGTCCGCCTTATGACCTTAGTCGGTAAAGAATGACAAGGAAATAAACTAGCAAGAAAGCTAATAGGCGACAATCTGACCCCTGAATGAGTCGAACTTAAATCCTTGTGGTTGTCAACCAACTAGGTCAGGGTTATCCCGTCATTGTCTAATTATAGTGGTGGGATGTGATGATGAATTAGGGAGTTCAGAATGTCTCTCAATTTTCTTCTTTTCATATTCTCTCAATTTCTTTTGAGTTTCCTTGCAATTCATTTTCCACTTCAAATTCCAATTGGAATCCTAAGAGCCGTTTACTAACTGAAAAGTTTTTTCTAGTTTTCTGGAAAACTGGAGAATTAGATAACAGAAAACAAAAAACATGTTAACTGACACAATTTTTCATTTTAAAAACAATAAATAATTTTTCAGTTTTCTAGAAAATTGAAAAACTATTAAAAATTATTTTCTAAATGGAAAACAAAACAATTTATAATCAATTTGGCTATATGTCACTATAACAACATTCTCACCATTAATTATCTATTTACATATTTATTCATTACTACAATTACATTCATTATCATCTTTTTTTTTTGTTATCACCATCTTTTATCTTTTCTACCGGCATTACTTATTTAAACATAACTTAATTGATTACGCTTAAAGTTAGACATTAATCACATTATCAAAATAAAAATTGCACTTTATATATACCAAGTTTTAGATTTTAATTGAACTCAATGGATTATTACTTCAGATATTTTTAGTTATGTTATATCGTAATACAAGTTTGATCCGGATATCAAATATTAAAATTTCACATATATTAGAACTCAAATTAGAGAATATTGCTTCTGTACTTTGGCCAGTCAAAGAATTGAAATGTAGGGACAATGAAGTAAGGTGTTGAAGATAGCTTATTTGAGAATGAAGGACTCTTCCCTCAATTGTTTTTGAAGTTGTAGTCTCCAAAGGAAGTGAAAAGAGAATGAAGATACTGGTCGAAATTGGGGTTGCTGACGAGAAAATGGCAATTTTTGATTACTTTGGCTCTGTTTGGCCGAACTTATTTAAGAACTTATAGCTTATTTTAAGCTACTAATAAACTATAAGCTCTGTTTGGTAATGTTATCAAAATAAACTAATAGCTTAAAATAAGAGCTTATTTTGAAACGCTACTTGGGGTAGCTTTTCAAAAATAAGCTAGTAATTTTTTAACTTTTTTCCATTTTTATCCTTATTATTTTAAACAAATGACATCCTTTACCCCTCTCAATTAAAACCCTTTTGACATTTTTTTTTCATTATGTTTGGTTGTAATTTCAGTTTGACATTTATGTTTGAACATTACTTTTTTTATGAACTAATCTTATGAATTATAAATATTTTTTTACTTTATATATTTTCAAATATATGTTCTTAATTTATATTTTATTTAAATATATTGATTTCATTATTTTATATTTTAATATATAAACAAACCTATTTAAATTTAAAATTATTTAAATTGTATGAAGATGTCCGTTTTAGTCTTTTTACATTTATTAGCTTATCAAAAGATTAATTTTACCAAACACTTTTAAGCATAACAGTTCTTCAGATTTCAGCTTCGATCTTATAGCTTTTCAGTTTTCAGCTACTTTTTAGCTTTCAACTAGGTTTGCCAAACATAGCCTTTACTACCGACAAATCGAACATTTCCAACCGTTATACGATAGTTTCATCTTAAGTTAGAAATAAAATTAAAATAATAATAAGAAAATATTATATATGATAGTTTCATCTTCTGAAATTTTTCTATTTTTTTTTCTATACTTTTAAATTGTACTTTAAAAAATACTTTAGGAAGAATTTCAAACTAAAATTTGAACTTATCTTGTATAGACCTTATTTGATGATATACTAAAATTCCTCTTTTTTTTTTCATCTTCTGATCTTCTTCTCTGAAACTTGATAGCTCTGTTTTTCAAAGCAATATATAGCTAATATGCATAATTCATTACTTTTCTAATTTATTAATTAGAAGATATCAATATTGATAAGAGATACTTTATACTGATAATTGATAAGAATTACAAACCAAACACTACAATCACAAAACAATACCACAACAAACACAACAGAAAAAACAGTAGAAAAAGACAATGAAAACCACTTCCATATAATAAGATCAGAGATACTATATATACATTGCTTCAACGTTGCTAAAATTCCTCATCTGCCTGCTCCTTCAATTCTTAATTGTTGCATCTCCACTCCACTCTCAGTTCCCAAGCACTAACCTTATAATCCATCGAGGTTTTCCATACTTAAATATGAAATATCCTATGCCAATACCAAAGATAAAGCCACAACAGTATCCAACAACAACACTTTGCCAATCAAATTTCATCCCAAAATCTTCTGAATCATCCTTCTCATCCGGTGCTTGCCCTTCTCCTTTGCTTTCGCATTGTAAAGTTAGAGGGAATCGACACACAGAAATGTTTCCTAAATAGGAATCATTACTAAATGTGTCAAATTGGTATTATAAGGGTGGAATTGGAATGATTATTACTAATACTGATGTTTGGTTATGTACGACTCTGATCTATAATGGGAATAACAGTTTTAAAAATACAAAAAAAAAAAAATCAAGACAAATGATCCTAATATAATGAAATCCAAAGCATCAATATAAACAAAAAAAAAATCAAAAAAAAAATTAAAAGCACTAATCCAAATTTAAAAATCAGATTACCAATAAGATGGAATGATACCTGTTTTTAATTATGGAATGAGATTTTTAATTGAAGAGGTAATCAAATCTTATAGTTGTGTTTTAAAAAATTATCAACCAAACACTAACTATGATTTTAATTCTCATTCCTAATGTGTAAACTCATGAACCAAATACACCCTTAATTCCACATTTCCAGTTGAATTGGTCGTGACATAGACATCTCCGATTCATTATCACAATAAAACTGCAAATTTAAAAATTCTTACCATGCATATTTATACAGGTGGCACTGTCAGTATCATTACCCATTTGTTAGGAGATTTTGATCGCACAAATTATTTTTTGCCATATTAATTTAGTGCACAATTTATAATTTGTATTTTTATTTTTATCTTTTTAACTAAATCTTTGATAGAAAATAATTAAATATATAATCACATTTTTAATTTGGAATCATATGTTTTCTCTCCAAAAGTAATGAGGCAATTAATTAAAAATGTGTTACGTACGCTGATGTTGGGTAGCAGAAATTAATTAGATTGACAATGTGTGATGATAAATTGAAAGGTGTATCGCACATCAAATGTGTCAAAAATAATATTTAGGGGTCAGACATAAAAATGAGTTGATGATGAGTACTTAATAGCTTAGAAAAGGAGACGATAAATAGTTATTTTTTAGTACACTCTAATTTATATGTAATATCCATTCAACAAATTGTGTCAACCTTAATTGGGATGTAACTCAAATTTAAGACATTCATTATGAGAAGGAAGAGTGATATCATTAAACCACATAGTACTTGGCAAGATGATAAATAGTTAGGACATATCTATTCTTTTCTTCTTCTTTTTTTTCCACTTGACTTGGTCGTGAGTTGAAAGAACATAAGCTTTGTGGAAGTTATTCATCTACGGGACAAGGAATGGATATCTCCAATCAATACAAGTGAAATTGTATTGTGGGTCTTGAATGTACAATTTATCTTAAGGTTCCTACTTTATTTTAAAAGAATTATTTATCTGAAAATATTAATCAATTAGAAACAGATATATAAAAACATAAAACAACAAAGCAATAAAAAGGAACCAGACACCAGAATTGTTTACGCAGTTCGGAGCTCCACTCCTACGTCTGCGGGGCACTTCACGTCAGCCCAATCCACTAGATGATCACAAGGGTTACAAGGAGTCACACAACTACCATCATACACTAATGGTTACAAAAAGTACTCCTAGCTAAGCCTTCATCATCTTCAAGCTGACACTGTGCGAGTCATCCAGGTTCACCAACACGGCCGAACCTTCAAATAAGCAACCAAGCTGATAAGAACACGTGATGTAATGTAAGTAACTGTATAGAGTCCTCTTGTAAATTCTGGAATAATAAAGTGATCAATTTGGTGTAAATCTTGTACTTAAGAGTGTAATTAATCCCATGAGTTTGAGCTCTATTTATAGCCAAACCATTAACCAAACTCTCCTCAATTTTTGCAGCTGAAATCCACTTAAAATAAGCTTCCCAACTAGAAGTATAGATCTGAGCAAAAAGAGTGGATCATGAAGACTAAATCTGGTTTGAATAAAACTGCCCACTGGACTGCTCACTAGCGCTGGTCCAGACTGTGCGAAGAGAACTCTGCCTTTAACCCAGGGAACTGACAAAACTACCTAATAAAATAACCTATGTTTTTTACTAATAATTAAGCCAATTAAATGTGGTCCAAATGTGTATCATTTGTACACTTACAACAAGCAATGTGTTATCTCTTCATTTTCCTTCAATAAACGTAGTAGCCTATTTATATGAGTGCATTGTCACTATTACGAGTGGTCCATGATATTTCTACGAGTTAATACCACAAATGGTCCTCTGACTATTGGGCTAGTACTCCTTTTAGTCGTCGACTTTCAATTCGACCACAATTGGTCCTCTGACTTTCATTTTTGACCACAAATAGTCCTTTGTTAAAATTTCTGTTAAATAGGTGTTAAATCTAGGGTTAATATCGTCAAATTGATTAATATTATTATGATTAGTTCTTTTTGAGAATTATATGATAACATAATTAATTTCAAATATTAATAAACATTAAGTTAATAAATATAAAAACAAAATGGACGTGACAAATCACATAAATGAACAAATTAAATACAAATCTATGATTAATGTTCGTAATTTATACTTGAATAATTATATTAATTCAACGGTGGAACAAAATGTTTGACTGATTAATGAAAAATGAGAACTATTAATCGGTCATGTTTGAACAACCATGAAAATGATGGAAGCAAGGTTTTTGAAACAAATTTCTTTCATTTTAATCCATTGGTTAAATTAAAAACATTTAGTGTTTATAATATTAAATCTTCATTTTGTATGCATAATTATGAGAATAAGGTGTATTGTCGTATTTATATTCATTAATTGTTCAATTATGCTTGTTAATTGGTGAAAAATTCTAAACATTTTTATTTTATGACTATTATATATATCAATTTGACAATAATACCCCTAGATTTAACACCTATTTAACAGAAATTTTAATGGAAGACTATTTGTGGTCAAAAATGAAAGTTAGAGGACCAATTGTGGTCGAATTGAAAGTCGAGGACTAAAAGGAGTACTAGCCCAATAGTCAGAGGACCATTTGTGGTATTAACTCTATTTCTACTATTCTTGTTTTATTCACTTGACTTGGTAGTCAATAGAAAAATCATGCATAACTTTGTAGAAGTTATACATCCACTAGACATGGACATCTCCAAATAATACAACCAATGAATTATCTCTTCATTTTCCTTCAATAATATTTTCTTATAACAAGAAGATTGCAAGACTATAAATACTTACTTATATAATAAACTTGACCATTATACTAAAGAAAACAAAAGTTTGAATAATATAAACAATATTGAATCTCTCCATTTTTATTTGTATATTTTTCAATTTTTCATTAGTCTCGAAAACTGCTAGATTAAAATCCTAAATGAGTTAATTACAGCATTGGTCCTCTGAGTATAGTAATTTTCCACAATTGGTACTCTTCTTTTAATTTAATTTGAAAAATTTAAACACTTACTATTAAAATCTTTTCAATGTTGGTCCTTTGTTCCGTCCCAAGTTAGTTAAGGGGGCATCAAATGGAGGGGCAAAACAATCCTTTAACATGCTAAGTGTATAATTCTCCTAATGTCCTCTGTATACTCCAAATAAATCTAAATCTCCAAACATCTCCAACAAATTTAGTCCTACTATTTTGGTCATCGACTCCAAAGTTTGTTCAATTTAGTCCCCAACTAAACAAATGTTAACCTAAAATGTAAATTTAATATGGATTTAGAGACTTTTTTGAAGAGTCGAGGATCAAAGTGGTGAAATCCCAAGGTACCACTTTAAGTAATAAGGGATTAAGGGATTTTATGAACACCAACACTTCTGTTAATTAGGCCATCAATCAATCCATTTATGAACACAAATGTTTTTTTTATTACACCAAACTTACATTATTCTATTAAAGAAATATAGTCACTCTCCCACTACAAAGTAATAATTTATTGCATTTCATTCAAAATGAGAAGAATTACAGACCAAACACTACAACAATCACACACCTATGGCATCAAAATGAAGACAGCAAAAACTGTAAATTAAAACCAGACAAAGAAAACCACACACTAAGACTGCTGCATTGCTTCATCTCTCACCATCCTCTCGAGTCTTGCACTCCCACCAGTGGCGGATCCAGAAATTCTTTTTAGTGGGGGCGAAACACATGGTTGAAAAAATTGTTAGGCGCTCTTCATACGCTTAGGCCGCAATTAATCAGTGCTTATGTATTTTTTTATTTTTTACTTTTTAAAAAAATTATTTAAAATTTTTTATTTTTTAAGACTAATAACTATAAATTATTTAATACTTTAATAGTTAATACTAAAATATTAAAAATTGCAACCCAAGATGAGATTTTTGCAACACTAGCGAAACATTAAAACAAAAGAAATAGTCCTAAATATTGTTGGATATAAGCGAAAAATAAAACACATCATAACTTTATAAAAATATTCATAACAAAATATGAAACAAGATTAATTTGATAAAATAATTCAAATAAAAAACACATTATAAATTACACATCTCATCATTAATTTTTTAATATATATATATATATATATATATATATATATATATATATATATATATATAGCATTAAAGAATCTATTGAAATATTAAAAAGCAAAAAAGCCTTCGAGATGTATTGAAATAAAAAGCGTTATGAAGGGGATTCGAACCCTTGACATTTCGTAGCAAAACAAAACCCCTACTAACTCATGCAATTGATCAATTTTTTATATTTATCTGTTTTCATATAGTTATATCCAAAATCTGTACTATATATACATATATACATACAAGGACTATATATGGGGTGGGGATGGGGTGAGTGGGGCCCACTGCCCCATGCTGGATCGGCCACTGACTCCCACTATCAATTCCCAAGTATTAACCTTATAAGCCACCGTGGTTTTCCATACTTGAATATGAGATATCCTATGAAAATACCAAATGGCATGCCACAACTGTATCCAATAACAACACTTCGCCAACCAAATCCAATCCAAAAATTTTGTGAGTCCTTCACATTTGGTGCTTGCCCTTCACCTCCATCTTGGCATTGTAAAGTGAGTGTAAATCCCATAGAGCCACGTTTCCCAAATAGGAATCATTGCTAAATGTGTTAAATTGTGGGTCATTAGGTATATGACCAGAAAGATGATTATAAGAAGATTCAATATAGCGAGAAATGTCAACGATCTTGAAAGTTGTTCTGGAATCTCACCTACTAGTTTGTTTGATGAGAGATCGAGCACCTCAAGATCATCAGTTATATTTCCCAGTGATGACGGAATATTGCCAGTAAGTTGATTGTGAGATAGATTGAGAAACCGAATGAAACCAAGGTTTCCTAAAGATCTTGGAACCTCACCATGGAAGTTGTTGATGGATAAATCAAAGATTGTGCAGATATCATAATGCACCACTTGAACTTCCTTCCCTTTCCACACTAGGCTTATTGACAAATCATCCCCATTCCACCCTGGCGAGCTTGTTGACAAATCATCTCCTGACAACACTCACTACAAGAAAATTGTTCAACAGTGAGAGGTAAAACTGTCACTAAAAAATCAAAAACCATCATAAAAGACTTTTAATGACGGGAAATTTACCGTCACCACCCGTCGTTATTTCTTCCGAGGATAAAAGTAAATAGTGACGGGATATGATACCATCATTAATGAGCATATAGTGATAGTATATTTACCGTCACTAAAACTTTCTTTTTATGACCAAAAATCTCGTCACTAATGCAACTATTCACTAGCATAATTTCCTCTCATTATATTCTTATAATGAGGGAAAATCCCGTCACTAAAAATTATAATTTAATGTCAAATATTATTTTTTAATTTTATATATATTATTAATTCTCATTAAATATTAATTTTTGTAATACATTTTTTCTCACTAATCAATATTAATTTTTATCAATACAATATTTAAAGTAAACTCAATCAATATATTAAAAGATTTCATTATCACTGCCAAAATGAGATGTTTCATACAACTTTGTAAAAAGTAAAGACAGAAACTAATTATAACAAATAGCCATAGTAATGTATCAAATGGTTATTTTGCCTCAAGTCTTTTACAATTGAACTAATTATGCCTCAAGCCTTGCAATTACAATGGTGCGCTCAAACCCTTATCATGTCACTTCCAAGGACCAAACGATCTTGAACATTCAGCAAAAACAACCTGAAGACATAATGACCACAGAATTACTTAATACAGCTAAAACAGAAAACATAAAAACTTCACGAAGGAATGCAACATATTTACACACAAATTAACATGATTATGTGGGAAAAAAAGATTAATAAATAAACTAACATGATTGCTAACAAAATTTTAATACATCTGCATTTTATCCAAAAATCCCAAGTACAAGGTTCATCAACTTGGGGGAATTGGAAATTGGCTTTATCTACTTGCACTTCCAAGCAAGATTGTACATGCTTTATCTACCTGCAATCCCAAGTACAAGGTTCATTTCCAAAAATCCCAAGTTGCTCTTATGTCTACCTGAAGGACAAGGCACTTGCTGTCATAGCAAAAGACCATTTCTAATAGTTAGGATACTGGAGTACTAGACAGTGTTCATACAACAAAGAGACCTATGGAGTGCATACCTCAGTTTACCCTGTTGAAAGTATACAAACCAAAGATGATTTTCCTACCTTCAGAGCCCCAACAAGACAGAGTTGGTGTTCCAAATCAATAACTGGCATTGCTCGCAATGTCTACAACCCAAAGTAATAGTCAGAGAAAGGCAAATTGTGAGGTTTCTTAATTTAAAACACATTGCAACCATCTTCAAGTCAAGAGAGTTACTTCAAAATATCCAGTCAAATAAATAGAACAGGAAACAATGTGTGATGAGAACCTGAACATTAGTTGCATGAAAACCACCAGACTAATACATAGCCATAGTATGTTATAATATGCACTCCCGGACACATATATTTGTTATAGAAAACTTATATAACAATGTATCCCTTATGATTTTTAATCATTCAGTTCTATGCCTTATCTACTCTAAACTAATTATGCCTTAGTACCAAGTTGTGTAGGACACAATAGGTGAGTTCACAATATTTCTTTACTCCCCAAGTTGGGAAATCCTACTAGCCTTCTATATAAGGATTCCGGAATTGGCTTGGGACGGAGGAGTTAGCCATCTAGCATTTTCCCCACATAATTTGATAAAAATTGAAATTCACTTCACCTCAAAAGCTACATATTGATCTGTAATGTTGGTTAAGTGAACAACACATGAGCTTTGTTTCATCACCTCAACTGAAACAGGAAAAAGAGTGTAACATAAGAACATTCAAATGAAAAGTGCAACTACATCTAATGGTAGGCTTATAATATATGAAAAACATAACAGATAAAGACAGAAGAACATTAAGATGTTAAAAAGGATGATAAACAAGGCAAAACAGGCAGAGAAAAGAACCATGATATTCATATTTCATACTGATACAAAACATACTAGGCTACTAGCAGCTACAAAGCCTACAAGTCTCAATCACTCATTCTAAAAATTACTAAAACATAAATAATGTGCCACCAAGAAGAAAAGAAGATAAGGCCAAACAAGCTATAAAATTTGTATTATATATGTTTTATTAGCAGGGCCAGTTCCTCTGGAATAGAAGCAGAAAACATAGAGAGTTAAAGCAGTGTAATCTACAGTTATATAGCTGAATCATAGCTGAACAATTTCTTATTAAAACAAAAAGATGACCCAATTCTGCAAGAAAATGAGCAAAACCCACATAGAAAATAAGCTCAATTCAACTCCTAGTCACTCCAATAATACAATTAACTTATCGATTCGTCAATCCATAAAAGCAAATCAGTAAAGCAACCACACACAATGCAAAATTAACCACACACAATGCAAAATTAACACCAAATTTTATAAAGAAAAACCCTTGACAGTTAACGCGGACTTCAAAATCGACATTCAATCAGGACTAACAATAAAAAAAATCCCAATACACTCAATGAGAACCCAATAACGAGGACGATAACCCACCACTCACGGGTGTGGCTAACCCAGCGGCGACTGGCGACTTCGCGAGGCTGTGAGCACCTGAGCGGCGACAGGCGAAAGGGATAGCGGGCTGCAACTCATATCACCTCCAATCCAAATCAAGAGACAGAGCAAGGTAGAGAGGGCTACCCGGCGCGATTAGGATTTTAGGGTTCGCGAGAGACGGAGGGATTGAGAGACGGAGCGAATGAGAGACAAAAAGGGCTTACTGGAGTAAATGAGGAATAAGTGTGGCTGTAAGCTTGTAAAATTTCGTGTAAAAGATGGCGCCCAAAAATAAAGTTTTGGTGGGAGTTTGATTTTAGTGAATTCACATATCAATAGTGAGAGTAGAACATCTTTCATATCAATAGTGAGAGTATACTTTTAAAATCATATTAAAATTAAAATTTCGTCACTAAATCATAAACCTTTAACTAGAGTAGTTTTTAACCCTCACAAAAACTATGCAAATAATACATTTAGTGAAGGGTTTTTCTACCCGTCACTAATTTTTTGTCACTAAAGAGTGTTTTTCTTGTAGTGACTAGGCTTCTTGACAAATCATAATATTCTAATATTTAACCATCATTTGGATGCTTCATAGCTTCAAAATTCTCCATATAATGTCTTGGTAGAGGACCAGTGAACTCATTGTGTGAGATATCAAATATGTGTAGCTTTTGGAAGCGAAGTCTAGTCTTAGAAGAGTATATTCTGTTCTTTTCAAAAAAAAAAAAAAAGAGTATATTCTGTTGGAAAAATAGCATAAAATGGCAATTTTTTAGTGGCTATTTTGTGATACAAATATATATGGGGTCCACTTTCAATTTCGATCGGGTCAAAGTGGATTCGTGTTCTTCATAGTGAGACGAAGATATTGATATACAGTACGCACAAAACGGATAATAGGTGAATGAGAAATTGGTTCTCAAAGTTGACCCATTTGAGTTGGAAAAATTGTGGGAAAGCTTTAAGTAAGCCTTTGTCCCACATTGGTTTGGGAAGTGGGTTTGCACCACTATTTATACAAGAGCATTTTTAAGGCTTAGTGAATTGTTTCTCTCGCACGCAGGGGTGCAAATCAAATTCTAAAATGAGCCTAAAAAAGCTTGACTCCTGTGTGTTGGCATAATTTAAAATTGTGAAAAGGTAGACCCAGGTCCATAACATAACAATTGCTAATTGTATAAGAAGCCCAAAATCATATTAACTTATTTCAAAATAGGTCCATGACATAACAATACGTACCTAAACGACATCGTTTTGAGCATTGTGAACTAATCGTCCGTATTTCCCGTTTCGGCCGTTCTCTGTATTTATGTTAATATTCTGTGTATTCCAGACAATTATTCTGTGTATTCCAAACAATCATTCTGTGTATTCTAGGCAACCGTTCTGTGTATTATAGGCAACCGTTATGTGTATTCATGTTAGTAACACATGTTGTGATTTCATGTTAGTAACACATGTTGTGATGTGTTTGTGCATTCGAATGTTTAGGAGGATGAGTTCTGTGTATTTTGTGTAAATATTATGTGTATTCATGTTATTAACACAAGTTGTGATGTGTTTGTGCATTCGAATGTTAGGAGGATGAGTTCTGTGTATTATGGACATCAATATTCTGTGTATTATGGGCAAACATTCTGTGTATTCTAGACAAACCTTCTGTGTATTCTATATAATGATTATGTGTATTATAGATAATGAATTCCCTAGAGTCATTCGCGTCCACTAACATCTGTGTATTTTGTGTCAATATTCTGTGTATTCTGGACAAACATTCTGTGTATTCTAGGCAAACGTTCTATGTATTATAGATAATGATTATGTGTATTATAGATAATGAATTCCCTGAGTCATTCGCGCCCACGTCTACTAACACCGAAACGACGTCGTTTTACGTATGTGGTGCACGTTGCTATGTGCACCGTGGTGCAGGGTATAACGATTGCAAAATAGGTCCATGACATAACAATTGCTAATTGTATAAGAAGCCCAAAATCATATTAACTTATTTCAAAAAGATGACATGCGCAATTGTGATTTTATCAAAATTTTATTTTCTTTTATCTTGTAGACCAACATATTAGATAAGTTAGAATTTTAATATGACGGTCATCTTATATAGTAACGAAAAGTATAGAAATAGAAAGAGAGAGAGATTCAATATCATCTATATCCATTATTTTCTTATTATTGTTATTATTATTATATGTTATGCTCAATCTAACTCAAGTTAGAATTTTATCATAACAATTTTTTAAATGTTATAATGATTTTTTTAAGTACTATTGGCTCTATTAAATTGTAGTATCCGTTTATATATACTTTCTCAATCAATTCAAATTCATGACCTTCCATTTATGAGAGTTACTTCATGCTACTTGACCACAAAGTCATTGGCAGATTTTTTTGAAGGATAAACGAGCTATTTCATTAAAGCACAAGGTGAAACGATTACAATAAGATTAGATAGAATAGTAATCCATTCCTTACAATCTGACATAGAAACAATTGTCCTAACTATGCTACGGAAAACTTAGTTCGCAGATTGTTGTTCCACCACTCGGAAGCTGGGATCCTTGAAGGAACTTGTAGCTTCTTTAAAGCCAATATTGATCTGGCCAAACATAAACTAACAAGACTGACTTTGAATGAGAAGTCTTGCACATCATCTGGGTCTTCAATCTCTTGCGCATTGACAATATTTCAATCTGACAAAACACACCCAGTCTAAGATCATTGAAAGGTTTGACCGGTTTATCAGATGAAAGCCTCCCACCTAGGTAAAGAGGCGCTCTATCTTTGTCATCTTCGTCGCCCAGAATGAAGTTTATCATTGGCAGATTACTTATAAAGAAATTAAAAGTATGGAGGGAGAAATTATATTCAATCTTACCTATATCTAGTATTTTCTTATTATTATCTTGTAACTAGTCTGATCTAATTCACGTTTGAATTTTTAATATAGCGGTCTTCTCACTACTATGAAGAAAAGGACAGAAAGAGAAAGAGATTAGATATTGCCCGTATTCATCGGAGACGTTATCCAATCGTTGAATAGCTTATACAATGTTTATGGTTTTCCTTCATGGCCAGGACAAGTGATGAAAAAGAAAGAAGGTAAAGGTCCAAGTATTTATCTTATTATTTTCTAACCCATTAATTGGTCAACTTTGAAATTTCAGAAGTCTTCTTGTTTTATGGATGACTAGTCATAATGCCAGTGCCGGTCTATTACCGGAGGACCGAAACTTGAAATACAGGGCAACCTAACTAAATTGGTGAGCGAATTTATTAGTTATAATGTTAAGAGTTTGACTTTACAAGAGTAATATGTTTATTGATTTTTTTGGTTTTAATTAATTAGTTAGTTATGAACAATTTTAGTAAAATTTATTTAATACATATTTTGAATAGTGATTACGAATTTCTTCATTACTCAAAAAGTTTAAATGCAATAATTAAAAGCACCAGTCAAATGACGCAATTCATCAATTTTGAACAATTTCCCTTATTATTGTATGAACTATCATCTTTTATTGCTCACCAGAGGCGGATCCAGAGGGGGCAATGGGACAGTTTTCTCCCCTCCCATCCACACCCCATCCCACCCCACCCTTTATATATATATATATATATATATATATATATATATATAACATTTATAAGTATTAAATATACACAAATATTTTTCAAAGAATGAGCTAGCTTAGATAGTAAACTATATTATTATGGTTAGTGTCTTAAATGTTTTTTTGGCCTTTTTTTTTATATATATTAAATAGTAACATTATAATTGTGATTTATCATATTAATTTCTAATTCTAATTGTATTCTTCTCTTCCTAAAAGGTTGAATCCTCAATCTCAATGGCCAACACGCCCCGACCCGACAAAGCATCTGGGATGATGTAAATCATGGTAATTATAATTGTATTGTTTATTTGTGGCATAGTGATTTTTTTCCTTTTTTAATATTAATAGTGAGATGAGTGATTTATAATGTGATTTCTATTTGAATTGTTTTATCTAATTTATTATGTTTCATATTATGCTTTGAATATTTTTTTATTTCATTTTGATATATTTTGATTTTTCATCCCTAATCAATAATATTTATGGCTCGGTCTCTAAGTGTTTCATTTTTATTTTAAAAATATCTCATTTGTTTTAATTTTTCGCCTCCATTGAAGAAAAAAAAAAAAAAAAAAACTTGGGAATCTGCCCCTGCTCCTCTCACATCAGAAAACGTTTTGGGAGATTTTGGCTTGACTTTGGAATGAACAAGTTAGCCTGATGACTCGTGTGAGAAATATAAAGTAATTTTGACTTTCTAATAATATGTTAATGAATAGGGTCACACTTGTGTGAGACCGTCTCACGGATCCTTATTCGTGAGACGGGTCGGGTCGGGTCAAAGCACCATGCAAATGTCATACTTATATGTACAAATCTCACACTTATATGCTCAAATATAACACTAATAAAAAATACAATTTTTGTTACTTATAAGAGAAAAAGTAATACATTTTTCATAATAAGTCATGTTGACAAGTGCCTCTCACTTATAAGGGCAAATATAATACTTTTCAGGAAAAATGTAATACTTTAAATCGAAATGTAAAAGTATTGTATTTTCCCTTACATGTATTATATTTACCCTAATAAGTAACAAAAATTTTATTCCTGATTAGTATTACATTTGAGCATATAAGTATGATATTTGTGCATATAAGTGTTATATTTGCATCTTGACCAGACCCGTCTCAATCATTGATCAATCAAAATGAATAGATCATATCAATCATTATTTTTTTACATAAGTGCTTCATCTCACTTAACCCTAGATACATAAAATTTGTTATTTACTTGATTTTATTTATTATTTTGTAGTTTTCTTTATTTTTTTAAAAAACTAAAATTTTAAAATTCTCCAAATAAAAATTTTTATATTAATCCCGGTTCAAAATTTATTTTATCTAGCATAGTTTGTCCATATTCAATCGGTTCAAACCGAAAAAATCAATATAAAACATCATCTCATCAATGAATTCGGCTAGGGTTGCCCACAAAATGTATTCTCTTGCACATTAAGCTATTTGCGCGGATGAAATCCTATCTCACTTTCAAAAGTGAACCCTACAACCAAATCACCAAATTCGTAATTAATCACTATTTACTCTAGCTACATGAATGCAATTCTCTCTCCACCCTAAAAAAATAGTTTCACTTTCACATAACCTTAAAAAAAAATCATTTTCTTTTATTTACATAAAATTCTTTATTTTTTCTTTTTACAGTTAATCTCTTTTACCACTATATATTAATCTTGATCGGTCCAATTAAGAATTTATCTTCCTATTTTCTAACCCATTAATAACTCAAATTTGAATTTTCAGAAGACTTCTCGTCCAATTAAGGATTTATCTTCCTATTTTCTAACCCATTAATAACTCAGATTTGAATTTTCAGAAGACTTCTAATTGCTGACTAGTGATACAGCCTGTGCTTCTTATATAAATAGGCTACGGTATTGATCACACCACCCCATCACAAACAACAACATCCAAGAAGTTAGAAATTAAATATATATAGTGATGGCCACTTCTCAAATTCTGTGTTTTGTTATTCATATTCTTCTTCTCTTTTCTCTTTCTTTGGAGACCACAGAAACATCAGAAAGAAGAGAGGGAAGAGCTCTTCTCAAGTGGAAGAACACTTTATCCAATATCCATGTTCTTCATTCATGGTCCATTGTTAATCTTGACAACATTTGTTGGAACTGGACAGGCATCAACTGCAACAATGTTGGAGTTGTTTCCGAGATAACGTTGGACAATTTCAACCTTTCAGGTACACTCGAAAGCTTTGATTTTGTTTCGTTTCCTAATATCACCAGGTTTAGCCTCGATAACAACAGCTTCACTGGATCAATTCCAAGAGAGATTGAATTGTTAACAAACCTTAGGGTCTTGAACCTAGGTGAAAACCATTTGTATGGTTCAATACCTTCAACAATTGGAAATCTAACTTCACTTAGTTCTCTCTATTTGTATTCCAACATGTTGCAAGGAAATATTCCCGACACACTTTGCAAACTTCATTCCCTTGAGAATCTCTATTTATCTACAAATAATTTGAGTGGTCAGATTCCTCAGTGTCTGGAAAATATAACCTCTTTGAGATATTTTTATCTCTCCGCCAACATCATGTTGGAAGGAAATATTCTGGGAATACTTTGCAAACTTTACTTGCTTGAAGGTATTGATTTGTCCAAAAATACTTTGAGTGGTGTGATTCCTCCATGTTTGGGAAATTTAACCTCATTGAGATTTCTTTTTCTCAGCAACAACACTTTGCAAGGAAATATTTCTAAAACAATTTGCAAAGTTCACTCTCTTGAGAATCTCGATTTATCTTGGAATACTTTGAGTGGGTTGGTTCCTCAATGTCTGGGAGATATAACCACACTGAAATATCTTTATCTCTACTCCAATATGTTGCAAGGAAATATCCCGGAAACACTCTGCAAACTCTATGTCCTTCAAGGCCTTAATTTATCTAACAATACTTTGAGTGGATTGATTCCTCAGTGTCTAGGAAATTTAACCTCATTGGGATATCTTTCTCTTTCCTCCAATAAGTTGCAAGGAAATATTCCTAAAACACTTTGCAAATTTCGCTCCCTTTGGAATTTGGATTTATCTAGCAACTGTTTGAGTGGCATGGTTCCTCAATGCCTGGGAAATGTAACCTCTCTCAAATTTCTTTATCTCAAGTCCAACATGCAGTTGCATGAAAATATTCCGGGAGCACTTTGCAAACTTCATTCACTTCAGAATCTTGATTTATCTAACAATATTTTGGGTGGTCCTATTCCTCAATGTCTAGGGAATGTAACATCATTGAGATATCTTTATCTCCAATCCAAAATGTTGCAAGAAAATATTCCTAGATCGCTATGCAACCTCCATTCCCTCGAGGGTCTTAATTTAGCAAACAATATGTTGGAAGGTATGATTCCTTTGTGCATGGGAAATATAACCTCACTAAAATATCTTTCTCTCCACTCCAACTGGCTGAAAGGAGGTATTCCAGAATCACTATGCAATCTTCAGCAGTCACTCGAAGTGATACTTTTATCCAACAACAATTTGGATAGCCCAAGCCCAATTCCTCCGTGCCTGGGAAAATTGAAAAAGTTGACAACTCTAAGTGTTTCCCAAAGCCACCTTCAAGGAACCATAACTCCAACTCCAACAATTAGAATTGGCACAAATCAAACAATAAATTCCAGTTTGACTTATGGAATGGATGCATGGTTGTGCAATTTGAGTTCCCTGCAGTTTCTTGATCTCTCTGACAACCATTTGCACGGTCCATTACCTCCGTGTTTAGAGAACTTCAGCAGTGATCTTAGGGTTATAAATTTAGCAAGAAATCTATTTGAGGGAAGTATCTCAGGAATATGCACAAAGGGAAGCAACTTATTGGAGTATTTCAATTTGAATGGCAATAACTTGGACGGGTCACTACCACTAGGCTTGGTAAATTGTACATCTCTTAAATTTTTAGATCTTGGGAACAACAAGTTACATGATTCATTCCCTTATTGGTTGGATACTCTTCGTAATTTGCGCGTTCTTGTACTGAGATCTAATCATTTTTATGGAGAAATATGTACTTCTAATACTACACTTCCATTCACAAAGTTGCACATATTTGATGTCTCAGACAATGAGTTCACTGGTCCTTTGCCAAGATATTATATGGAAAACTTTGAAGCCATGCAGCGTGAAATTGATAATGAAAAGTTGTATTCTTTTGAAGCTTCAATAAGCCTAGTGTGGAAAAGGGTGGAGCTTCTAGTGGTACATTATAATAGTTGCACATTTCTTGATTTATCCAATAACTACTTCCATGGTGAAATTCCAAAATCTTTAGGATGGCTTCGTCTCATCAGGTTTCTCAATTTATCACACAACCAGCTCACCGGCAACATTCCATCATCACTGGGGAATTTAACCTTTCTTGAGGCACTCGATCTGTCGTCAAATAAACTAGTGGGTGAGATTCCAAAACAACTTCCAAGATCACTGACATTTCTCGCTGTACTGAATCTTTCTTATAATTATCTTTCTGGTCCTATACCTAAAGGCCAACAATTTGAAACATTTAGCAACGATTCCTATTTGGGAAATGCTGCTTTATGTGGATTACCACTAACGTTACAATGCCAAGGCAAGGGCGGAGGGGAAGCGCCAAATGTGAAGGATTCACAAAATTCCCGAGTTGGATTTGGCTGGCAAAGTGTTGTTGTGGGATACTTCTCTTGTGCACCTTTTGGTATTGCCCTAGGATATCTCATGTTTAAGCATGGAAAACCTCGATGGCTTGTAAGGTTAATACTTGGGGACTAAAAGTGGAAGTGCAATTATCAAGAAAGATCGGTCATAAGAAGCAATTAATTCAGCAATCTTGATGCAATATAGTATCTCTATCTCTTATTATTATATGTTTGTGGTTTTTGTTGCTTTTTTCTGTTGTACTGTTGTGTGATTGTAGTTTGTGGGGTTTCATGTAATTCTTCTCAATTTACTTGAAATGGAACAAATTACATCATTACTTTTATATGTAAAGATGTATATGAAAGTTGTTATTATATAGATTTCTTTAGCTGATGAATGGTTTTCGTGTGGTAATATAATGAAAATGAATTCAACTGACAGGGGAAAAACAATATAATGAAAACTAAACAATAAATTAGAAAATCCAGAATGTACCTAAGTATTTTATTTCATTTAGTATTTGTTAGCCGTGTACGTAACTTCATCTATAATCACTATTATTATTACGTACAAACTTCACTTATCAATCTGCTAACAACCACCTATCGATATATATATTTACCACCACCTACATACTCTATCACCATCTATATCTACTTATCTTAGCATCACCACTATTATTCATATGATGTATAAATCCACCAATATGACTACTACACATAATATTTTATTTTTTTACTCTACCCTTATTAATAGAAATGTGATACTAGAAATATTGCAACTATACAAAAACAACTAGGCAAGTGAACCTATATATTGTTTCTGATTATAGAAGGTAAGGTTGAGTAACGAGCAGAGTGTCATATCCCACAGGGACTACGAGTACTAGTATTAACTGTGATTGTTACTTAGCCTAAATATATGATGATGAATCAATTAATTAATTAATTAACTAAAATAAGTTCATGGTCCGTTCCCTCAATCGTTGGATACTCTTCTTGATTTGTGTGTTCTTGTATTGAGATTTAATCATTTTTATGGTAAAATATGTACTTCTAATACTACGCTTCCATTCGCAAAGCTCCAAATATTTGATATCTCACTCAATGAGTTAATTGCTCTTTTGCCAAGGTATTATACGCAGAACTTTGAAGCCATGTAGTGCGCAATTGATAATGAAAAGTTGTCATCTTCTGAAGCTTCAATAAGCCTAATGTGGAAAGGATGGAGCTTCTAGTGGTACATTATAATCTATTGATTTATCCCAATAACTACTTCTATGGTGAAAACTCATGCCAAAATCTTTAGGAAGACTTCATTTCATCGATATCTAGTTCTTTAATCTATCACACAACTAGCTCACGGGCCAGGCTATATCCCATCATCACTGAAAAATTTGGTCATTTTTGAAGCACGTACTTGATCTGTCATCAAACAAACTAGTAAGATTCTAGTACAACTTTTAAGATCATTGATATTTTTAGCCGTACTAAATCTTTCTTATACTCATCTTTCTAGTCTTATATCTCATAGCTCACAATTTGACACATTTAGCAACAGGTCCTTTTTGGAAAATGTTACTTTATCTGGATTACCACTAGCGTTACAATTATATTCCAAGATAAGACTCAAGGGCAAACACTGGATTTGAAGGATTCACAAATTTTTTTAGTTGAAGATGACTATGAAAGTTGTTAATATATATATATACTTCTTCTATCTCACTTTATGTGTTTGATTCAATTAATGAAATTTTACTGAAATTATTTATTATCCAATTTTAATTTTTGTTGAACAAGCTGTGGACTTGTATTGAATTAGAAAAATCATGAATTATGTAAATTTTGTATTGGATTAATTATTAGTCCAGTCAAATGTTGAGGCTGTTTTAAGTAAAAGCCAAAATGAGTATAATACTACATTCTATGTAAAGCATGCTGCCAATTGGCACTTTTTTTAGACTGTAGCATTCAAATGTTCATCATATCACAATCGGATTCACACTTTTTTTTTTTTTGAAACCGAAACTACCTTGTTATTAAACCATGGTACGTAAACAAATCTATAATACATCTAGGTGCATAGATTGCCAGTTCAAATAAATAAGGAAGTTTAGGAACCTGAAGCTCTTTTATTTGCTTTCAAAATATATGGTTTACATGAAAAACTATTTTTGTTATCATCTAAAAAACTATTTTTCATGTTTTTTTCAATCCAATAAAGTATCGGAATAATAGATTTTTCTTATTTTTAATTTTTTTTCTAAATACAACACATATAACTTTATATGTAATCACTATCAAGAAGAGTTTAGTTCAAGCAACAGCTCAGTCAATTCTAAAATGGTATATAGTAAGCAAGAACACGAAATTAACTATCTAATCACATCATCTACTTATCCTCCCATCTATATTTATATATTATATGCAACTCTAATTTATAACTGGTAAAAGAAAAGTGGCATTGCACGTGGAGACAAGTAGTAAATGTTTGATTTCTATCAAAGTATAACAAAATAAAAACGCAATTACATCAGGAAAAAAGATACAATATGAATGAGAAAACTAATAGCTAAGGCCAAAGACCTTGTGGTCTAGTGGCACTCAGTTTACACTCTCACTTGGATGGGAGTGGGTTCGAGAAAGTAGCTATGAACAGATACTACATTGTAACAGAGTCAGTAGTACTCAAAAGAAAAGTTAAGGACCAATTTCGATTTAAAAAAAAAAAAAAAAAAAAAAAAAAAAAGCTAAGTAGAATTATTCCCAAAAGAGGCCATGTATATCAAGGACCAAGGGCCAAAGACTTTGTGGTCTAGTGGCATCTGGTTTACACTCTTATGAAGAAGGGAGTGGGTTCAAGTCTCAGTTTATGTATTTTTCAAATCTGATTTAGTACATAATTTTTGTTCATAGGCACAGAATTTCACTACACAAGACATAAAAATCCATAACATAACACAAAATTACTAATTTGTTCCAAGTACAAAATATTCAATAACACAAAACACAAAAAGTCGTAACACAAGACACATAAACATGTTTATATATTTACGTATTTTTCAAATCTGATTTAGTACATAATTTTTGTTCATAGGCACAGAATTTCACAACACAAGACATAAAAGTCATAACATAATACAGAATTACTAATTTGTTCCAACTACAGAATTCATACTCTTAATGTACAGAATTTCATAACACAAGACACAAAATGTCACAACACAAAATGCATACACATGAACCAGGGTCCACAATGTAGTGTAAAGCCTAGTCCATGGTATAAGGATTCACCCAAAGACTTGCCATTTTTTTATGGCAGAATTATATATATACTTTCAGCATGTATTGCTCTTTCGTATTTCATTTACGGTGCCCGGCCTGCAAGAGGCATTGACTTGAAGTGTTGAAATGGTCAAGGCCGGCAGGACTGAATTCATATATTAATGATAACTAGCTAATAAATAGTAATCAGGCAAATTATATATCATATATGGACCAAGATCCATTTTATATATATTATAGGCCCTGGTTTAAAACGACATTTAGATATATAATATGTTTTTTGAAACACTTATAATTTTTTATATGGTAGTATATGTTCTATATTTTTCTAAGATCATCCATTTATAATGAAAACAGAGGTTTAATCACACTACATAGTAGTTGGTGAACATAATATGTTAATTGTAGTAATTGTAACAAGTACATAATTGTTGTAATAGATACATACTTTATTAATCACCAACAGGTACATAATATGTTAATTGTAGTAGGATAGTAATTACATAACTTATTATATTTGGATATTATTTTGAATCAGAGTATGCATGAAATTGGCCAATGGTATAACAATTGCTAGTAATCATCCACTCCCACTTGTATAAATTGCTATTGAAACCACCCCCAAACAACAACACTATCGTCTAACAAGAAACTACAAAGATAATTATGACCTCTTCGCCAAGAACAATCTGTTTTCTTCTTCATATTATTCTTCTCTTTACACTACCTTGGGAGACAACATCATCAGAAAGAACACAGGGAAGAGCCCTTGTGGAGTGGAAGAACACCTTATCCAATACCGATGATTTTCTTCGTTCATGGTCCATTGCAAACCTTGACAACATTTGCTGGAACTGGACAGGCATCAATTGCACCAATGCTGGAGCTGTTAATGAGATAAAGCTGGAAAATTTAAACCTCTCAGGTACACTTAAAAGCTTTGATTTCATTTCATTTCCAAACCTCACCCGTTTTAGCCTCTATAACAACACCTTTACTGGCTCAATTCCATACGCTATTGCTAATCTCTCTCTGCTAGTTAACTTGGACCTCGGTTGGAACCATTTTGTAAATGCTATACCAACCGAGATTGGAAGGTTAACAAAGCTCGAGTTCTTGAACCTTGCGGTTAACAATCTCAATGGTACTATTCCCTCCCAAATAAGACACCTTCAACACCTCCAATTACTCTCCCTATATTCAAATTCTTTGACTGGCCAAATTCCAGAAGAAATTTTCTCCAATTTGAGTAGGCTTCAGTATTTCAATTGTGGGAGGAATCAATTCCAAGGACCATTGCCATCAAATCTATTCAAACTATCTCGTATTGAAGTAATTAAACTGGGTGAAACCCATTTCTTCCATTCAATTCCTCCTACAATTGGAAATCTAAGTTCACTAAGGCTCCTTGATCTCGGTCGCAACATGTTGCAAGGAAATATTCCTGGAACGGTTTGTAACCTTAACCATCTTGAAGTTATTGACTTGTACGAAAATAGTTTGGATGGCGTAATTCCACAGTGCTTGGGAAATATAACCTCACTAAGATATCTTTCTCTCAATTCCAATATCTTACGAGGCGGTATTCCAGCAACGCTGTGCAATCTTAACTCTCTTGAAGGTGTCTCATTATCCAACAATAGTTTGGGAGGTCAAATCCCGCAATGTCTGGGGAATGTAACATCATTAAGATATCTTTTTCTCCGCTCCAACATGCTGCAAGGAAATATTCCTAGAGTACTGTGCAACCTCCACTCCCTTGAAGGGTTAATTTTATCCAACAACAGTTTGGGAGGTCCAATTCCACAATGTCTAGGAAAATTGAAAGCTTTGAGAACTTTGCTAGTTTCTCAAAACCAGCTTCATGGCACCATACCTCAAACTCTGAAACTTGGGAATGCCACAAATCAAATAACAAATTCCAGTTTAATTTCTGGAATAGAGTTAGGGTTGTGCGGTTTGAGTTCCTTGAGATTTCTTGATTTATCTAACAACAATTTGCATGGTCCACTACCTCAGTGTTTAGGGAATTTCAGTCGGAAACTTGAGGTTATAAATTTTGCTGATAATCAACTTCAGGGAACTATTCCAGAAACATGGACAAAAAGAAATAACTTGTTGTATTTCAATTTGAAGGGCAATCACTTAGAAGGACCATTGCCTCAAAGCTTGAAAAATTGCAACTTTCTCGAAATTCTAAATCTCGGGAACAACAAGATAGTTGATACGTTCCCATGCTGGTCAGATGCTCTTCGCGAATTGCGTGTTCTTGTCTTGAGATCTAATCAGTTCCACGGTGAAATATGCAATACTTCTAATACTAGATTCCCGTTCCCAAAGTTGTATATATTTGACATTTCACACAATGAGTTCACAGGTCCTTTGCCAAGACATTATATGGAGAATTTTGAAGCCATGAAGCATAAAAATAATGGTGAAATATTAGAATATAATGATGTGTCAAGCTTAGTGTTGAAAGGAAATGATTTCTTAACAGGCCCAGGGTGGAATAATAGGAGTGATTTATTAATAAGCCTAGTGTGGAAAGGGAATGAGGTTCCACTGCCACACTATGATCTCTACACAAGCCTTGATTTATCCAACAACAACTTTAATGGTGAGATTCCAAGATCTTTAGGAAAGCTTCATTTTATTGTGAATCTCAATCTATCACACAATCAGCTTGCTGGTTATATTCCATCATCACTGGGAAATCTAACTAATCTTCAGATACTCGATCTCTCATCAAACAAACTAGTGGGTGAGATTCCAGAAGAACTTGCAAGATCGTTGACATTTCTTTCAAAATTCAATCTTTCTTATAATCATCTTTCTGGTCATATACCTAATGGCCCTCAGTTCGACACATTTAGCAACGATTCCTATTTGGGAAACGCGGCTCTATGTGGATTTCCATTAACTTTACAATGCCAAGACAAAGGTGAAGGGCATGCATCATCAGACACAGAGGATTCGCAAAGTTTTTGGATTGGATTTGGTTGGCAAAGTGTTGTTGTTGGATATAGTTGCGGCATGCCATTTGGTATTGCTCTAGGATATTTCATGTTTAAGTATGGAAAACCACGATGGTTTATAAGGTTAGTACTTGGGCGCTAATAGCTCAATAATCTTGGAGAGCAATATGTTTCTCTTATTGTATGGTTGTGATTTTCATTATTGTACCTTTTATTGGTTTTGATGTTATCATTTTCTTGTCATAGACTCATAGTTGTGTAATTGTAATGTGTAGTTAAATTTCTGTTGATCTATTAATTACAAGGCGTCAAACCAATCAACTAAAACGCTAATAAGCTCATATAACATTTCATACAAAGAAAAAACTACATGAATTTTTTGTTTGCTTTTTATGTCATGTTAAAATATGTAATTATCTATTTTATTTGAATCAAAACTTTAAATTATTAGTGAAAATGTAGACCCCGCAATTCGTGTATAGGAGTTTTTTTACGGGCACAGACACGATAAAGCTAAACAAGGACACAACACGTTAAAATGAAGCACATGGTTCTTCTAGTCCCTTCAGATCATGGAATATACTGTGGAACCTGGACCTGCCTCCCAGGTTGAAGAACTTCATGTGGCAAGCTGCGAAAGGTATTCTCCCTACCAGAGTGAAACTTCGGTCGAGAGGCGTAGAGGTGGATCCATTGTGTTTAATTTGTGGCGAAGAGGAGGAAACAGATGTGCACACCTTACTTAATTGTCGTGGTATTGCTAAGTCTGGTCTGCTCCCTTGACCGCTCTTTGCCACAAACCCCAGCCTCTCTGAGTGAATGGGTGCACAAGTTATTTACCTCAGTAGAAAAGAAGGATTTAACTGCGACAGCCTTCAAATTGTACTCCATCTGGCATGGGCGAAATCTACTTCTTTGGCATAACAAATCCCCTATCATACGTGAAATACAAACAGAAGCAGAAGCCTAGTTTTCTGTGTGGTGTTGTTGTCTCCGCAAGGCACCTTCGTAGCAACTATAAATGGAAAACTTGTTGGAGCTCTGGACCCTCACATGGCAGAGATTATATATGGCATGTCGTGAGGCACTCTCATGGCTAAAGAATCACAGTCTCGCCACAGCCATACTACAATCAGATTGTGCCAATGCAGTTTCTGTTTTAATCCAAAGGCACAAAGACTTATCCTATACAAACTTCTTCATCATCATGCAATGTTATAGTTTCATCTCTCTACTTTTAATCAATCTTTTATTTTCACATTAGGAGATCAACGAACCTGAATGCTCATGCATTGGCTAAGGCAACAGGTTCCAAATTCCCAATCTATCTCATTTCTGGGAAACTACTCATGCATGAGCTAACTCGTTATTTTTGTGTTCGATTTTATATCGTGTTAAAAAGTTGTATCTATAATTGCCAGGTCAATAAAAATTTATAGTTATTATATTATATATTATAGTTATTTAATTTTTAACATATATCCCTATCAACGAATTTAATAAAAACAAACCTGAACGAAAGTAAACATAAATATTTCAAATATTAAAAATAAATATGGTCATAAAAAAAAAAAAAAACGAAACAAAAGTAGCATTATAGTGTATGCATGCATGGGACTAGTAAAAGTTTACTTACTTATTCCTGGACAAAATAAAACTGACAATTACATCAAAAAATCAAAGAATAAACCTTTAATGAATAACTACCTAGGAAGGATTTGGCCTAAAGATTTTGCCAATTTTTATGGCAAATTAAACTTAAAAGAAATTATTTACGAGATATAAGATCTTATAACATATTATATTCTCTACTTGTATTGTTCTCTCTGCTTTATATTACTCTCTCGTATTTCATTCGCAGTGGGCTGGATGGAATCTCCTAAGTGTTCCAGCTTCCACTGTTGTACCGCAAAAAAAATGGTTCTCAAATGAAATATTGAAATAAGCTACTAAAAATTGAATAACTTATGGGAATCTATTGTCCTAGAAAATGAACCTAAGAAATACTAGTTTGGGTGGGTCTCTCTCACTAGATTAGCTGTCGATAATCGGGCCCCACATGTTGATGAATCAAGTAATCATTGGCATTGGATACATCAAACATCATGTTTTGATGAAGGAATTGTGGTTGTTGATGTTGGGCCCGAAGGAGTTCTTTTTGCCTCCTGATCTCCAGGACTTTCCGGTGGGAATTGGAGTGTTTGGCGAGGACAAACGTCGGGCTGGATGCGGGCCGATACTCGGGCACGAGCCGGCCCGACTTGTACCTCACACCGCAAGCGTTGCAGAGCGTTTTCGGGCCCATGGGCCCGGTTCGCCATTGCGGCGTCTTGTCCGTGTCGCAGTGGAGACACCTCCGGCCCTCGCTGTTGTTGCTCAAGGCAGCGGCGGCCCCGGCCCCGCCACTGGCGGAACTTTCCTTCTTTTTCATTGTCGCTTTCATCCTCTTTCGGGGGTGGTTCAAGGCAATGTCAGACTCTGAGGATGAGGAAATGGTGGGTGTGGGCATGATCGCAGTGGCAGTGGTGATGGTGGTGGTGGAAGTGGTATTGGTTGTCGGGCCCGAGACAGCCAAGATTCTTGACGTCCAATTCCCGGGCGCGACGCGCGAGCGCTTGCTACGCGCCTTCGCCGGGATGGACACGTCGGGCCTGAACATGGGCACTGCATTTACCCGGGTGTTGTCGGGCTGGACTATTTGAGCTTCAGAAGCTTCGTCATTTCGGGCCTTGATTCCTGATATAAGCTGCATCTTCTCCATGTCTTCACTCGAAAACGGTTCCTCAACGATGTTCGACAGCCACTCCAGCTCAGCCAAATCATCGTACTGTGACAAACAACACTTTTCAATCCCATTTTCCTAAGACAAAACAAAAACTATACCCGCAACCAGCCTGCCAAGCTAGTTAGACTATTAACTTGCCAATACAATGTTACAAATTTGATTCCTAAAGTTTATAGCCTATTATTGGCCTTTCAGGTTAACCCAGCCAGCTATAAACAACCTAGAATCACATGACAAAGTTTACCCAATGCACACCCTATAATGATTGTGAATTTTTCTCGTCATTCCAAAAAGCAAAATTTAACACATCACATTTATGCCACTCGACTACTAGACCTAGCCCGGCCCGACAAATATTGCGCGGAGAAAATGAATTACCGGAACGGAGAAGTCACTGGAAAACTGCCCGTCCAAGAGGTGGTGGCAAGTCATTTCGCCGGAGAAGGAGGAGTTGCAGGAGTTTTCGAGGGCGGTGACGGTGGAGGAATCCCCGGTGGCCTCGAGTGCCCCGCCGTCAGTGACGGCCACCAAGCCGTCGTCATTGGGCAAGTCCAAGAGCTCCTCCACGATAAAATTATCCCCATTCTTCTCCAGCACCCGCTTGTCCGGCGAGAACTCCCCCTCGTAGTAACCGCCGTGGAAGAATTCCGGCGTTTCCATAAACAGTTTTCCGGCCAGCACGTAAAATGGATAACAGAAAAAACTTACTAACCAAAGAAGGAGAGACAAAGGAGGAGAAGAGAGAAGTAAAGCTTTTTTTTTTTTCTTTTTTAATTTTAATATTTCTTTTTTTAAATTATATTTGTTTTGGAAGAGAGAGAAATAGAGGGTTTAGTTCAGTTTAGCGTTTGACGAGGGGACAAAGCGGATAGCTTAAATGTTGGACGTTGACGAGGAAAAATATGGCTTCAAAAAGACCTAGATATGTGGGTTTAATTTTCGTAATTTCGGAATAAAAATAAAAATAAAAATGGAATAATTAAATATTGGATATACTGTCCTAACTCCTTCTGACTCGAACAAAGAGTTGACATGTTCAAATCAGTTATATATCCATCGTTACTTGCAAGCTAAGCTCCAACGTTAGTACTACTCATATAAATTCACCGTACAAAAACTTCTGTACGAGAAAAACACAATCTACGATATTTCATCAATAAACTACACTTCATAACCCCAATACTCAACAAAATTCTAAATCCAACAAGAATCTCCAATCGCCCTTCATTATTTTTTAGTACAAAAAGTTTTGTACGACAAAAAACACTATCTGTGAATGAGGACCTGAATATTCATTCATTTCTAAACTAGATTTGGGATCTCCGTTTTTAGTACAATGAAAAATATTTTGTCGTTATAACTAATAATCTGTGCAGATTCATGTTAGAACTTTGCATGGTCGCATCGGTCCTCTTTTGTTTTGGAAAACAAGAATTCATTACTTAGTTACGGTTTGAGAACAACGAGTTACAAATAAAGGGGAGGGCTCGCTAGAGATTCACTCCACACAAAGTGACATATAGAATTGGCTTACCAGGCTATGAAATGGGTTGTCTGGTTCGCGATTCGATTAACAAAAGATAGAAATGCACAAGCAATGGAATTCAACATTTCTTTCGGAGAGTGTCGGGCCTCCTTGATTATTTGATGTATAATGTATGGAAGTACGCAAAATTGTACTATGTACCATATATATAAGGTTTTACAACAACATGCAATTGCAAGTAGTAACTGACTGTATTAGACGTCTTCTAGCTATCTGTTCGTTTTACACTTTTTCTAAGTATTATAAGTTATAGCGACCGCCTCAATTATATTGGGAAGACCTTAATGGATTGAGATCGTCTGGCCTAAATCATTACCAATGATTTGATGACCTCAATGTGCTAGAGTCAGCAGCAGATGGGCAATTAATTCAATTATTCTATCACCTAGTGTACATATTGGCTTAGTTTGAACGTTTGACAAGGCTAAAAAAGATATATATCTTTGGTTATTTTTGTCAAATAAATTTAAAAATTTTCACTTTATTCATGCTATATAATATAGTGTAAATAATGTAATAACTAACTATGGGCACATCATATCAAAACCATCTTATTAGTTACAAATTTCCTATATATGTAAAGGTTGTAACAATGATTTATAGCTGTGCATTCTAAGTAGTTCAGTATTTTACATTAAAACTCATATCAATTCATCGAACAAAAAGTTCTGTACAAAGTAAAACACAATATGTGAAGCTTCTGTTGGGAAAAAATGCAAATTAAAGTCAAAGTCAAAATCCCTTTTTTTCCTTTCTCTCATCCTTTATCCCTAATCATTAGTTGGATTTATTTTCACCACATGTTGATGAGTGATCAGATCTATTGTTATAGCATGTGGTTTATATTCACTTGAATTATACTATTTAAGAGAGAACATAATAAGTTCAAGAAAAAGGTTGTAGGATGTTTTTCTTGTCCCTTTAATTTATTACTCTGAGTATGATGTGTAACTTCCAATTCTTACTCTGGGTGTACATATGGAAACGAGATTATTGTGTTAATCTCTGAGGGTGATGCCATTATTGTGAGTTGCATCAGTAGTGACGAATTCACTTCTATTACAATATTATAGGAGCGAATTCCATGCCGATAATGGTGAATTTGATATCCCGTCCTATCGTGCAGAAGACACTTGTCATTTTGCTATGATGTTCAAGTCAGCACAGTAAAGACACTAGTTGGTTTATGTTTCAAATATTCAGAAATTTGGGAATACAAAATATGATGGTATTGTCGCAATGTGAACATCCATTGTTGCATTTTATATTACTTTTTAATCACCAAAAAATTATCTGACCTACATGCAAAGCTAAGTATCACATATTATTAGTTTATGCATTCCAAATTAGCTAATGGAATGAATTTAACATGCCAAATTTAACTTGAGATTATGGGTGGTAACTAAGAAGTTCTTTTAAGAGAAGTTTTACTATTTTGCAACAAATTAAACATAGAATTCACATCTCTAACAACATGGATGAAGTTTATGTAGCTCCAAGAATACCTGTAGTAGATTTGAAGAAAGGACTCATCTTCATAGGTATTAAGTTGAAAGGTTTTATATCTTAGATTTACAACTCCAAGAATTAAACAATGGTTAGAAAAATAAATATATAGTTGCTCTTTGTGTGTGATATGCTTTGATTCGAAGAATTCATTTGCTAGGTTTGATGTGGAGAAATTAGTTTGACTAACAAAATTGAACTTTACTTTTTCTATTGATGAATTAGCTTAAAATATGGTGAAGACGGAAAGACATTTGGACTACACGTTGGTGTATTTACTTTTAAAGTTGGCTTTGATCCTACCTATTACTTTTAGAAAGAGTATTCTTTGTTATGAATTTAATAAAGACATCTTTACACAACCAGGCAAGTGATGATTTATTAAATAGTTGCTTAGTGTCATATGTTGAAAAAGATGCTTTTGTTGATCAAACTTCTAATGAAGTAATTTTACAATGATTTCAAAATATGATAGCGTAAATATGATAGTGTAGAGGAGTATTATTCCATAGTTCAACATAAATATTGTACTCTAATTTACAATAATGTATTTTATACATAAAACTATATTATTTGTATTTCATATTTGGTCAAAGACTAGCACTCTAAAAGTAGTTCCTACTCACAAGTTTCTTTGTTTGGATGCTAAGACATATATATACTAGTCAAAGACTCAAAGACTAGCACTCTAAAATATAGTTTAATATTTATTCAATAAACTAAAATATATAGTACAATTCAGAATTCATTAATCTTTACTACACATGTTAAAAGTTAATTATTTAATCTATAATTTTAACAATATAATTTAATAAGTTTCATCAAGTTGATACTGTATCAGATATTTAAATGCCTAAATTAAAAATAAAAATAAAACAGACAATTCTATTATTATTATTATTATTATTATTATTATTATTATTATTATTATTATTATTATTATTATTATTATTACAACTTTTTGTATTAAATATTATAAAGTGTTGATGCCCTTCTTAGCTTGTTAACTTGAGACTAGAATTGACATCCAATAGTAATATATGAAAGGCAACTGTATTATTTTCACAAATATTTCTTTTGTGTATATATACACAATCGAGAGAGTTGGAGGTTGAATATTCATATTTTAACCTAATAAAGTCAAAAGTCAGTACCTCAAATATCTCTTTTTTGCTTATTAAAAAACTAAATAAATAATTCACTTTCTACATTATGGCAATGATTATGGAATATGATATTCTGCACCACTCTTTACCTTATTTGAGCCAATAAATTCAATCTTAGAAATAGATTATGAATTATTCACAATTAATAATTACAAAACATAATCATAATTAACAGAATTAATTAAAGATATTAATGCTCTCAATAGGTTGGGAAAGTAGTTATAAACAGACACAGCATTGTAATAGAGTCAGTAGTACTCAAAAAACATATCAATGCTCAATAGGATGAAGATAAAGTAAATGAATGAAAATAAGCTAGTTAGAAAACATGTCAATTTTTTTAAAACTATATTATTCTAATGGAATGAATTAAACATACCATACCATACCAAATTTAATAGATGAAATAATGATTAGAATAGTGATTTCAATCTTTAAATTATGCTGTAACGATTTTTAAATCGTGATTGCACATTTATACAAAAAGCAAGAAACAAACGTGCTAATGACCTTACATTACAATTTCATTTCACTATGATATGCTGATATATATGCATGTGTATGTAAAGTACGAGTTGATTTCAACTTTTGATCTCTCGACTATCGCATCTTTAACCAATCTAAGACTAATTAGATTTGATCGGTCTTCCCGTATATGATCTTTTCGTACTGAACACCATTCTAATCAAAGACTAACACTCTAAAGAGTTAACACCAGTTGGGGTCCTATGAGTATAGTGGTATCGCCACGTTTAGCCCTAAATTTTCAATTTAACCGTACCACCCGTATGTGATCCTTCAACTTTCAAATTTAACCAATCGTGATCCTTCCCTTAGTTTAAGTAAGGGCAAAGTTAGAATCCGATTAAAATTTTGAAAGTTGAAAGGCAATGGGTGGTTCAGTTGAAAGTTGAAGGAACAAAGGCGGTTAAATTTGAAAATTGAAAGACCATGAGTGGTTAAATTGAAAGTGGCACCGCCACGTTTAATCCTAAATTTTTAATTTAACCACCCGTGGTCCTTTAACTTTCAAATTTAAGCAATTGTGGTCCTTCCCTTAGTTTAAGTAAAGGCAAAGTTAAAATCTGATTAAAAATTTAAAAGTTGAAACATGAGGGATGATTAATTTGAAAGTTGACGGACCAAGGGAGGATCGTTAAATTTAAAAATTGATGAAGAACCATGACTGATTAAATTGAAAGTTTAGAACTAAACGTGTCAAAATTAAACCTAGTTGAGTCTATTTTTGAAGATAATCCTTGGCAATAATGGCTGGAATACAACTTGAACTCCTGGCAATCCCACCTTTGTGATGAGACATTGGATTATCTCTAGGGCTGAGAGACTTACCTCTGCTATTCTTCAACACCTCTCTCATGGCCTGAGCTTGGCAAAGCACAGGGAAAGCTCTCCCAACCCTATTGAAACTCACACAAGCATTCATGTGCTCTTGCAAAGCCTCCTCTCTCTTCCCGCCGTTCTTCTCCATCTCCATCTTCACCGCCTCCGAGCACAGCCCGCACACCATCTTTCCGGCGAACTTCTCCCTCACGCACCGAACGTACTCCGCCGTGCACTCCTCCGACATCCCGCAGCACTCGCACTTGGCCTCCTCGGCTACCTCCGGTATCGGAGGAAGAGCGCCGGCGGCTGGAGGGTCCGGTGCCGTGAGTTCGAACGACATGTCGGAGATTGTTCTCCGGAGGGTCTCCATGGACAGCCTTGGAGGCTTTTTGCTGGCGGTGGCGTTGCTTGAGTGATGGGTTTTTCCGACGGGTGGTTCTCTGTTAGTCTCCATGGAGGGTTTCTGCTTTCTAGTGGAAAAGATGAGAAAAAAGATCTTGAAGAGTGGGGAATATATACTTACGCGTGTAGTCATATATATATATATATATATATATATATATATATATATATATATATAAAGTCAGGAAAGATCCTAAAATCAAATCTTATGCATCTATGTAATAATTTAATGGTCTAGATTGATTTAAGATATTAATTAAGTTAAGTGTGTGTGAACGGTGATTGAATGTGTGTGAACGGTGATTGAATGTGTGCGAACGATGATTAAATGTGTGCGAACGTGATGGGTGTGTCAAACAATCTAGAACATTAAAAATTTTTAGATTGATATACAAGATTTGATCTCAAAATATTTTAATGGTCTAGATTGATTAAGATTTCAAGTTGAAGTGTGTAGATTAAATGTGTGCAAACAGTGTATGTGTGTCAATCAATCTAGACCATTAAAAACTATTTATTGGATGCACAAAATCTAATCTCACAATCTTACCTAAACAAGTAATCTCATTGGAACCCTACCCTGCGGTTGTATGGTGATCAATGCTATTTAAAAAATTCTAAACTGATGCACATTAAGTTTCTAATCTACGCACCTTAAGTTTGATTAACATAAATATGACTTTGTAGAGAAAATCTTATAAAGAATAATATTGGTTGTGTTTTGGAATTAAAAAAAAAAATTGATGCACCTTAAGAAGGAAAGCAATGCACCTTAAAAAGAGAAACAACGCACCTTAAGAAGAAAAATCACGTACCTTAAGCTTTAGGTTCACTCACGTTAAGTTTCAACACTCACACACCTTAAGTATACAAACCACGCACCTTAATCACACATATCACGCACCTTAAGCTTCAGATTGACTCACCTTAAGCATACAAACCACGCACCTTAATCACACATATCACGCGCCTTAAGCTTCAGATTGACTCACCTTAAGCAAAAAAATCACGCGCCTTAAGCAAAACAATCGCGCACTTTAAGCAGAAAAACCACACACCTTAAGTACAAAAATCACATACCTTAAGTTTCAAGAACTACTCACCTTAAAGTCTTAAACACAACCCGCGCGCCTTAAGCACAAATATCACACACCTTAAATTTGATATAGATACAAAAATTACCAAATTGTCACCACGCTTTATTATTATTTTTTTTTGATAATCTTGAACGTTAATTTAAGCAAGATCCATGGCTCAAATTTAATCGCACAACCGCACGGGAAACACCCAACCACACAAGAACTGAATTATATGTGTGTGTATACTGATTTAAATGCGAACCATGCTTAGTAGGATCAGTGTGATTCACCATTAGGTATGGAAAAATGTATTACACAGTGTTTGAAATGCACCACACCTAATGGTGCATTTCCGAACATTTTTTGATACATTTATGCGTACTTAATGGTGAGTGATCGCACGGTCGCACGGAAAGTTATGTCCGCACGTGAACCTGACCATATATATATAATTGCATCTTAAACTTGTAATTAATTATAATAATAAAAATACCAAGCTATTTTATTAATCCAATAATAATATAAAATATAAAGCATTATATTATAAGAGCGTTTCTCTATTATTTATTTATAAATGTGCTTATAGAATTGTGCATTGTGCTTGCTCACTGAAAAAAAAAAAATAATAATAATAATAATAAACCGCTTCCACAAAAGTTGAAATTGAAATTTTTTAATTTCTAGTCAATTATCTGACTAACTTGGCTTAAAAATTGTCTTCAATCTAATAGCTAACCAAATATAAGCAAGAATCAACATTTTTAATTTAGTGTTAGCGGATATTTTCAAGGACACATAAATTACAAAAATATGATCTCTTTAGCAACAAAAATATTGATAATTGATATATTTTTTAAAATAATAAATATGTGACTACTATGTGAGTAATAAATTTTAATCATATATAACTGATAAATACATTATTACAAAAATTAAATACAACACTGCCAAACTTTAGAACTATATCACTTACAAGTTACAAATCGAAATGACTCTCAAAGGTTGAAAGTGGGTGGGTGGAATCAATATATGGGAAAAAAGGAGATTCTTTTAGAAAGTGGGGTGGGTGAAATTATATGTTTTTGTGTTCTCTGTGAACTAAAATACCGTTCACGGACAGCCGTTCCGATCCGACCATACATTGTTGCCTCTTTTATGGGATATTTTGTTTTCTTAATTTGGTCTTTCTTTGAGTGGAAGGAAACACATCAACAAATTTTGTTATATATATGATGGCCATGTTTGGCAAACCTAGCTGAAAAGGTAGCTGAAAGCTGAAAAGTAGCTGAAAATTGAAAAGCTATAAGTTCGAAGCTGAAATCTGAAGAGCTGTTAAGCTAGCTGTTATGCTTAAAAGTGTTTGGTAAAATTAGCTTTTTGATAAACTGATAAATGTAAAAAGACTAAAAAGGACATTTTCATACGGTTTAAATAATTTTAAATTTAAATAGGTTTGTTTGTATATTAAAATATAAAATAATGAAATCAATATATGTGATTAAAATATAAAGTAAGAACATGTATTTGAAAATATATAAAGTAAAAAAAAATGTTTATAATTCATAAGATTAGTTCATATAAAAATTAATGTTCAAACACAAATGTCAAACTGAAATTACAACCAAACATAATGAAAAGAAAATGTCAAAAGAGTTTTAATTGAAAGGGGTAAAGGATGTCATTTATTTAAAATAATAAGGATAAAGATGGAAAAAAGTTAAAAAGCTACTAGCTTATTTTTGAAAAGCTACCCCAAGTAGCGTTTCAAAATAAGCTCTTATTTTAAGCTACTAGCTTATTTTGGGAACATTACCAAACAGAGCTTATAGCTTATTAGTAGCTTAAAATAAGCTATAAGCTCCTAAATAAGTTCTGCCAAACAGAGTCGATGTTTTCTTTGGTTTTATTATTTTCTTTTCCACATAAAATAAAGAATATATTAATGCATATTAAAAAAAATACATAAAGAAACATCACGAGAATATAAAATATAATGAATATTGGTAGAAAATAGAGCGAAGTTGGTTGGACTATTGACTGGGCCGGGTAACTACATGTTTCAAGTTTGACTCTCAGTAAGAACGGTCTATTGTCGTTCTTGTTTTTGACCGGGTCAGCTATGGGCTAGCCAAGCTAGTGTATTTTTTTTGTGGTTCTTTGATGGATAGGATTACAAAATAGGGTTTATTCCGTGCACACCCTCGGGTAATGACTGCGGTTTCTCTTTCTCTTGTCATCCAAAAAAATAGATTGGGTGAAAAATAAAATGAAAAAAGAAAAGGTGACGTAACTTTAAACATGATCACTTCACATGAATCTTGGACATTGTTAGTAGTGAGGGAAACAAAAGTAGTGACAAGGGTGCATTCATTTTGTTTACCAAACCTAAATTTGGCTGTTCGAATTATCTTAAAGGCATAACTTTCTTATGACTTATTATTGTGATACCTTAAAGCCTTATTTATTAATCATCTTTCACATATATACTTTAATGATGTTCAATTAATAAAGATGTATATATGCATAAGAAATATATCTTGAGTTGGTTTAAAACATATATAACATCATATTTCATGTGATGATAATGTAAGGGCTTTTGATTCACTGCTTTTGGTACCAGAAATGGAATCACATGATCACAATTTTGTCTGGCCACCTAGCTAGTTGTTATCAATAGATTCTAAGGAGACCAAAGGATACCCAAAAAATAAAATAAAATAAAAATGCTACTTAATTTTTACTAAAATTCATCTCTATTATATTCTTCAGTTCAAACCAAATATATCCAATCATATCATATATTATAATATATTATATTCCTTGTTTGGTAGGCAGAGTATGGAATACTTTTAATTTGCTCTTAAAAAAACAAAACAATATTGCGTCAAAGCACCCTTGAAGAAAATGAAAATTGAATTTGAAATCTGAAATAGAGTTTCAATGGAAGTTTTTTTTGGCACAACAAAAGCTATTCATATATTCTCCTTTTCCTTTTAATTTTCACTATTTTCTATTTTACTTAATTATAACGAACCTAGCTTCTCCATTAATTAATTGTTACTTCTCCAGCAACAACTTGTCAAAAAGTGATATCCAATTCATTCATGGTACTGTGGTTTACAGTTCCACAGCTGTTTCTTTCCGATGTAGTTCACATGAAAAGTTGTTCACGAGATATTTAAAAAGTGTACATTTAATTTGAAAGAAAAAACAAGAAAAAAAAAAGATTTTAGTTAATTGGTGCACTGCTTTAAGATTCTTTTTTTTTTTTTTTTTGGTACGTCTGAGGGATCCACAGGTCCCAAGATTAGTAGATTCTTCTCATGGCTACGCCTCTAACGTCTTTCTCAAACAAGGTCTTGATTCTTTCCAGGGTTGCTCTAGAGTCCAGAATCATCCACCAGTTCATAGATTGGCCAAGATTGGCCAAATAATTAGAGCATTGATTCCCTTCACGAAGAACATGAATGAAGTTAATGTCCTCGATCTGGTTCATGATGGTTCTAAAGTCAGTGATTAACGTGTCAGCTTCTAGTCGAGACTCGCTCTCTTTTCAAATGGCTTGGAGCACAGACTCCGAGTCAATCTCAACCACAATTCTATGCAACCCACGGTTTATGACGAGGTTGAGCCCCTCTCTCAAGCCCCAGAGTTCCGCAATGAAAATTAAGCATGATAAATGCATATTGCATCTTGTGGAAACATGATAAATTTATTCGTCCAAAGGCGCACCAATCAATCCAAATAAATTAAGAGACTTTTCATCCCTAGGCATAGCAATCAATCCAAAATAAATTAAGAGACTTTTCTTTGCTAGTAGCAGCATAATACAAGGTTAGGCACTAATGTACAAGCATTTTGAAACCTGTAAGTCAATTGAGATAAATCTCACAATTTACCTCACAAATTTGTTGTAGACGGGTAATTTTAGATGAATTATATCTCCATTACATATATGCATGGTTCGGTAAGATGGATTATATATGATTGTGACTTGAGATTACAAACGCCATTCTTGGCTTAAAGTAACGTTAAAAAAAAAAAATAATAATAATAATAATAATAATAAATAAATAAATAAAAACCATTGGTTAGAATTGCATAAAAAATTTTGTACTACATTTTCAAACCACCTAAATATAGTTAGAAAATAAAAATTTGTGTATAAAATTAACTTTTTAAATCACTTTAAGTATCTAAAAAAATTACGATCAGTAATACTGGTAACCTAAAAAGATAAGTCAAAAATTTAAACAATAAAGTTAACAATGACAACCATTCAACCAATAGTTGCCAGCATTTCCGACCACATGATGATCGGAAATAAAACAAAAATAACAATAATTGCCAAACAATATTTCAACAACCATAACCATTTTAATCAATTGAAGGCAAATGTTTTTGCTGAAAAGCATTTGTTTCTACCAAAAGGTATAGAAACCATATCTCTGGGTTTTTTGTTCGTAGAGCTCTGCTCACGATTACAAATTAATTTTTATAATTTTTTCTTTCCTCCTCTTTTTCTTCTTTGTTTTTTTTTCCTTCTGTTTCTTAAATTTTGATTTTTACACACCCAAATGGACAAATAATGTCTTTTAAGTTTAATCTAAAATTAATGGCTTGGATCCTCACAAGTCACATTATAACATTTTGATCTATCATCATGTCTTACAATCATCATGGCTACTACCAAACATACATATACTGATATACACAACAAGAGTCATAAATAGCAGGAACAAGAGTTAATCTATAATAGATAAGGGCATTATGACTTGAAGATGCTTACAGATATTGCATGGATTTAGGCTGAATATGGTATGCGCAAAGCCATTCTCTGAGCCAACCAAGGCCTTTGAGGGTCTGGGTCAATGAAACCATGCATCAGGAATTGTTCAGCTTCTTGGCTCAATAGTTCTCTGGTCCATGTCACGCGCTTTTCAGGGCAACTTCCAGGCCCATAACACCTGTAAGAGTTTCAGTACCAAGCAATTGAACTATTTGACCGAGCACAACTCAATAAGAGTTTGATTCATGTACAATGTTGCAAAAGGCGCTAAGCGCTAGTTGGGTGCCCGGGAGGAGCCTAGCACCTAGAGCGCCTAAGCAGTACCTAGACAACTGAGTAATCCGAGTATATCATCTCCACTTTTCCCACTCAGGAGTAGGAGTTGTTAAACTGTTGTAATTCCCCAAACTAATCAATTGCATATGTTAGAATCGATAGTGTTAGATGGTTAATTGAGAACATGGCTGGATAAATATAGAAGAGGAGTAGCCGAGCAGGCAAAATAAACCACACGGCCGAGTTGGGCACCGACTCGGTCGAGTTAGGCGCCCGACTCGGCCGAGTTAGGCACTCAACTCGCCCGAGTTAGGCACTCAACTCGCCCGAGTCGACCAGTAAGTCGGTCAACCGACTAAAAGCCGCCCAGGGCTGAAATCGCCTTGGCCTAGGGGCGCCTAGCGCCTAGGTGGCCGCCAATGCCGATTTTTACAACACTGTTCATGTATCAGAATCCATTTTACCCAGACTGGGTTAAGGAATATGAAGGCTGACCTGTACTCGAAAAAACAAGCTGTTTTCTCATTCTCAGTATTGCCCCAGTTATTCCATCCATCCTGTTTAATGCAAGCGTCCATGTATGTATATGCAAAAACCACCCTCCCAAAAGGTCCCCATGGTCGTCCAAGATGAGTGAATGATGTCCCACCATTACCGGTGATCACACATCTGCAATGCCAGAGAGAATGTCATCTGAAAAACAACATATAAACTCAAAGCAAAAAATTGGAGAAATCAGAAAGAAAGTAACGATTGAGAAGAATGATTTTATGTAAATTTGTTGCACTAAGGGATGCAGGTCACTTGCATCATGATCTAAAACATGTCTCAAAAACTGAAGTTCTAGAATTCAAGTGCCTTTGCATAAACGTTAAATGCACACAAGGTCTTCTTCGTTGTTTACCTCTCCTCTGTGGTTTACGAGCTATTATACAGGAGCAGGGTTTACGCATACCCAATGCACGCACAGCCATGGAAAGTGGCTGTGGGTTTCCCTCATCATCCAAATGCATAGCAGGTGACTTGTTTTACCTTCTGTTATTTTATTTTATTTTATTTCCCATGTATGTTTCTCTGCAATTATAACTTTACTAATTACTTATGTATATCCCACAAGTTCAATGTGGAAAAATAGTATTATTAGCCTCTAAACTTTACCCCCCAAGCCCCTCTCTGGTATGAGCATCCTCTTCAATAGATGGACAAAGCTAGGCAGTCTTGGATAATTAGAGTACCTCTTTAGAAATCTCAATGATATATATCAAACACAAATGCATGTAAAAATGTTGAAGCTGATGACAACAAACCTCAAGAATACGTAGCCGGTCGTCTCTTGAGGAGATTTCCTGCTCTGCGCAGTAATAAAGCCAGCCGATTTACAGTGGATATGACAATGCTCCAAAAGTGCAGTGCTATTCCCAAAAATAAAATCTACACTGCCTTCTATATAGCAATCTTTCAAGTACTGTTTGCCATGATGCAAATACAAGGTGTCCTGCAGTAGTTTTTATCACAAGGAAAATTTACTTAGCTAGATACAAAAATCATTAACAGAGCAAATAAATTTCAACTAAAGTCCCACAATTTAGCCAACACCTCAAAATTCAGTAAATCGCACTGTTGCAAAAATCCCGCCTAGGCGCTAAGCGCTAGTCGGCTGCCTAGCGTATCACCATAATCGGTGGTCTAGGTGGCCTCCTAAGGCGCCGACTAGGTCTCCTAGGCACTGACCAGGTCGTCTAGTCGGCCACTCGACCGATAGCTATTGTTCCCTTCTTTTTTAAATGGGTTATTTCACTCGTTTTGAGCGAAATAACCCTAAATTGTTCAAACTATTTTGGTATTTAATTTTTTTTAGGTTAATATTTAATATTTTAGTATTAACTATTAAAGCATTAAATAGTTTATAATTATCAAGTCTTAAAAAATTTAAAAAAAATTTAAACAAATTTTTTAAAAAATAAAAATAAAATAAAAAATACACGGGCGCCTAGGGGCCGATTCGAGGAACGCCTAGCGATTTTCAACCATGGGTAATCCCAGATTTCAACACCAGGTGCATATGCTCTTTCCTACCAATAATGATGACAACAATAATGCAGCAATAATACCTGCCATCCAAGAAATCTGCAATTGTAAAAGGCACATCTATCAGCTGTCACTCTGATTGCAACTGCCTGCCCTGATCCCTGCTTAAAATTTCTTAGGCCACATTAAATTAATTGTTTGCTCTTGTAATACTATAAATCATAATCTTTATAATGAATAAATAAAAAGGTGAAAGAAAAATGGGCAGAATATATTCTTCATATCTCAAGTAGAGAATTAGAGATAATACAATATAAGACATTACTTTGAAAAAAGAATATCCAGACCTTAGATAGAGTCTTAACACACTACATATACTGTGAGTAGAAGAGAAAATACCCAATTAATGAAAATGGTGATATTCCAAATATTTGCACTTAAATTTAATATTTTTAAACATTTTAATGAGCAATTACCCCAGTTGAGACCTCAGAGTGAGGAAGAAGTCAATAATACAGCTAAACCTACTAGAAGTAGATGAATATATTATATATAAAACAAGTCACATATGCATAATATTTATAATATCATTGTTGGGAGAGAAAATTCATAACTCAGCCAAAGTTCATTAATTCAGTCTAACCATATCCAGACAAGGGAAGAAGGTTTCAGTAAATTGACAACAAATATAAAACTATGGCAATTATTTTGGTAGGGCCATGCCAGCTATACTAATACACTGGATGATGTGTGAATGGTGTTAGGTGGCTTTCCAAGTGATATCTATCTACTATGTATCTGAATGCTAAACAGAACTTAAGGACTCAAGTGTTAGGTTCATATCCACAGCCACCCCCCCTAATATATTAGGATAAACACATTTTACTTTTTTTTCCTTTTAACATTGAGACAACTAACAATCCACATCACTCAATTTCTGGAGGCCAATGCTAGAACAATTCATATAATTTCAAAGAGAAAACAATTCTGAGCGTCTAAATTAGCAGAATTTGAAAATTGTAATAGGAAACAAAGATTTTTTTTTCTAGAACATTGGGGACAAAAGGAACTCCGAAAAACCCTAGAAGTTTCTAAGACCATCAGCAAAGATGGTAGAAAAAGCATCCATTTTAGTTCTAGGCATTGCCAAGCCAATCTCAACATCACCTTCAGAATCCCTGCCCTTGCAAATAGACATAAGATTACCACCATCTATAGTAACAAATTCCACCTTCTCCGGCTTTCCCCACCCGAAATCTGCAGCATATATATCTAGCCTTGGATATCCAGCAACTGCAACTACCCGCTGTGGGTCTGATATTTTAAGCTCTGATAACCAGACTTCCCTATTCAAAATCCACTCCTGATCAGTTACTCTTTCCTGAATTGTTTCTCCGATCAATTCAGCAGCAGTTAAAAAACCTTCACTTCCAACTAATATTCCATGCTTTGATTTCACAAAGCAGCGTACTAAACAATTTCCAAAGTAACTAGCTGGAAGCGGTGGGTTCAAGCGACTCCTACAATCGGCTACACAACTGAAATATTCCATTTTGTTATCTTCCGATTGCTCCCCTATCGCCACCCTTGCTTTCACCAAGCTAGTCCATACATAAGCACATGTTACGGTGAAGGCTGATATATGAACTTCTCTTGCTCTTTGTCTGGCTGCTACTAAATTCTTGAGCTTTTCAATGTCTCTCCACCGCATGATATACGTAGCCCGAACCTTATTGATTCGAGGGGGTGAAATTTCAGCTTCAGATAGTTCAACCTTAGCAACTTTCTTCATTTCTTCAAACATTAGATCCCTTACCCCATAGGGGTCGTTGACTATTGATCGGTCATAAAATTGGGCAGATCTCTCTGCTATGAATTCTAAATCTCCACCTAGTTTGCTGATCATAGCCCACGCCCTAGCAAAGCTCATCATCGTGTTTCCATCCCCAGCAACATGGTGATGAGTAGTGCCAATACATAAGCCAAAGCCTGGAAAAAGTGTCACTTGAACAGCTAAGACGGGGACTACTATCTGTGCACCCCCTATATGTTTTTCTTCTGTTAATCTAGGTACAAAAGGGTAAAAGTCATTCACATCACGCGGATGATTACCTATAAGTGAATTGAAGTCATCACCAGACTCTGCGAAGGTGATAGAAACAGAGTCCCCAGGCATGTAACGTAGCTCAGGCTTGGTGCAAGAATCTGAAGGAGAAACCAAGTTGCCGGCCAGGGGAAGAAAGTATGTGAGGGTTAGGGAGAGGGAGCTTACTAGTTTTGGGCATATGGTCTCAATGAAAGTATCCCTGGAAATGGGAAGCCTGTAGAACAGCAGGCGTCGCATGATCCGGTAGAGAAACAGCCATGGCATGTCAAATAAGGTTAGGGGGAGTGACATCTCAGTGGCGTTACCTGCCGGTGCCACTTGAACACGGCTGATCACAGTTGCCATTGAAGAAGATTGGAAAGTGGACACCAGATAACTATTGTCAAAATTTTTAAGAGTTTCTGGCTCAAATGGTAAGGGAAAGCATAGGCCTATCCTTAGAGAATGTATTTTATATCAATCAATGCAAGTTAGTCAAATTAATTAATTCACAAGTAGTTCATTAAAATAAAGGTTTGTTCAAATGTCTTATATATTATTTTTATTATATTCTTAAACTTATTATAATTAATTGGATTGATTTTATCTTAACTTTTTTTTTGAAATAGAGAAATTCATTAATTCAAACCAAAGTATGAGGGACCACAATCCGCTCCTAACGTACAGACATAGAACATGATTATATTTACAACCAAAAAGTGTACGTTTAATCTTTTAACTATTGGTACTTTTCCAAATGTCATCTTCTAATCCTTATCCTCCTTACTGAATCGATCCAACAAAGCTTAGAAATACACGTTGATTGACTATTTCAATGATGCAAAAGTTTTAGCTGAGATCTTTGCGATTTACCGAAAAGAAGAAGTTTTACCTGAGGAGCAGAGTTCTCAAAAGTAATATTCTCAGCAATAAAATCTTCTCCTTCCACTATTGTGCTCCCGCACCCAAATGTCCCAGTTCCGATCACTCTCGGCGTCTATTTACAATAGATTCATCAGGAAAACAACATATATGATTTAATTAAAATTTTAATTAAAAAGGATAGAGAGGGAACGCACCTGATGGTGATCGATTTTGGTGGCGGTGTTATTCCAGGAGAGGACGGTGTCCTCGGGGCGGAGACCGGCGAGAGTGATGAGGTTTTTGGTCTTGGGAACATACACCGGCTGTCTGTATACGCCGGGAGCGATGGTGATCACAGTGCGAGAAGCGTTGCGGAGCGGCACGGAGTCGATCGCCTCCTGCACCGTCCGGTAATCCCCACTCCCGTCCTGCGCAACCCTCACTATCCTTCGAGACATCTCCACGATTAAATTCGATGTGCGGCGCCGGCGGAGACGAAAACGGAGAGAATCTCGGGGAGCATATGTAGCGGCAGGTTTGCTGCAATGGCGGACGGAAGAGATGATACGTGGAATGAGGATGAGATGCTGCTCCGCATGGAATCTAACCGCTTTGGAATCTGGATAGTCCGCTTTTCTCAACGGTGCTTCATAAAATGGTATCCAGAAATCAGAATCAGCCCAGAAAATTGAAACCCGAGAGAAACTGAGCTCAATATCAAAATCTGAAATTCTGAATTTTCAGTTCAGAATCTATGGCATTGGAAAACGGAGCATTATTGTGTAGAACACAGTTAACTATAAATAAAAACTAGTACATTATTTTATATGCTGTCAAATAATAAATATTCAATATACAAATAATATATTTTTAATATATTAAAAATATACTCGTATCTTATCTATACTTACTATATATAAAAGCAATATCCTCCTCTAAAATTTTCCCGCCCAAACGTAGGGGTATTTTAGTAATATGCAAATTATTATTATAGAATAATATTAATTATTGGTTGTAATTCATTATTAATAATTATGGTAATGGTAATTATTATGATAGAATTTAATTGTAATTAGTTATTAATAATTATAGTAATTATTAAAAATTAACGTAGTAATTAATAATTTAAAATAGCCAAAGTGCAGCAATTGACATAGTAATTAATAATTTAAAATTGACGTATCTTTTTTGACCTATATTAACATAGTAATTTGTCTGCTATTATGTTATTAGTATTGGGGATTAAAAATTTCATTTAAAATTAATAATTTAATATGTTAAGTAATTAATTACTTTCCTTTTGACAAAATTAACAAATTTATAATTGTCACCCTTTCTACCTATAAATACAAAGAATTGTTGATTTTGGAAATCATAAGTCTTCAACTTTTGCACTGTCTGTTTCTTCTTCCCATTCTCGATATGTGAAAATATATATTGGCTTCTCTCTCATTTTCTTCTATCATCGCACTGTAAATAGAATGGATTGGAGTTGCATCCATTATAATATCGATTACAATATCACTTTACAATATCGATTTTATGATAATATTATTTGTTGTAGCACAAGATTGCTTTTGTTTTAATACTTTGACGTTAGTCTCAATGTTTATATACTTTGATTTATGTATGTGTATGAAATATTTGTCGCAGTATGAACACATGGCGTTGCTGGAGTTGCTAAACAAGGGTCATCTAGAGCCGAAGAAGAAGATATGCAAAGGAGTCGGTGACCACCAGAAGAAATAAGGGGTTTGACCGATGATGTTTTTGAAAACCAATAAAAGAATAGCACACTTTTTAATTGTAAAATTCAATGTTTCCTTAAAACATTTATGTATTTGATTTTGAAATAATTATTAAATTTTATATCAGTTTACCTTACGCTATTGTATGGCATATATATATATATATATATATATATATATGCCTTTCCTCCTCATTTTCTTCTTCAATTTTATATCAATTTACCTTACGGTATTAACTTTTTTATCCTTTTTATTAATACCTAATAATAAATACCATAAATACTTATTAATAAATATAAATTTATATTAGATAATTATATTAATTATTAAAGAAAATATAATTTAATTGTACTATGGAAACAACATTTTTAATAATTTCAATTTAATAATATTATATCTTAATTATATAAATTCTGCCTAATAATTTTAATATTACAAGGGACACAATAAATATCATAAATAATGTTTAAAATTATCAATTTGTATTAAGCATTAAAAACTAATACTTAATTATTAAGTCAATTATAAAATCTTTTGTACTATCTAGACACATTATTTTTAATTATTATTTTAGTTTAATAATATTATATTTTATTTATAAAAATTTAAAGTAATACTTTTAGTACTATGGATGTGACTAAGGATTATCTTAATTATTAAGGATATATATTTAGCTTGGTAATAAAAAGACTTCAAAAATATGAATTATAGTAGCATGGTAATCAATTAGTAAGACAATTATATTAGGCAATCTAATTAATAATTTATTTTTTAAATTATATCAATATATCATCTTTTTAATGATGATTATTTTCTAAAAAGTATATACACAAATAATAATAATAAATATAGATTTAAAAGTGTGTGTGTGTGAAAGTATCATAATAATTAAATGGAAGAATTAAAATATAGTTATTTTGTAATAATATTATACCTTAAATATAAAATAAGTATATTAGGAAATTATGTTAATAGATAATTAATATTTATATACATTAATTTTGGCAGTTATTAAAAAAATTAATTTCTAATAATTTTCGAAATTATTGAACCAAAATATTAATTATCTATTAGCAAAATTGCCTAATATACTTATTTTATATTTAAGTTATAATATTATTAGTACATAATAAATTATATTCCCATTCTTCCATTTAATTATTATGTTATTTTTATGGTTATATATGTATATTTATTTATACCTAGGATATAATATTATAAGAACGTACAAAATAAATTATTTTTTATATTTTACTGTGTAATTACTATGGTAATTTTATGCTACTTTCTNAGTTGGTATCATCAAAACCTATTACATGATGTTCCTAACACGTACAAAATAAATTATTTTTTATATTTTACTGTGTAATTACTATGGTAATTTTATGCTACTTTCTCTCTATATATTTTTATACTTAAAGAATAAAAGTATAATTACACAATTTTTTTTTGCAAACATAATTACACAATATTAGTTTAATTGACTAATATTTATTATGGTAATTATAGTAATAATTACCATAATAATAGTATAATTACAATTATATATATATATATATATATATATATATATATATATATATATATATATATATATAAATACTATGAGAATAAAATAAATTATCGTTCTTATTATTCTCTCTAATTACTAGGGTAATATCTCTATATATATTTTTATACTTTTTTTTTATACTTAAAGTATAAAATTATAATTGTACAATATTAATATAATTACCTAATAATTATTATGGTAACTAAAAAATTAATTACACATATATTATTATAATTGACTGATAATTGTTATGATAATTAAGCTAATAATTATACAAATATTAATATAATTATAATTAAACATGGGTCGTTTGATTTTTATTTTATAATTACAATTAATTTTTTGATTTTATGTGTGTGTGTGTGTGTGTGTGTGTGTGGAGAGAGAACAAAATAAACAATCATTAATATTCTTCTGTGTAATTAATATGATAATCTCTCAATATATATTTTTATACTTAAGGTATAAAAGCATAATTGTATAATATTAATTTAATTATTTGATACGTAGTAATTATTATGGTAATTAAGGAATTAATTGCATAAATATTAGTATAATTGACTAATAATTATTATATTAATTAAGTTAATAAATACACGAATGTTAGTATAGATTAAGCTAAACATGGGTTGTTGTATTTAGTTTTATAATAATAACAATTAAATTATTTCCCTTTTTAACCATATTTATTTTAGTAATAATATAATTATACATAGATTTTTTCAAGATAATTGCAGACAAACAAGTCATATATTGTTCAATTAATTGAGTGATACTTTTGCATTCATCTTATTGAGTGAGAGGGGGAACGGTCGTGGTAGAGATGGGTAAATTATGCTATGGATCAGGATCCACCTTGCAAAGTGGACTCGGGTCCATGTTCATAATTTTAGAACTCTATGTTTACAATAAAAAAATAAATGTATTTTTTTAAATGTTAATAAATAAATTAGCTTATCCAATGTAGTTTTTTTTGTTTTTTGTTTTAATTCCAAGCTATACAATTTTCATCCTATTACCATATTATTTGCAAACATCATTATTTTACTCTAAGAAGTCTAATTATAACACGTTAAAAAAATTAACCAAATTAAGTACACAGTAAGGATAAATAAAGTATAACCTAAAGAGCCAAAATTTGACATGTTTAGGTAGAATTATAACTCTTAACACATTATACAGCCCACTGTTAGGTAAAAATACACAACAAATAAAACATGCCCACAAATCAAGCATTCATGAAATAAGGTTAATCTATATACACTTAAAAAAACATAGCTAATCTATACATACGTACTTTAAAAATATCTTATAATTCTGGATATTTTACTCCAGTAATTCTGAAATAAAGCACTAAAAAGCTATAATTCTAGATAATGTACTTCATTAGTGATGTAAATTAAAATAAGTATAACAATTTACAATAACAATATATAATATACTATCAATGTCGTCTACAAAAAGGTTTTCAATAATGTGTAATTCAAAACAGTTACATTGATATACTATTATGTTTTCTTTTTATACAAAGATGACAAAATTGATATATATTTACATAGAAAATATACCATCCGTATAAATAATTTCTATAACTGAGTTGATGGACAACGAGATAATTAACCCAATTAATACAAATCATAAGCATTGATATATAAAATATCTAAAATTTCAGCACCAGATCCATATATATACACATTGACTATTAATTGGACAATTATTTGCTCAAATTCAAGCAATGATAACATCAGAANACATAATCGATCAAACTCAATTTTTCAATTGCACTATATAATATTCGATATTATAATTTACATAATTGTATATCGATCTAAATATTCTTAACATATTATAGCAAATCAATTTCGTGCAACGCACGGGCGAAAATACTAGTATTTAGAAAAAATATATATTATTTAATTATTAAATATGTATTATTTAATATACTTTTAGTACACAAATAATATATTTTTAGTATTTTTTTTTGAAATAATATTTTTAGTATATTAAAAGTGTACTTTTAATGATTCACACAATACTATGTAGACCATATATATACACATGTCAGTCATTTGTTGGCGTTCAAAAAAATATACATGCCAATTACGAATGAAATATGTGTTCTTGCATTTTTCAATTTCTCTTACTTTTATTTTTCTCTCTATTATTTCCATTATTTTTGGCGTACAATCCCAGTCTCCTAATTAAGAAGGTCGAATTTACAACATGTTATCATCAACATAAATAGAGCAATCAAAATGGACTTTTATCGCAGGGTCTATCTACCCCTACCTATCAACCATAGGTAGGGGCAGGTTCATCAAATGTTCAACCTGCAACGATGCGGGCTTTATAGCTTGCCACGCCTAGGTCACGGACCCAAGCGGGCCGCGAGTTTAGCACGCAACCTGCTACTATAAAAAAATAATAATAATAAAACTTAGCTCAGTAACATATGTGCATCAAACTTCGAGCTCCGTTTTGGGGTTGTTATGCTCCGAATATGATAGAACTTTAAACATAAACGCTGTAGGGCACTCTGTTACCTTTCTGTAGCTATTTGAATCTCCTTATTGGACTTCATATGAAGGAGATATGATCAAAACACTATCAGCATGTTATAGGACATATTTTTCAAGGTGTGTCCAGATGTTCTAATTTTCTGGTACCAATGCTTCCAATGTCTCTCAAAGTCTTCAACATTAAAATTGTAAAGGACTTTCTTATCTTTCTATTGTACTTCGTGTGATGGAGATATGGCCAAACTACTCCAGCATGTCACAAGAAAAAAATGTTTGAACCCGCCCCACTAGTGGGCTTTGGCATGGTGGGGCAGGCCAGCCACCTTCCCATCCCACTAATAAGCAAGTTTTTTAGCCCATCTTACCCTGCAATACTATTTTGACGGCTCTAAACCTCAGTAACCATAATAATCTCCAATGAATGGAATGCTTGTTGCTTTCTTGTGCATTTTAAATTTGAAAAAACTATGCCATGATTAATGTACAGTGGTTATATGTATTATGCCAAGTTCGAATAGGAAATTTAAATTATTATTTCTGCGTAATAAGTTTTCTTCTCTTTGATTATTATTATATTATTTATATACATATGCATATATCTATGTATGTATGGGATGACAATGATTATATTTGCATAAGGATGCTGAGAAACATACATACTTATGTAAAATGATGTTTTTCATCCATACTACGGAGTATTTTTGAACATGCAAAATAGTGTTTTACACCATCTTATCACTCCATGGTTTCGTAAAGTTGCATGCAAAATCATGACTTGTAGATCATATAGTTCTTTATTGCCAAATGTGAATTTACTGAACACATACTGTAGACATTAAAAATTTGTTAATTTTGATTATTTTTTATATTAGTATATTTATATAGATTTTGGATAATATTCAAATTAGATAATATCAAAAGAGTTTGAACTTATCAAAATTCTTCTATGCTATAAATAGGACCTCTCATTTCTATGTATTCATCCTAGAAAAAATTATAGAATCAGCTTCAATAAAATGATCATGTAAACCCCCCACATTAAGATCAAGTCATTTGAACCCGAAGGCCCTTCACAAACATATAAGTTCTTCTTTGAAGATCAAGTCACTAGAAATTCGGAGGCCCTTCAATGGAGCGTTCAAGACATCGATTGAAGAATCAGAGAACCATACATCCAGAGATATTGTACCCACACCGCATATTAATACTTAACATGTAACAGGAATTTTGAAGATATATTCAAATTTTGGGAGCAATTGTTTAACTTGGATATTGTGATATATCTCGCGTTTAAAGAATTGAGTCAAACTATTATTGCTAAGTCACGGAACACTGACGCCTAGAAGTCGCAAACTCTTATTTTCTTACGTCACCACTTAAATCACAACCTTAAATATAAGTATCTGATTGAAAAAGACCACCTTGCATTATGGTAGTCCCTAAAGAATCGGTTCCAACAGTCATCAATTTTCTTTTCTGGTACATTTTGACTGATATGTACTAGTATGTAATTAATTAAAAAAGTTTCTAGGCAGGTTTTGTACATAGAACATGAATCTAATCCGATCACCGCATATTTAATTTTGTAAGACCCACAGCGACCCACCACTCATTATCACTCAAAAAACAAAGAAAATTGGTCCATGCGGGTTGGATTAGTGTGGATATCCGTCGGGTGGATTGAAAATTGCCATATCCCTATATGAATCTAGAAAATAATGTCCCCAGCTTAAGTTTGTATTACTTTGTTTAGTTACCGTAGCTTTAAACTTGTTATGGATTGCTTTCGTGCTCTCCATAGCTATATCAATACATAATGTAGTGTACTATTTATGTTCTTCTCCCCGAATCAAAACTTTTGTGTAATATTTATGGACATTAAGTTTTATTTTAATTTTATGAATATATAGAAGGGACAAGCATTATAAACCTATTATAGAGTGAATTGAAATTCATATGGGCCCTGGTCCTATACGACGTCATCTTTTAACTTTAATTTTAACGGTGATCGTTTGTTGTTCAGTTCGCGTTACAATGGTTTTCTTCATGTAAAGCATGTGTTTTCTTCATGTAAAGCATGTGTATTTATCTCGTGTTATGCATTTCTGTACCTCATGTTACACAATTATGTAAATTAAGAGTAAGAATTTTGTACCAGAAATTGATTAGTAGTTGTATAACACAAAACATATTGTGTGTCTTATTTTACGAATTTATGTCTTGTATTATGAAATTAATTATGTACATATAGCACATAAATTATTTACATAAATCAAATTTGAGAATAAGTAAAATAGAAAACATGCATATGTATCTCGTGTTATGCGTTTCCGTACCTGTACATTAAGCGTAAGGATTCTGTATTTGAAATTGATTAATAGTTGTATAACACAAAATATATTGTCTTATTTTACAAATTTATGTTCTGTATTATGAAATTATATACTATAGGATATAAATTATTTACATAAATCATATATGAGAATAAGTAAAATAGAAAACATGTGTATGTATCTCGTGTTATGCATTTCTATACATCTTGTTACGTTATTCTGTACTTTCAAAGTAAGGATTCTATACCTAGGATAAATAAATTAAAATTTGTGTTGAAACATGAGAAGCGGAAAGCTACAGAATCGGTTAAAGCTTAAACACCAAAAGACGTTGTTTTGATTCACGATCTCTAATAAAGACCCTGGTCCATGATATAAATCGCGGTAAACTCTGATCGACTGTAATTTGCCCAATCTCTACCATGATACAGTCGTTATCGTTAAGCTGTGAGCGCCTTTTCTCCTCCTTCTCTCTTCTTCGGAGTCTTCTTCCGCCTTCTTCATTCAGTCCGCTCGGACACCGCCTCCGCTTATTTTGGCAGAGGCGGGGTCTGCTACCTCGCTCTTCCCCTTCACCTCCGTCAACTTCGTCATCGACCTTCCTCCCGGCTCACCGTCGTCCACCATTTCTCAACCTCCCACCACCACTACCGTATCCACCATCGTAGGCTCTTTCTTTCCCCTCCTCTTGCACTATCTTAAGCACAACTCTAATAATCTAAGATTCCTTTGCCTTCCACCTCTTCTCCGGCCATCTCCATAGCCAAGCTTGTCCTTCCCAAAAAGAAAAGGAAAAAGATATTTTATATTTTCTAAAAAAAAAAAAGAAATTATATATATATATGTATATATATATATATATTATACACCTTGAACTTCTTAAAGTGTTGGTAAGTGGAATTTTGGGAAGAGTATTTTGACTTTGTTTACATTGAAAAGGGAGCTTTGTTGAGAGTGGTGTTTTGTGGTTTTGAATTTTGTGTAATTTTGTGTAGGTCTTGTTTTTTCTACTGTTTGTATTTTGTTTTCTTCTGCATTTGTTTGCACTCTTCTTCTCGTTATTTTGACGAGCGTTTCCTTCTCGTCCTATTGACGAGGTTCGTATGAAGAGCAAAACGATAAAAATGGTCATGGCTTATGCGAATCTTATCCTGGGCACAGTAGATGACAATGAAAAAATGCCTCTTCCGAACAATGATTTACAGTTTAGTTCGGTTGTTTGGTTGCCCACTGAAGATGCGGTCAAAGACACAAGATCGGGTGTGTACCTTCTGTTGGGAATATTGTTTATGGACGTCAGTATGAAGATGAAGACTCAGGTGGTTGGCCAAATCATCAAACACTTGATAGAAGCCTTAAGTTCCTTAGGATCACAACTTCCAGTTTGTAACACAGTCTGCGAATCAATTTTTTATTAGCATAGTTAGAAAATTTGTTTCTGTATGAATGGTTTTTCATTCCATTGAACCTTACTGTAAACGTTTCTAATACTTATTAATGGAATTTACCTTCAAAAAAGAAAAAAATAAATAAATAAAAAAAACACCAGTTACATCTCACCAATATAATACAATAATTTACAACTCTGTCTAGCACAACACCCATAGACCAATCTCCACAAGAAAGTAGGACCACATGCACGCATTAGCCAACAATAAATCCTCCATCCATCAAGTTGGTCCACACCCTTATCTCAACATTTAATTTTGGCATATCTTTATTGGTTTGAGTTTATTAAAAAGTCTCGAGTTTGGTTTTTATTGAAATTTTATAATGTACCTATGAGCAAACACCTACCCTGTTATCTTCATTAAAAAAATATTTAAGATAATAATTAAATTTAAAACATCATTAAACTAATTATAATTACCTCAAATTGAAAATTTTAAGAGACAGCAACTATTTTTGAAAATGATATCCTTATTATTATAATTTATAATAGAGACGTGAGAAATAAAAATTAAATTCTTCAAGTCTTCAATCATATTCTCCAATATAATTGTTATACCATGGATTAGAATTCATCTTACATTATAAACAATAATCAAAAAATTATGTGTCCGCAGTTAACATATTATATTATATGTCTCCAATAAATAAATTATGTGCATGTAAATAAATTAAAAGCAAATATATATGTTAACCGCAAATACATAATATATTAACTACAAACATATAATTTGATCCACAATATAAGGTGGACCCTGATCCATAGTTGCCATTAATGATTAACATGTGGCCATATATATACCACATAGTCAATATTAATTAGTGCCCATCCAAGACCAATTCATTTCATTTAAAAGAGAAAGCAATTGTATGTCAATATTTATTACTCCGTATTATTTTACTTATAATAGCACCCAATATCTAAATCTTGTTTGGATGATAAAAGAAATCCAAAAATGTATATTGGATAAACCTTCAATTCTGACCAACTTAAATAAAAAATTACCTCAGTTGAACTTAAAATTTTATAATTATTGGCCAAGTCAAATGTACAGCGAAATTGGTTGGAATCACCTCCCATATCTAAATTTGTACTCTTCTTGAAGAAGGTTTTGTCAAAATTATTTATTATAGTACACATACAAGAGCCAATCATATAATTAAGCAACTAAATTAACAACCCAATTTTGAAAATGAAGATAGTGAAGGAGAAAAGAAACTCAAGAAACCTCTATAAGCTACTAAGGCCATGAGCAAAGATGGAGGCAAAAGCTTCCATTCTTGCTCTAGGCATGGCCAACCCAATCTCCATATCACCTTCAGAATCCCTACACTTGCAAAGGGACAGAGAATCCCCTCCATCAATGGACACATACTCTATCTTCTCCGCCTTTCCCCACCCAAAATCTGCCCCATACAAGTCTATTCTTGGATACCCAGCAACTCCAACTCCCTCCCCCACAACCGCTTCTTCAAACTCCGAAAACCACAATTCCCCATTCAAAATCCTCTCCTCATCATTCACCCCTTTCCCAATTGCCTCTCCGATCAACTCCGCCGCAGCTAAAAACCCTTGGCTTCCGACCAGGACCCCATGCTTAGATTTCGTTAAACAGTTCACTACACAGTTGCCACAGTAGCTAGCCGGAAGTGGAGGGTTCAGGCGACTCCGACAATCGGCTACACAGCAGAAATACTCCGTTCTTTCCTCCTCCGCGGTTCGCTCCCCTATCACCGCCTTGGCTTTCAGAATGCCACTCCACACATAACCACATGTTACGGTGAAAGCTGAGACATGAAGACTCTGTTCGGTAGATGGGTGTTAGTTGATAGCGGTTAGCTAATTAGGTTTGATTTAATACAAATAGTCACAGTTGAAAAAATCGCTAGGCTCGCCTAAGATGTTTAGGCGGGATTAGTCGTCACCTAGGCCTAATCCGTGTCTTAGATGTCTGGTCGGCGCCTAGGAGGCCTAAGCGATTAGCGCCTAAGCGGCCTAGGCGACACTTAATCGGTCTAGTCGGTCGCCTAGCCGGTCAGCTGCTTAGATCATAAGGTGATACGCTAGATAGTCTACTGCCGCCGGTGATTAATCGATGCCTAAACAGAATTTTGACAAAACTGTAATTAATTGATAACATTAACTGACTTTCAAACAACTAATAGTGATCAAATAAATTAAAATTAACTAATAAAGCTAACTATTTTACCCGAACTCCTCCGGATCTTTGTCTGGCTGAGACTAAATTCTTGATCTTATCAATGTCGGCCCGCCGCATGATAAATGTTGCCCGAACCTTATCGATTGGAGGGGTTGAAACCTCGGCCTCCGATGGCTCAACCTTCAACTTTTTCTTGGTTTCTCCGAACATTTTGTCCCGTGCCCCGTGCGGGTCTTTCACAATCGTCCGGTCAAAAAACGGGAAAGATTCCGTTTCAGATTTCTCCGCTATGAACTCTCCATCTCCGCCCACTTTACTTATCATCGCCCACGCCTTAGTGAAATTGTTCATCGTGTTCCCATCCCCGACAACGTGGTGATGCGTGGTGCCAATACATATCCCAAACCCCGGAAAAAGCGTGACTTTAACGGCCAAAACAGGGACGATTATCTGTTCATTATCCGCCGTACGTTTCGTTCCCGGTAATCTAGCCACGAGAGGGTAAAATTCGTTGACGTCACGGGGATGATTGGCGACAAGGGAGTTAAAATCGCCGGCGGATTCGGCAAAGGCGACGGAAACAGAGTCTCCGGGGACGTAGCGGAGCTCCGGCGAGGCGGAAGAATCGGCCGGAGAAACCAGGTTTCCGGCCACCGGAATAAAGTGTTTGAGGGTTAGAGAGAGAGAAGCGATTAGATTTGGGATTGTGGTCTCAACGAAAGTTTCCTTGGAAATTGGAAGCCTATAGAAGAGAAGGCGACGTACCATTCGGAAGTAGAAGAGCCATGGGATGTCGAAGAAGGTGAGGGGGAGTGACATCTCGGCGGGGTTGCCGGCTGGGGCCACTTCACGGTGGCTGATAAGAGTCGCCATTGAAGATCGGAAAGCGGAGTTGAGAAAAGTATTGAGAAATTATTTGAGACTTTTGCAGGGTTAAGTGGAAAATGTGAGCATTTTATAATATTAGAAGTTTGATATGAGTTCACACGTTTTATTCATTATTGAAAAGGACAATGATATGACATTTGGTTCACGGAATGCTTTCTGTTGGAATACGAATCTTATTCCATATAAGAAACAAAATGGTAAGAAATAAAATATGAATTGTATTTGATTGTTTGATTTGTTGAATGAATAGATTTCAGAATTTTACTGTGTTTTGCTGGTTAAAAGAAGATAATAAATTGAATAAGTTTTAAAAGGCATAAATACTCTTATATAAAATATATAATAACAATAATAATAATATTATTATTATATGTATATAAGCATGTGTATAAATGATATTTTTATTTGATATTGTAATATAAAAGCTATTTTGAAGCGCAAATTATATGGTGGACCATGGTCTACAATGCATTGTGGACTATGATCATAGCTGATACTGCAGTTGTGTTGAACGGATACTGCAGTTGTGTTGAAAAGATACTGCAGTTGTGTTGAAAGGAAACTGCAGGTGCACGGAACAGAGGTTATTCATCCGTTCAACACAACTGCAGTATCTTTTCAACACAACTACAATATCCGTTCAACACAATTGCAGTTTCAGATGGATGACACGGCCTCTGTTCTGCGCAACTACAGTTCCCTTTCAACACAACTGCAGTATCCTTTCAACACAACTGCAGTATCAACCATGATCCATGGCCCACAATGCATTGTGGACCATGGTCCATAGTATAATGACTGATTCTGAAGAGTATGGAAATAGGTAAATACCATGCCCCAGGAATGTTATTCTCAAGAAAAAATAGCCAAAACAAACAAATAGAATAGATTTATTTTTAAGAATGTTATTTCATTCCTGACCTATTCCATAAACTATATAATTTTTTTTTGTTTTTTCCAAGGGTATCCCTCCAGCCGACAACCAGAAGACTAATCTCCGTCCCAACGATCAGCACACTAAGTGGTAGGGGACTGGCCAAATGGTTTGCTCCATTCACATAGATGTTCCATAAACTAAATATGTTGTGTGCATTTTCAATATATATATGTTGTGATTGTTTTATGTCATTTTCTCACCCATATTCATCGTTGGTGGTACTAAACTAAAATGGTTCACTAAATTAGAATGGCATTACTGACTCTTGTGATTCAATAGGTTGAGAAAGTAGTTATGAACATAAAAAAAAATTAGAATGATTGAATCGTCAGAGTGCTTTTATTGGTTAAAAGCATTCACAAGTTGGGTTACAAAAAACAGGTGAAAAATATAGGGGTGTTTAGGGTTTAGCACCAATGCACCATTTTGGATAAATTACAATTTTTTTATCCTAAAATTATAAAATAGTAGTATCCTCAATTCTTTTGCCATAATTAATTTCCATCTCCATAAGTTTGAAGACCAAACTTAAGAACATTATTGACAAATTATTTGAGAGTTTGTAAGTTGAGTGGAAAGTTGGTGTGTTAGATAATGGTAAGAGAATATTAGAATATATGCTTTCTTTTTTTCTTTTTTTAAAGCAAAGCATAACTGGGTTAATGCATTAAAATTGAGATGAACTCAGGGTCAGGAGAACAGATTTAGCCTGAGAACAGGCTTTAGAAGCTAAAGTGTGAGCTAATAAGATAGAATATATGCTTAGCTTTAATATCAAAATTTTGGTATATGAGTTCACACTGTGAATTATATTGTTATTATTATTTGTTATCATTTGTTTCCTAGTTTATATTGTATAGTTTATTCTAGGGGTCATAGTTTAGTGTTCAACTATAGCCTGTAGAATAGGAGAGTCCTTAGTAGGTTTTGTTAAAAGAACTCTCTCTCTTTGTTATCAGTTAAGAATTTCAAATCCATTTTCTAATCCACACATTTTATACATTATTGGAAAAAGGACCATGATTGTTTTCTATCATTTTCTCAACCCTACCCTTCAGTACTAAATTAAAATGGCTCACTAAATTAAAATAATTGAATAATCAGAGTATTTTTATATATTCATATGAAACATTAACAACTTGGGTTGTAAAAAAAAAGGGTAAAGAATATAGGGGTGTCTAGCACGATCCTAAGAAAAGTTACAATTTTTTGTCCTAAAAGTATCAAATAGCAGTATCCTCTCAAATCTTTTAAGATCAACAAAGGTTGTGGTCCCTAGCTAAAATATTTCCATATATGATTTTCATGTTTGTCCCTATTCATGTTACTTTACTATTTCAAGTACACAAAGAAATCTGAAGTAGAAAGTAGAAACTATGACCATTCACCAGCTATATTAATCCACTGCATGTGGAAGATGTATGAATTGTATTAGCTATCTACTCCCCTAGAATATGTCTATTTTTTTAAATAAAATAAAATTTTGTTGATAATGAAAGAAAGGGCAAAGCCCACAAAAAAAATAAAATAAAAAATGCACAGACATACAAATAAAGCCCATACAAAATAAAGAAACAGATCAGAAGGCCTAAACTAAAAGATTAGTAACTAATCCAAACTAAAAGCCCAACTAACTAATGTGGCAAATTTTATTGTTCCTATGGTCCAAAATGGTGCCGAAAAGAAACAGCACCCGTTATACATAATTAGCTCTGCTTGTATAACATATTCAGTTTCATTTTATATACATTATAATTTCATTATTTCAGCACAACTACAATTTCATTTTGTTTCAAATACAATTTCATTCGATATTATATATATAATAGTCTTTTTATAGACATGCTATTCAGTTTCTTTTTATACATGTTGTAGTTTCATGCTATTCGATATTATATATATAATAGTCTTTTTATAGACATGCTATTCAGTTTCTTTTTATACATGTTGTAGTTTCATTTCAGCAACACTAAAGTATCATTTATATTCAACAAGACTTCTATTTGACAATATACACTCAATATGTGAGACATGCTATTCAATTTCATTTTATACATATTGTCGTTTCATTTTAGCAAAACTAAAGTATCATTTCTATTCAACTACACTTCTATTTGACAATATATACTCAATATGTGAGACATGTTATTCAATTTCATTTCATACATGATGTAGTTTCATTTCACCACAACTAAAATATCATTTCAGTTCAATTACAGTTTCATTTGATAATATAAACACAATATGCGACACCATTTCATTTTAAATACACTGTAATTTCATTTTGTTATGAACACACAAAAAATACTGAATTTATTAAAATGTAGCGGCAACAGTTTCTTTACTTTAAAATTTAATGCTGTTTTAGAACCATGATCCACGGTATAACAACCGACTAAGGTAGCCAAGGCCAACAACGTACTAAGGTAGCCAAGACCATGGTCCACGGTATAACAACCAACTAAGATAGCCAAGACTATATATGGTCCACAGTGTAACAACCGACTAAGGTAGTATAGACCATGGTCTACGGTATAACAACTGACTAAGTTAGAACCGACTAAGGTAGCCAAAATCCTGGTCCACGGTATAACCTACTAAGGAATGTGCAACTAGACGTGACCACGGTTCGGTTCCGGTTCGGTTCCGGTTCCGAACCGGCGGTTCACGGTTCCACAATATTGCAAACCGGAACCGGAACCTTAATATAAGGTTCCGGTTCCGGTTCATGAACCGGCGGTTCCGGTTAGAACCGCCGGTTCTAACCTCTTTTTTTTTTTTTTTTTTTTTTTTAAATATATAATATATAAATATCTAATGTATAATATATAATATAATATCTAATGTATATAATATATATAATATATAATATGTATAATACGTAAATATATATATCTAATATCTAATATATATATAATATAATATCTAATATCTAATATAATATATAATATATATAATTTACAATATATATAATACGTAATATATATAGTTCATGGCTACTGCCATAATATATTTACATATATAATATATATTCATGGCAGTTGGCAGTAGCCATGATTTCATGGCTACTGCCAACTGCATTTGCGTGCAGTAGTCACGGTTCTGGACCGGAACCGTCCGGTTCCGGTTCGGAACCGGCGGTTCCGGTTCCATAATTTCTAGAACCTTAACCGGAACCTTATGGGTTCCGGTTAGGAACCGGAACCGGAACCGTACGGTCGGTTCCGGTTCCGGTTCGGTTAGTACAGTGCACGGTTCGGTTAGTACAGTGCACGGTTCGGTTTGGTGAGAAAAGAAATACTTGAAAACCCCTATAAGCTTCTAAGTCCATCAGCAAAGATGGCAGCAAAAGCTTCCATTTGAGCTCTGGGCATTGCCAACCCAACCTCAATATCACCTTCTGAATCCCTACACCTACAAAGAGACATTGAATTTCCACCATCTATAGACACAAATTCCACCTTCTCCGCCTTTCCCCACCCGAAATCCGCACCATACAAGTCCATTCTTGGATATCCGGCCACCGCAACTACCCGCCGCGGATCTGCTTCTTTAAACTCCGATAACCAGAACTCCTCCCTCAATATCCACTCCTCATCATTCACGCTTTCCCGAATCGCTTCTCCGATCAATTCCGCCGCAATTACAAACCCTTCGCCCCCAACTAACACCCCGTTTCTTGATTTCGCGAATCGGCACCCCACCACACAGTTCCCGAAGAAGCTCGCCGGAAGCGGCGGGTTCAGCCGGCTCCGGCAATCCGCTATGCAGCTGAAATACTCCGTTCTTTCCTCCTCCGCCGCCTCGGCTCTCAACCAGCAAGTCCATATATAAGCACATGTCACCGTGAAACCTGAAACGTAGTAATCAATACCTCTCCGGGCTATGAACAAATTCTTGAGATTTTCAATATCTCTCCGGCGCATTATATACGTAGCCCGAACTTTATTGATTCTCGGGGTTGAAATTTCAACCTCCGACGGCACAACCTTAATCTCTTTCTTAATTTCTCCGAACATTAAATCCCCTGTCCTATATGGGTCTTTGACTATTGTCCGGTCACAAAAAGGGACAAATTTTTTCTCCGCTATAAATTCCCCATCTCCGCCCAATTTACTAATCATAGCCCACGCGTTAGCGAAGCTAGCCATGG
>NC_044930.1:24299637-24359038 GCF_003576645.1 Ipomoea triloba | reverse complement strand
TTTTTTTTTTTTTTTTTTTTTTGTAAATATATAATATATAAATATCTAATGTATAATATATAATATAATATCTAATGTATATAATATATATAATATATAATATGTATAATACGTAAATATATATATCTAATATCTAATATATATATAATATAATATCTAATATCTAATATAATATATAATATATATAATTTACAATATATATAATACGTAATATATATAGTTCATGGCTACTGCCATAATATATTTACATATATAATATATATTCATGGCAGTTGGCAGTAGCCATGATTTCATGGCTACTGCCAACTGCATTTGCGTGCAGTAGTCACGGTTCTGGACCGGAACCGTCCGGTTCCGGTTCGGAACCGGCGGTTCCGGTTCCATAATTTCTAGAACCTTAACCGGAACCTTATGGGTTCCGGTTAGGAACCGGAACCGGAACCGTACGGTCGGTTCCGGTTCCGGTTCGGTTAGTACAGTGCACGGTTCGGTTAGTACAGTGCACGGTTCGGTTTGGTGAGAAAAGAAATACTTGAAAACCCCTATAAGCTTCTAAGTCCATCAGCAAAGATGGCAGCAAAAGCTTCCATTTGAGCTCTGGGCATTGCCAACCCAACCTCAATATCACCTTCTGAATCCCTACACCTACAAAGAGACATTGAATTTCCACCATCTATAGACACAAATTCCACCTTCTCCGCCTTTCCCCACCCGAAATCCGCACCATACAAGTCCATTCTTGGATATCCGGCCACCGCAACTACCCGCCGCGGATCTGCTTCTTTAAACTCCGATAACCAGAACTCCTCCCTCAATATCCACTCCTCATCATTCACGCTTTCCCGAATCGCTTCTCCGATCAATTCCGCCGCAATTACAAACCCTTCGCCCCCAACTAACACCCCGTTTCTTGATTTCGCGAATCGGCACCCCACCACACAGTTCCCGAAGAAGCTCGCCGGAAGCGGCGGGTTCAGCCGGCTCCGGCAATCCGCTATGCAGCTGAAATACTCCGTTCTTTCCTCCTCCGCCGCCTCGGCTCTCAACCAGCAAGTCCATATATAAGCACATGTCACCGTGAAACCTGAAACGTAGTAATCAATACCTCTCCGGGCTATGAACAAATTCTTGAGATTTTCAATATCTCTCCGGCGCATTATATACGTAGCCCGAACTTTATTGATTCTCGGGGTTGAAATTTCAACCTCCGACGGCACAACCTTAATCTCTTTCTTAATTTCTCCGAACATTAAATCCCCTGTCCTATATGGGTCTTTGACTATTGTCCGGTCACAAAAAGGGACAAATTTTTTCTCCGCTATAAATTCCCCATCTCCGCCCAATTTACTAATCATAGCCCACGCGTTAGCGAAGCTAGCCATGGCGTTTCCATCCCCAACAACATGGTGATGGGTGGTGCCGATACATATCCCAAATCCCGGAAAAATCGTCACCTGAACAGCTAAAACTGGGAATACTATCTCCCCGTGGGCCCCACCGGCGGTACCTTTTTTTGGCTCTGATAATTTGGCTACGAAAGGGTAAAAATCATTAACGTCACGGGGATGATAGCCCGTGAGAGAATCGAAGTCGGCGCCGGACTCCATGAACGTGACGGAAACGGAGTCTCCGGGCGCGTACCGGAGCTCCGGCTTGGCGCTATAATCGGACGGGGAAACTAGGTTTCCGGCGAGGGGGAGAAAGTGTTTGAGAGTTAGGGAGAGGGAGTTTAGTATATTTGGGATTATGGTTTCGGTGAAAGTATTTGTGGAAATGGGAAGTCTATAGAAGAGGAGGCGTCGCATGATTCTGAAGTAAAATAGCCATGGCATATCGAATAAGGTCAGAGGGAGTGATATCTCTGCGGGGTTTCCCGCCGGCGATACTTCACGGTAGCTGATCTTCATAGTTGGCGTTGAAGATTGGAGAGCCGCCATCATATCAGTCAAAATGCTTACATGCATGTTAGATAGCCATGAGAGAATGCATTTTATATTGAATTATAATTAATAAATTAATGCGTTTTTTAAATTAATTAATTTGATAGTGGTTTGGTTTAAAAAAAAAAATTTTGATAGTGGTTTAATAAAATAATAGTCGGATGACTTCACGTGGTTTATAAAATTAAGGGGCCAATTGCGAATCTTAGAAAGTGACAAAGAGTCAGTTGGACGTTATAATATCATTGATATGGAACCATATAAGGAAATTGACAACAGTTATTTGTTGTCAATTTCCTTGCATGTGGTTCTATATCAACAACATTAAAATTATTTTGTCCCTATGGACAGCTCAGGTAGTTATAGGAGTAAAATTTAAAAATAATGATTCGGATCAAGTCTCACAAGCGGTAGTCTATCAAGTTGGGACATGGGAGTTTTGAAGTTGGGGATACAACTTAGGGCAGAATAACAGTCAATCAGTCATGCATGGCATATCAAAGGGGAAAACAAAAGTGTTGGTGACTGTGAAAAAAATATGACATTTTTTCTTCGCGATCAAACAAATACGCAAGTCCCTACGCAAGTGGGACTTGCGTATCTCGAGATACGCAAATCCACTTGCGTATGTATTTTTATTTTTATTTTTTTAATTAAAAACTTTGTCTCCAACAACCAAACTGGTCGTCTTCTCCTTCGTTGGAGAAGTTGAAGATCGACCAAGTCTTTTAAAAATAAAAATAAAAATACATATGCAAGTGCACTTGTGTATCCATTTGACCGCGAAAAAAAAAATCTGACAATAAACACATTTGAAAAAGTAATTTTTCTCATTCTTGTACACATTTTTAAAATGTCCTATTTTTTCTAACAGTTGTTGTTTTTGTCCTATTAGGGTCTTTGACCTTATAAGAAAATCATAAGAGAATGCCTTCTTTTTTTTTTTTGAAACCTAAGAGAATGCCTTCTATATCAAAAGTTTGATGAGTTTATGTGTTTTATATTGGTAACATTACATTTTTGTCAATTATATATAAAGTAATAGTAAATTTAATTTATGTGCTCCAAGTTTCACCAATGTTTGTCATTATGTTGTTAGTGAAGTAGAGAATATGCCTACTATCTCGGCAGATAAGTTGTACCACATTTTAGTACAAACAGTTCTCAGTAAAGGCATTTTAAATCTGTTGATAGTTGTTCATTTGCTTAAAATAGGGGTTTCCTGTTGGAGATTGGATAGTGTTTGCTGGTGATAGGGTCTCTTAGAGATCTTGGGCATGCTTGTTGTGTTGTTTTTGGCTTCTCTTATGGGACCATTTGACATTGTTTTGGAGGGTATTACAATTATTTGTTGTGGGTATTACAATTATTTGTTGTCAATTTCCTTGTGTGGTTCCATTAATTAATTAATTATTTATTTATTTATTGTCTTTACCATCATTATTTCGGTCGGAAACCAAAGCATACTGGTCTCTACCAAAAACTAGTCCGTCAGAAACGACGACTCTGGCCATGTTGGTCTAAACTTCACTTTGGTCAATTCCAAAAAATAACTTTTTGGCGGAAGTCATTTTCCAGAAAAATGACTTGATTTTTCGCAGTCAACGGAAATTGTTTTTCGTTGACCGCATTTTCCAAGCGCTCCCAAACACAGGAAACCTGAAAAATAATTTCCGAAAATCGTTTTTTGGGTTTCCAAACACACCTTAAGTCACATCTTCAATTGAATAGCTACAAGTCCCTAATAATTCAATAATAAAAGTTGGTGGAGCCACAAAGTTACACCAAACCTAATCAAGATGACGGACATAAATATAGTACAAGTTGGCATCAAAATTAAAAAACACTTTAATTTAGACTGGATAAAGAATGATGAGTTGAGCAACAATGCAAAAAAAAAAAAAAAAAAGTTGAACAACAATGCACAACAACCGATGCGGCAGAGCATAAATCCGTCCTCTTTTTTTTTTTTTTTTTTTTTTTTTTAAGATTAAAGAGAAGGGGAAACCCCGAGAGACCTGTCAACTTTTTACAATGACATATTAATGTCTAACGACGTTTTTTGAATCTCCGATGTAAACTTGTCTAGCTTGAGTTGGTGGCTCCTCGAGATCCCTATGGAGCAAAGCATAAATCCCCACTGATAGTGAGTTGAACAAGTCTATGAGGTACCTCATCAACTAATAGGATCCTATAGCATGGGTAGAATAGAGTAATTTTACTTGAAGTCTCAAATTCTACTCTTATTTTCTACTCTTTATGACATGGTATGTATTAATTGCTTAATTTAGTAGGGGATGATGTAAAAATTAAGAGTTTGATGATTTTGGGAGTATTATGAAGTATTTTTTGGGTAGAATATTGCACCAACCAACAGGGTGCAATGATGGGCTAGACAGTCCCAAATACAAGCCTAAGCTATGACAAGGAACCAATCATAATTTCTACCTAAGTTTTCTACTTGTCTTATGCCACACATGTTTTGCCACATTTGTCTTCTGCTAGAAGATATGACGTATTTACATACTTTATTCCCTTGTATCTTGTGCTATATAAAAGCATTTTAGGGTCTATAAATACAAATACACCAACTAACTTTTAGTAACAATATCCGCAACCCTCCTCTCTAGGGGTGAGCATCGGTCAATATTAACCGAAATTTTAACCAGATCTTCATAACCGAATAACCAATCTTCATAACCGATTATATCAATATAATCGAAATCGACGATTTTCGGTCAGTTAAATATAAGTATATAACTGATTTTTTTTTTTTGTAAAATAGTTAAATTTATTTTATTTATTTGACTAGTGCTAAAAGACTAAATTAGTAAAGAAAACAAACAATAATCTTAGTATTTATAATCCATTAAAATTAATATCTTCAAGTACAATAGTAGTTTAGTGAGATATAAATGAATTATATTTATACATTATATGATTAACAAATGTTGTGCAATACAATAAGTGGTTAAAATTAATGTGATAGACTATGGACTTGCAAAATGTAAATGGGATGATGTTAGTTTTTTTTTTCTTTGGATTAATCTTCAATTTTTCAGTCAACTTTCGATTTTTTCTTGAAAAAAAAAAACGATAACCAACTGGAAAATTGAATTTTTTTACTTTAATAATCGAAAGTCGAAATATTTGACCCGTTTGGTTTTCGGTTGTTGGTTTTTCTGCCGGGTCTTGTTTTTTTTTTTTTTTTTTGCTCACCCAAACTTCTCTTCTTATATCTTATTTTGTGGCCCAACTCTTCCATACTTTTTTGTTATGGTCCACATAACACTACGTGAACCATGATCCACACAATAATGTGTCTTCCACATCACCATATGACATCTCAGTCGTTATACCGTCCACAATGCATTGTGGACCATGGTCACAAAACGACGCCGTTTCAATAAGTGGGAGAAACGGCGGCCGTTAGTTAGTCGTAATGGAGCTCCGTCGTAACTGATACTACAGTTCATCTCAAATGATACTACCTCACATTTGTTTTTATATTATCGAATGAAACTGTAGTTATATAAAAAAGGAACTGCAGTTGTGTTCGAAGGGAACTGCAGTTGTGTTGAACTGATACTGAATAACAGTTTCACATTTTTTGGTACTACAGTTATATCGAAAAGGAATTTGCAGTTATGTTGAAGGGGAATTGCAGCTGTGTTGAACTGATACTGAATAACATTTTCACACTTTGGGTGTATATTGTTCAATGAAACTGTAGTTATATCGAAATGATATTGTAGTTGTGTTGAAAGGAAACTAAATAACAATGTCACATATTTGAGTGTATAATGTCGAATGAAACTGCAGTTATATCGAAAAGGAATTGCAGTTGTATTGAACTAATACTGCAGTTCTGTTGAAAGGAAACTGAAATTGCGCGGAACGGAGACCGCTTCAGCTGTTTGTTGTCATTTATCAAAATGGCGTCATTTTGATGCGCGATCCACAGTAAAATTTGCGATAACATCTTCTCAATCTTATTTCATCTTCAATCCTTCTAATCTTTTCTCCCCATTTTGTGGGTCCTACTCCTTTAAAACTCCTTTATATCACTATTATTTTATTTACTTTTCTATAATTAATTAATAATTTCAACTTTATAATTACAATTTTAATTTTTTATTAATTTAATAAAATAAATTTTACAAGTAAATTAAACTCAAAATAAAAAATAAATTTCAAATTTAAAATTAAGAGAAGAATAAAAAATAAAAACAAAAGAAATACATTTTGAATGACCGTTGAGGTCAAAATAGGTAAATATTAAAAACTTAAATTTCAACATATTAAAATAGCAACCTCATTTATTTTATTTTATTTTTATAATATACAACATATGGCGGGGGACTACCGTCAGTGTGGCTCGTAGGTGCATTTATGTCCACAAAAATATAATTTTATGAAGCATAAAAATATGCACATATATGTGTGGTCTATTGAAATATCAAAATATAACATACTTAACTTTTTTCTTTTTTTTTTTGAAACAAACATACTTAACTTTTAGATGCGACTAAAATGTTTTCTTAGAGATTTCTTGGAGTTAGTTGCAAGGCATATCATCCTACTTTTCCACTAAGCTTGTCTTGCATTGTACTCCTTAGAGCAACCACAACTGTATTTTTTAATAGATTTTTAGATGTTAAAAATAAAGCTTGGTTTAATTTTTCAACGGATAAAGATCATAGTTTTTTGTTAGTCCTTTTTCATGAGAAAGGAAAACAAAGGGCTTTGGCAATTGCCGTGCAGGTGACAGCCGGCGCGTTACCTATTAGTTTTTTTTTTGTTTTGTTTTTTTTTAAATTTATTTTCGTGTCAGATTATTATTATTTTCCTAGATTATGATTTACTTAGCCCGAACCTTATTGATTCCGGGGTTGAATTTTTGGGTTTAGAAGGCTCTGTTGGATTTTAATTTCTTGTATATATTAAGACGTGGTGAAAGTTAACTAAACTTATTAAGTAGTTTGATGGGACGGAATAACTAATGTTGTTAGTCAATAAGACTCCGTGCCTATTATTGATGAAATATAGGATATATATTATATAGCACGTTAAGTTATGATACTCATACTGCTCAGAATAATACTAATATACCATTTAGGTTTGAGTTAAGTATGCGACAAAATGACTAAGAATACTCTACAATCTACAACACTACAAGAAGACATCAAGTATAGGTTGGGATCAACATTGTTTCTGTTTCTATTATTACGAGGTTTGATTTCTCATAGACTTTATTCAGTTAAAGTTTAATACATTTATATCTAACGTTCTACTACATACTCCTAAATGTTACTCGTTAAATTTTACTTTTTATGTGGCAAACCTGGCGTTTCATGATTAGGCAGAGTAGCTAGCAGCCATGGCATGTCAAAGAAGACTAGCGTTGCCGGCCGGTACCACTTGGTAGTGGTTGATTAGAGTTGCCATTAAAGACTGGAGACCGGACATCAGACAATTATTGTCAAAATGTTTAAGAATTTGGAGGCTTAGTAAGTGGAAAATGAAAGAATTGGTATGTTAGATTATGATAAGAGAGTGTTTTTTATGTAACAGTGTTATACATTATTGGTAAATTTATATTTTTGCTCCTAAAGTCATATACTACGTGTGATGGGGTTGTATGAATTGCTCTTCTAAGCCAAACTTCAAACAAGGGAGATTAAGAAGGATGGTCACTTGACAAATTCAATATATATCTCTTGAGTGCTTTTCTTTCATATGCATAGGTAGATCGATATATATACATGATTATAAAACCACCACTAGCTCATTATTGTATTATAACTGCCCATTATACAGGAACCCATGGTTGTATCAACGTGATAATAGATTCAATTCTTTGATTATATAAGTTTCACCAATTTGTATTGTCATCTTTTCTATTGAAAAGCTAATAGACTGGGAGCGCGTTCGTAGAGTGCGTGAGATACCTTATGGTAAATGATAAATTAAAACATGTGATTTATCTCAAGTATAAAAGTTTAAATTAATAGTTAGATTGCTCAACACCGCCTTAGGAAGATTCTGTACAACCGACTCTATTTAAAGAATTAAAAAACAATTTCACAAAGTCATAACTCGTAACGTATCAAACTTAGTTCCAAACTTCCAAATGAATTTCTTTTTGAAAGAGTAGTTGATTTCAATTTATTTGTTTTTATATTTTTAATTTGTAACCAATATAAATGATTTAGCAAAATAATGTCATTTTGAGCGAAATAACTCCTTTAAAAAGAATATAGCTAATCAGCTGATTAAGGAGTTGACCGCCCACAACACCGATTGTCGTGATACTCTAGGTAGTTGGCCGGTGCCTAGGCGCGATTTTTGCAACAATTGTTTTATAGAAAATTGTTTTATAGATTTATTTTTCTTTACCCAATAAAATTTATACATATAGTTGAAATTTTACTATATGAGAGTACATCTATCATTTTTCTTAGCCTCGATTTGGAAAGCAGGAAAATGTTTTCTGAAAAATGAGTCATTTTTCAGAAAAAATTTTCCTTTCCCGTATTCAGAAGTTCGACTGCAAAGTAGAAAATTGTGTTTGGTTCATTTTTTGGGAGATGAGTAGAATTGTATAATTGAGCAATTTAAACATTTTATTTAGAATATAAAAAATAATAATATTAAAATAATACTCTTATTTATCAAAAAAATAAAAAAACAAACATACAAACCTAGTTTTCGCTGCGGAAACCAAACTTATGATTCCCACCGAAAACCAAGTTCGTGGGTGTTATTCGTGGGCTTGTAATGCTGCGAAAAATGAATTCCGCCAAATTTTTGGGAAAGACATTTTTTGCCAAATTAGTTATATTTTTCTCCGTCAACAAAAAATATTTTCCGTTAGAGTGAATCTTTCAATCACATACTATACAAACATTGAAAATCCAGAAAATGATTTTCAAAATCAAATTTTGATTCTCAAACACACCCTCAATTTAATTTGGAAAGACAATGAATGACCTGATGGAGCTGATGATTTTTGACTTGTGCTATATAAAAGGTGATAGATGGCTAAGGCCCTCCCCAATTGTTACTTTTTGAGAGATTTTGTAACAGTAAAACACAATGTTTAAGTTTTTATCAAATGGGAAGAAGGTATTTTGAGTGAGTTTTTTTTCCTGCAAAATGAAAGTTTTTGCAGATTAAGCTGGGCCCCACTGGCAGATGTCAAGCGTGAGGCGCAGTTTAGGTAAAAATTTGCAGATTAAGCTGGGCCCCACTGGCAGATGTCATGCGTGAGGCGTAGTTTAGATAAAAATATTCTTTTTTAATTTTTTTTCTTCAGTTTTTGTTTTGTATTTGTTTTTCTTTTCTTTTTATTTTTCTCCACCCTTATTTTCTCTTTCCTAATCACACTTACAAAAACTCCTCAAAATCCACACCCAAGTTTAACTATTGGGGAAGGCCTAATATATGAGACCGGGTTGCTGTCAAGTGGATAGGATGCTTGTGGGTTATGGGGGGTTCATCATATCATATTGATGTCTTCATTTGTGGTTGGCGCATTTTGGACGCTGCTTTTGGTCCAGTATCTCACATGTTAGTTCTGTTTGATTTGAGGTTACAGGCAGAGTTATGCATTTTTTCTAAGTTCTACTTTAGTTCAAGTTATTTAACATTATCTAGAAATATGAGCATAATAATATCATATAACGTTGTTTATTATAAGTTATGTAATTACTTTCATCATATTAGATAAAATCAAGTTATATTGAAATATTTTTTTAAAAAGTATTTTCAAAAAAGTATAAAATTTATAATTGTAGAATTAATATTATATTAAAAATTATAGTTGATAATTTGAGTAATAACGACTATGGTATTGATGGTTTTTAATTGGCGAAGCCTACTCACCCACCATAAAACCAAGCTGAAGTACTAGTAAAGCAATGGACAAAATGCGACTAGTATTAATTGAACATTGGCAAAAACTTGTGTGAGACCGTCTCACCATGAGACGGGTCGGGTCGGGTCAACATGCAAATGAAACACTTATATGCACAAATGACATACTTATATGCTCAAATGTAATACTAATCAGGAATAAAATTTTTGTTACTTATTAAGGTAAATGTAATACTTTTAAGGGAAAATACAATACTTTTACATTTCGATTTAAAAGTATTACATTTTTTCTCAAAAGTATTATATTTGCCCTTATAAGTGAGAGGCACTTGTCAACATTACTTATTATGAAAAATGTATTACTTTTTCTCTTATAAGTAACAAAAATTGTATTTTTTATTAGTGTTATATTTGAGCATATAAGTATGAGATTTGCACATATAAGTATGACATTTGCATGGTGCTTTGACCCGACCCGACATGTCTCACGAATAAGGATCCGTGAGACGGTCTCACACAAGTGTGACCCTTGAACATTAGACTCATAATATTCACAATCGCCATATCTACATGCAACAACTTACTATATAAATAATATTTGAACTCAGCCTGCATGGCAACTCAACTAGTCACAGGAATGAAGTTTGAGAAGAATAACCAGGAATTGAGTCTCACCAGCGAATTGAGGGGGGTCTCTATATTCATTTGAGTTACGTTACCATGATTTACATAGATGCTTTGTCGAGCCCTTGGGGATGGGAATTCAACCTTTTAGGAAGAATAATTGAACTCGATCAGTTGTATATCTTAACTACATATTAAATCTTACCAATAATTTACCACCCTTGAATTAATTGAGCTATTTGTGAGAATAACTATAAATTAACTCTGATCTTACTAATTTAACCAATGCAGCAGTTGTAATAGAGTCAATAGTATTCAAAAAAAAAAAAAAAAAACCAATGCAACAGCTATTTGTTGTATATATAAATATCTCTCATTTAGGAGATGATTTTTTTTTTGAATACTACTAACTCTATTACAATGCAGTATCTGTTCATAACTACTTTCTCAATCAAGCACAAGAATCAGTATTGCCGTATAAAGGGAAGGGTTTAATGCCACTGAACCACAAGGTTCTTGGCCATTTAGGAGATGAATAAGGAGCCAACTTTAATTCTCTAATATCACTGAAGATGATGAATTGACTAAATTGGTCAACATATGAGAAATTAAATAAACTCAAATTACAGAAAATTATACCGTCAAGCTCCTAAATTTCAAAATATTCTAATTCAACCTTCTTTTTTTTTTTTCAACCACGCACAAAAACATCAACTGTTTGATATCAAAAATATAATATAACTTGTATTCAAAAAAAAAAAAAAAATATATATATATATATATATATATAACTTAGGAAAAATTGTAATTTATGTCAATTATTAATATCACCCCTGAATTATTAGTGGTGTAAATGTTGTTCCTCAATTTTCAAAATGTGACATATATTTTCCCTTAGCTTCCTTAGCTTAATAGGAAGGGGGAGAAACATTATTATCGGCGGGAGGATAAAAAACAAAGAAATAAAAATGGAGGAAAAAAGCATGGTCTTTAAATAGGAAAACGATAGTTAATCACATTTATACCACTAATAATTCAGGAGAGGGGCATATATGTCACGTTTTAAAAATTTGAGAGGCAACGTTTACAACACTAATAATTCAAAAATGACATTGATAGTTACCATATTTGTGAATGATATAAATTATAATTTTTCCAATAACTTACAAAAGAAGGAACTTAATTACTTTAACTATATATTTAATTAAATGTTGACTTAAAAAATTAAATATAGAGGGAATGAAGAATGCACCTGGTGGTGATCGATTTTGGTGGCGGTGTTATTCCTCGAGAGGACGGTGTTATTACACCCAGAAAATTTGAAACTCAATATCAAAATCCCAATTTCATTATTTCTTCTTTTCTTTTCTTTTCTTTTTTTAAATTTATTACGGAGAAATTATTTTGTAAAATTCATCATTTTTAATTATTTCGGAATTTTAAAGTTTTAAATTATATTCAAAATTTTAAACTAGGACCGCCGGATGCCCAAAAGAGGGTGATACAAATTATTATTATTATTATTATTATTATGAGTCCAAATGGTGGGATTGTCAAAGCTTGATCCAACGCCCTTACCGATAATCTGTCATCCATGAACCAACTAATAAGATACTTGCACTAACACAAATTTTTTAGCTAATGTAATATTGATGTAGGTATACTAATTTTTTTCCCATTTACCATCATCCTTTCTCTAAAATAGTAATAAATTCTAGTGACTTTTTAATTTTTTAAAAATTAATTTGTAATCTTTTGGCAAGTCATAATTGTTGGAGAGGAGTCGTGTATATAAAGAAATGGTTGTGAAAGATGAGAAGCTTCTATCATCGTCTAAATTTGGAGAAGGATGAAAGTTTTCATCACCAATTGCTATAGAAGACGAGAATGATCCAACCCTTATCCTCTTGTGATTTTTCCTTAATAGTGAAGGATCCTTCAAAATTTTCTAGCTAATGAGGTGTTGATGTAAACATATTATTTTGTTTTTCCTTTATCATCATCATTTCTCGGCTCTGAAATATCAACAAATTTCTAGTGACTTTTTAATTTTCTAAAAATTAATTTGTAATTTTTTGACAAGTCATAATTGTGGTAGAGGAGCCGTGTTTATGAAGGAATGGTTGTGGAAGCTAGATGAGAACCTTATGTGCTCGTCTAGATTTGGAAGAGAATGGAAGTTTTCACTGATTGCTATAGAAGACGACCCCCCCCCCCCCCCCCCCCCCCCCCNTCCCCCAAAAAAAAGACACAATATCAAATGGCCTATTATTATTGATAATTTTTAGTAAAAAATAGTAATTGTATTTTTAAGTCTAATTTTCTATTCAAAACTGTTTAAAAGATATTGATATTATGCATGAGACATTTTTTTCTCCAAATCATCAACTCAATATTCATATAATTTCACATTATCACAAAGTATAAAGACCATTTTTTTTTTTAAAAAAAAAAGAGTAATGTTTTTTTTTTCCTGGACGTGTAGTATGCTTCACACATTGTCTAATTTTCTTCTTTACGGATAAAAAAAAGTCTTCTAAAAATTTAACGTTATGAATACTTTAAGTCGAACAATATAATTGAACTTTTTTAAAAACTTATTTTTCATATTATTTTTAAATGAAATCATAACCAAACATGTATAAAGAATTTATTACATGCATGCTTTTTTTTTTCTTTTTCTTTTTTTTGGTCACCTAATAGTCTCTAATCATATGTACTTTCTAGAAAAGAAAAGGACGGTACATATTGTATACCAAATTTGAACCATTCAATGAATGCAAGGAGAAAATATTGGTGCTAGTCGTTCTACGTTTAGGATATGCAACAGGCAACAGCAATATTGACTAGTGGGGTGTTCTAAAAATTCTCATTTGCTTATCCTTTCCAACTTGATATGATGCAATCTACTTGACCAGTTGACTGAAGAATTATTATATTTGTGTGGCTTCTAAGTGACAAACAAGCTAAGGATATACTATTTATTTAGGAATTTACATCATATTTTTCTATTTATTTTTTTATAGCACAATTGAGAAAGTATTGACAAGAATTAAACGTGTGACTATTAAATACGTGAATTATATTACTATTAGAAAAAAAATCAAATTAATCCTTGAAATCCACTGCATAGTGTAATTGTGCTTCTTAAGAACATCCCCAAAAGATATTTTTGGATGATTTTTGCATACTTTAAAAACTTTTTTTTTTAAATAATAGACCTTTAAAAAATTGTGGAGTGATTTTTCACAAATGTGATGCTTTTTTTTTTCCTAAAGCAACGCGCTTGGAGCGCACTACGTGTTCCCTGGTGCTTTATTATTTTTTAAAATTCAGTCATATTCTTTAAAAATCAACAAAAAACTTTCACTGTTGAGGATGTTATAAGTCAAAAAGGTTTTAATAAGGTACCCTAAATTGGTAAAATAGTTCAATTAGATCTTAATTTTGTCATTTCAGTAGGTTACTGCTAATATGGTGTTGACTAAGGGTGTGTTCGGTAGCCTGGAAAATGCAGTCAACGGAAAACAATTTCCGTTGACCAAGGAAAATGAGGCCATTTTTCCAGAAAATGACTTCCGAATTTTTTTCCCGAAAGTTATTTTCTGGACTTGAGTTCAACAATTTTTTTGGCCAAAATGGCTGCATCTGTTACTTTTTAAAAGAAATATTATTATTTTATATATTATTATTATTTTTTATTTTTTAAAAATAATGAAAATGTAAAATTATACAATTTAATTCATTTTCAGAAAATGAACCAAAAACATAAAGACAGTTTTGTAGAATGCAACCAAACATCGAAAATGAAACTGTTATTCGAAAAATGACTTATTTTTCAGAAAATAGTTTCCAGAAGTCATTTTCTTGCTTTTCAAACACACCCTAAGTTAACATGAAAGTGTACACTAAAATAATATTGAATTAAATATAGTGATTGACCGTCATTCAACAACCGGTGGCAGTCTATCAAAGATAGTCGTGGTTGTCAAATTACCTTGCTAATAAAATTTTTTATTACGGAGTATTACAGAAGGGGAAAAAAAATATTTTTTTAATAGCATTATTCTTTTTAGGAGAGTTTAGTTGAGCGAATAAAGGATGAATTTATTTGATTCCCATTGGTCCGTAATTTTGTAATTGAGAAGTCAAAGAACGCGTAATAATATCCTCTCTTCCTCAGCTCTGAACCACTATATAAATTCCCAACATTTCCATTTCTCATCTCTCTCTTTCTCTCTCTACATTTTTGTCTCTATATCTCTGCGTCGTTTATCTGTTCACAAACGCACACGCAAAGGAAGTTTTTTTCTCTTTTCTACCCTTCTCCGTCTGCAATGGAAGCCGTGCAGGTGGAGGAGCTAACATCCGGCGCCAGCGGCCGGATTATTCCGGTCTTCAAGAATCTCCGGCGCTCCGTCTCCTATGACGCCTTTCGCCGATTGATCATCTTTGTTCGCTCCATTTTCCTATGGATCGCTCTCCTCCTGTTCCGCTACCGCCTCCCCGCCCCGTCCCCGCCGTCCTCCCCTTCCGCTGCGGCGGCTGCCGCCGCGGCCGGGAAACGCCGGAAGTTCGCGCTGCAGAGGGATGAGGAGGATACTCTGCGCCGGCGAGGCCTCGCCGAGTCCTTGGAGATGGTGCCTTCGGTTGGGGATGGAGAGGAGAGCCTCCGTTGCGAGTGGAGCACGTTTTTGTTCTTTGGAACACGCCGCAACGCCCTGTTTTGCCGCTCGTGGTTCCCCGATTCCGGTGAATTGAAGTATGGCTTGTCCTCTTTCTGTTAATTCCTTCTAAATATGTATACTCAATTTTGGTTCAATTGATTAGCTATAACTCTATACATCCCTGCTTCCATGTTTTAAAATTTATTTTTCTCATCTTTTCCGAAAAGCATTTAAAATGTATGAGCATATGCGCTGAAATGATAATTTGTGTGTTAATTTTTGCATAATTGAAGTGTGTCCTATAGACATTTAATGATTTTAATTGACATGTCTATTCTGGAGGTTGGAGGATAGCTGGTTTGGTTGTTTGGTTGATTCCAATTTACCAATGAGGGGAGGAAAGGACTTTAGATTTATGATAATGACATTTACATTTAATGGATGGTTCTCTTTCTCTACCTATCTAGGTATTGCCGTATTGAAATTGACTTCATAGTTGGTTGAGGGTATCAAAAACTGATAAGGAATTTGAGGTTAAGATACTCTAAAATTTGTCCATTTCTTTTATGTGTCTTGTTTTGCACTTTGAAATTGATGTGTGGTATGCTAGAACTTTGGAGTATTAGGATTAGCAGCTTTAGTAAATATTAGATTATCTATATATATATATATATATATATATATATATATATATATATATTTGTCTTTATTGTTTTTGCTGTTGTTCTACTTGCTCACTGCTTTTGTCTTTATTTCAGGGGTATTATGATTATCATTCATGGACTCAATGAGCATGGGTAACTTCAGTGCTTCTATTAAGTTCTTTATTTCATTCTTTCGGGCGCAATACCCAATTTGGCGTTGCCCCTATTGGATCCATACTCAATATATTGTTTTGTGGTGCCACCTATAGGGCATTGAATCTGCCTTTCTTTCTCAATAGTGCCTATCAATTGATGCTAACTTTGATTTGGTTTGAATTGAACTCCACTTCTAATCTTGTGCTGCACTGTTTCTTTTCATTTTTTCAGTGGCCGGTATGCTCATTTTGCTAGGCAACTGAACTCCTGCAACTTTGGCGTCTATGCCATGGACTGGACTGGTATGAATTTTATCTGTGTTTTCATGTTCTGTGTTGTCGTTTCATCTACCACACTAGTAACCTAACCGTGTTGCATGCATTCACTTGACACTATCACTTTTTGGTTTTATTTACAATATGATTCAAGTATTCAACTTGCACTTTAGTGTATAAGGATGTTTCTTGGATGATATGTTTCTCTTTGATGATGCGAATATGTTCGGTGCATGCTATTTTCTTGAATACTTATATTGTTAGGATCAAACACTTACCACTATGCCAAAAGCTGTAACTAGTAGCAACTAGCAAAGGTGCAACCTTATTTCCTTATAATTCGCCATCACGTTTTCGAGAGCCAGGGTGCTGGACTTGGCCCTTTATCGGCCTCCGCCCAACAATCCCCCTAGCCACACATGGTGCTGGACTTGGCCCTTTACCGGCCTCCGCACAACAATCCCCCTAGCCACATGGTGCTGGACTTGGCCCTTTACCGGCTTCCGCCCAACAATCCCCTAGCCATATGGTGCTGGACTTGGCCCTTAGCGCCCTCCGCCCAACAGCTATTAATAGTTTTGAGGTGGTTTTTTGAAGGCAAAAAAAAACAACGATTATTGTTTAGACATTTTGAAATGATGATTGTCATGTTTGATGTAGGATTGCAGGAAAATGAGTGTTATGTCTTTTATTATTTAGATTGGTTTAGCATCTGTTTAATCATTTAGAATGATTGTTCATGTTAGCCTCTCTTGTAATGTAAGCAAATAATAATGCCTATTCTGTGAACAGGTCATGGCGGTAGTGATGGGCTGCATGGTTATGTACCTTCATTGGATCATGTTGTTACAGACACAGTAAGTTTTCTCTATCTATTTCTTCTTCTAAGCTCGTTATCAGAACTATCGGTGTCATTCTCTTCTACTAGCCAAAACTTCCATTTCGCTTGCGTGGCAGTATGTCTAGCTATGCATATGACTCGTTGGCAGTGGGCATTGGCATTGCCATGTCTGCAATGGTCTTTTACTTGGTTCTAAACATCTACAGTTTTAATCCTTTCTCGAAATTTTGAAATGAAGTTGATCTTTGTCTTTTCGTGTTCAACAGGCAGCATTCCTGGAAAAGGTCAAGCTTGAAAACCCCGGGGTACCGTGCTTTCTTTTTGGACATTCAACTGGAGGAGCTGTTGTTCTAAAGGTGAGTTTATCCTACCAAAACTACAGTATGTTCTCTCCTCTTCGGATTTCGAGGATAATTTTATTGACAATCCTCCGTTTTCATAGGCTTCTTCACAGCCATCCATTGAAAAGATGGTGGAGGGAGTAATTCTGACTTCCCCGGCTCTTCGTGTGAAGCCTGCACATCCTATTGTAGGGGTAAGTCTTCAATTTTGGGAAAAATAGAACGCCTTTTGATTCGTTTCTTCATAGCAAAAAGAACTACTACCTCATACCTCATAATTTGGCGTTAATTTTATGTGCAGGCTGTTGCACCATTCTTTTCGTTGGTTGCACCGAGGTACCAGTTCAAGGGCTCCCACAAAAGGGGAATCCCGGTTTCAAGGGATCCAGCAGCGCTCTTGGCCAAGTACTCCGACCCATTGGTTTATACTGGACCCATGAGGATCCGTACCGGCCATGAGATTTTGCGCATCACCTCGTATCTGATGCGCAACCTCAAGTCCGTAACCGTGCCATTCTTTGTCCTTCACGGGACTGCTGATCGAGTCACGGACCCGCTGGCTTCCCAGGACTTGTACAACGAGGCTCCTTCGATGTTCAAAGACATAAAGCTCTACGATGGTTTCCTGCACGACCTGCTCTTTGAGCCCGAGCACGAAGAAATCGCTCAGGACATAATTGACTGGATGAACAAGAAACTGAAGTTCAAGCAATACTGAAACACTCGTCCCAACAACTCTCGACATGCTTAGGGGTATCTCTTGGCATTGTTTATGTTCTCTCAAGCGGGCTAAAGCTCGTTTTTTCCTCGTGTCTCTGTTTAGCTGTTTGCAAGGTTTGACCCTTCATATAAATGGTCTATAATATGGTGGAGTGTTGTGTGGTTTATCAGTGGACAAAGCAAAGGAGAATTTGGTGAGTTATATTGCAAGTTTCAACTCACCAAAGTGCAGTCTGCAGCTTCAGATGGAGTCACAAGAATACTCTGCCACTTTTTATTTTTTACCACTTTTTTCTTCTTTTTTTTTTTCATTATAATGTTTATTGTATATTTATCAAATGTTATTTGTATGAAGGGTTTCTTTATAAAGAAATTTTTGTACAGAAATGTTTGTTTATGTCAATATATCATATTTGATTTGAATGAAATCTAAGCGCATATGGCTTGTGCGTCGAGCATAAATATAATATAAATGATGGAAAACATGCTTTAATTTGGTACCAGAGTCATGTCAAAGGCTATTTTAGTTATTCAAATGTTGATACAAGTATTACTACTATGATTCCATCCGGCAAATAACTAAAATGAAGTAAACCAACTTAATTTGTTTATAGTTCACCAATTCAAATTAATAAGGTTCAGAAAAAGAACTACAAACAGGTTAGATTGTCTATAGTTGATCAACTCAATGCCAAGAGGTTGTTCACAGCGAGAGTCGAACTTGGACTTCATTAATCTGTTCCTAAGCTTATAAAGAGTTAAGTCAAACCAATCTAATTTTGAGATATAACACTAAATTATACTACCTCCGTCCCAAAATGGTTGTCTGGTTCGTTTAACGAGGCTTGACTGAAGTAATTTTTAATCCAATTTTTCATATTATTAAGTTTAGTATTAGCCTCCCTTTATTCTCTAAAACTAAACGCCTTTCTCTGCTGCTCAACTTCGGCTTCCACCGCCGGCCTCCGGCCGGAGCTCTAATGGAGCTTTGAGCCGGCGGTTTTGGTCACCTTCTACGTTTGCTCTCGCTCTTCTTCCGCCCCGACCATCGTCGCAGCTCCGTCCGCCTCCGACCACCGCCACAGATCTTCTTCTTCCGTTTTCTTTCCCTTTGAATAAAATAATAGTAGGTAGGTATTGTGTTTGTGTTGGTAGTCTTGAACTCCCAACCCTACTTTGACTTTACCCACTTTTTATTTTCTCTATTATTGTGTTTTCCTCTCGTTACTTTCACGAGCATTTTTCCTCTCGTTACTTTCACGGGCTTTTCATTATCATTAGCATAAATCGTTTAGTTTGGTTTCGGCAAGTGTTGATCTTATCCTGGGCGAGCAAAAAAGAATGATGACGAAGACCCAGATCTTTGATGAAGCTTTAAGCTCCTTGAAGGAACATAGCTTCCTAGTTATGAAACAATCTGCGATTCAAGTTTTCTATAGCATAGTTAGAAAAGTTGTTTCTATGTCTGACTGTAAGGAATGGTTTACCATTTCATTGATCGTTGATGTAAACGTTTTATGTTATGAATTAATGGAATAGCTACGTTTTCTTTCAAAAAAAAGTTTAGTATTAATATATAAAATTTATATATTTAGAAACTACATTAAAAGTACTATTAAACACACAAAAAAAATTAAAAATAATAAAAAATTACTAAAGAAAATAAGTAAAGAAGGAAGAGTTGATTTGACCAATGAATAGTAAATATGACAGGTAAAATGCGACAGAGGGAGTACATTTTTTTGTGCACAAAGAGCTCAATCCAAACCATAATATTTGTGATAAGAATTGAACCCCTATTCGGGAAGCAAGCTTATATGATACTCCCTCTGTGCCATTTTACCTGTCCTATTTACTATTCATTGGTCAAACCAACTCTTTCTTCATTGCTTATTTTCTTTAGTAATTTTGTATTATTTTTAAATTTAAATTTTTGTGTTTAATAGTACTTTTGATGTAGTTTCTAAATATATAAATTTTATATATTAATACTAAACTTAATATTATGAAAAATTGGATTAAAAATAACTTCAGTCAAGCCTCGTTAAACGAACCAGACAAGCAAAATGGGACGGAGGGAGTACGTAGTAGTTTAAAAGTATAAATTACGATTTTGTCTTTACATGACTTGCAATATAAAGATAGAATTTACCAATCAAAGGCTAAAAGTGTAATTTTGCAAGAGAACATGGACAGTAGTATTTTTTGTTTTATTTAATCATAAGGTGAATACAATTCAACTTATTAAAATACAATAATACATAAAAGCCAAATGATCAACTCCATAAGGGTCTTTGATGACTTATTGAGAGTAAAATTACCATTTTACCACCAACCTTTTTCTAAGCTGCAGACTGCAACTCTTTGTCCATTTTCTCAGCCATGGCCTGAAGGCTAAAACTAATATAACCCGAGAAGCCTTCCCGGGTCATCCCAACAATCGGGTCAGACACGTAGGACCATTCGATCTGACACCCCAACTCACCACCGCCGTCCGATGACAACACCGTCAGCGTCGCCACATACTCCTTCATCCCAACGTTGTTGTCCAGAACCTGATAACTCAGGCTCCGGCCGCCGTGGTCCGCCTTCACCAGCCTCTCCTTGCACCAGTTCACCTTCGCCTCGCCGCCCTCCTCCGACGCCGGCACGGTGGACCCCACGTACCGCACCGCCCCAACCTCCCCCTTCGCCCCTTCAACGAGATCGCAGGTGTCGACGGCAGGGAGCCATTTGTGGACGGCGGAGAAGTCTTGGAGGAGGGTTTCCCATACTTTCTGCGCTTTTGCGCCTTTTAGCTCCGCCGTGGCTTTTCCTTCCCACTTTGATTCCTCTTGAGCCGCCATTAATGAAGATGGGATTTTCTTTTTCTCAATGCGTATGGAATATTTGGAATGAAAGCTACGGAGCAATGGAGACCTTTATATAGGCGCAACATACTTCATATGCAGACAATTAGCGTTTTTTTTATAGGTTTATATAATTGTATATTCAAACAACTCCAACCAACATGTATCTGACTCTAATACCATTTGTTAGAGCTAGTGTTTTATACTAAATTTAAATTTAAAGAATAAAAAAATAAAAAAATGTTAAAATGTACAATATAATAATATAGTTGGACTTTTATATATTTGGTTAAGTATCTATTTTTATAACATACAAAATTTAAATTTAAATTTTGTATGGTTAATATAATCTCTAATTTTATAGAAAAAATTCACATAATTAAGTTGATTTATTCCTAATTGTATTTATATATATTATAGTTGTAAAAATATGAATAATAACTAAAATTATTATACATAGAAACCAATAAAAAATGTAAATTTTAAATTTTGTATGAGTAATTTTAAACTATAATCGGACGCATTTCCTTATATGATTGTATAATACATTATATATACACATAATATTTATTAATCTGTATATAGGAAAATTGTATAATATAATTTCATTAATTATAATTTATATTGATAGATTTATAATTAAAAATTTACATTGAGAAATTAAAAAAATTAGCATTTAAATTTTGTATGATTAAGATAGTGCATATGTATGTATTTTAAAAAATTTCTAAATATTTATGAACACATATTTTGTTAATTTTATAATTTCATTTCCTTAATTATATTTCATATTTTATTAATTATAATTTAATGAAATTGCCAAAAATATTGCCACGGACGAAATCTAAAAATATAATAAATGTGAATGAAGGTTATACCCCTCATTTATGTCCGTTTTTTCCGTTAAGTTTTTTTTGTACATTATGCTATAAAAGTTGTACTACATACTATTTTAGACAAATATATCATTACCGTTATAACTTCCGTTATCTTTTTCACTATTGTTACTATGCACATGCATCTACTATATATTTTCTTATCTTATTCAATAATAATAATAAAATATACACATTAAATATTAAAATTATATGTTAGTTATTTTTTAAAATATAAATATCTAATTTATAAAAATATTTTACATTATTATTATTATTATTATTTACTATATTAAAATTTAAATAAATTTAAAATTTTAATATAAAATACTAATATTGGGCACCTATTTTTTGCGCATCGCACATAAGAAAAACTAGTATTATATATATTTCTCAATGAAGTTAATTATACTAATAATAATTACCAAATATTGTAGCAATTACCATAATAATTTCATTAATTATATTAATTATAATTTTTTCTCTCTTCTAATATTAAAATATATTACCATAAATTTCCATAATAATTAATGAAATTGTCACAATTTTAAAATATATTACCATAAATTACCATTATAATTAATGAAATTGTCACAATTTTGAAATATATTACCATAAAATTACCATAATAAATACACGAAAGAAGTGAAAAACTACCAGAATAATTATCATTAATAAATATTAGGAAACTAAATTAAAAATTAAATTATATATTAAAGTAAGTACTCTCTCTGTCCCATTTTACCTGTGCTATTTACTATTAATTGGTCAAATCAACTATTTCTTCATTGCTTATTTTTCTTTAGTAATTTTTTATTATTTTTAAATTTAATTTTTTGTGTTTAATAGTACTTTTAATGTAGTTTCTAAATATATAAATTTTATATATTAATGCTAAACTTAAAATTGTGAAAAATTGGATTAAAAATAACTTCAGTCAAGCCTCATTAAACGAATCAGACAACCAAAATGGAACGGAGGTAGTATAATTTATTTTGTGCAAATAACATTATATCTTAAATATAAAAATATATATGTATTTAGATTACCATAATAATTACACTGAAAAAGGTGAAGAGAATACCCTGGCTGAGGGAACGAATCTCTTCCCATCTCAAACGAGTGAGTAACGCATAAGAGCCTGCCATTGGGAGGGGAACAACGGCTGGAAACGACTGCTAATATTACCCAATAATATTAATACTTAATTATTAAGGCATGTATGATTTATTTTGTACAAATAATATATAATAAATAAGATATAATATTATTAAATCGAAATAATTAAAAATAATGTGTCCATAGTACAAAAGATTGTATAATTGATTTAATAATTAACTATTAATTTTTATTGACTAATACAAATTGTTAATTATTAAACATTATTTATGGTAATTATTGTATGCCATGTAATACTAAAATTATTAAATATATACATACGTTACATCTTTTCTAATTATATAATTATAATAATTCTTAATATTACTTTCATGACCTTGTGGTCTAGTGGCACATGACTACACCTCATATGAAAGGGGGTGGATTCGAGTCTTAGTGGATGTGATATTGATTCTTTGTGCTTTAGTAGGTTGAGAAAATAGTTATGAACAAATAAAATCAAATTAATTAATGGTCAACTATCATGTAGTACGATGGCATGCATACTATCTTGTAAAGAATAATGATTATTTTAAAAACATTAAATTAATTAATATATGAACTATTAATGAATATATAATATTTGTAATTAAATATATCTGGAAAAACGTATATAAAATAAATTATGTGCAAACAAAGTTTTCAAAAAATGTGCAAACAAAGTTTGCACCTTGTCAATAATGGTGTACTGAAGTCCGAAGACTGAAGTGCACATGGCTACTACGTACACAACTGAACAAAGTGCTTGTTGCTTTCAAATAAAAAAAAAATATTAAGTCAATTCCACCTATGTTTCCTACGTATTATTGTTTTCACATATAATAAATAATTACTTTTTTCTTCCTCACACAAGGCCTAATTTTCTCAAACATGAACCTTACACCCCAACCCAATAAGATAGTAGATGCACGAATTACAATAACTTAATAGTTCATTAGATGAGAGAATCAATGTTTAGTGTCCGCAAAAAGCCTACCATATTGGGTGAAACTCGCACACTACGACTTTCAGTCATATATCCTTACCTACAATGGTACAATCTGGTGCAGCTAAGAATCAACTGATTTACCCGTGTGGACTTAATACATAACTTTTCTTGTCTTGTAATATTAAGCCCTTTTGACAAAATTTTTTATAGAAAAAATCGGTGTCACATTTTCAGTTAAATATATCAACTCATACACTTTTACGCTTTAAACGATAAAATTTAAGATTTTAAACTAAAAATGTGATACATTTCAACTATTTTTGATCTACTAAAAATTTAGTCAAAATGACTAAATGTGACAAATAAATACTCCGTACTAAACGTAATAATAGTCAATCAAAAGCTACTTGTGATATATTTCACATTGATTCTACTAAAGAAAAAGCAAAGACAAATAAATTTAAAATTATTTTCATAACCATTGAATCATTGATTAATAAACTTAACCTCTGGGACCATTATACATAAATGAGTTGTATCCTCGTCTTGCAATTCTGGACATTGAATTATTCCCCTTTACTCATTGTATAATAATAATAATAATAATAATAATAATAATAATAATAATAATAATAATAATAATAATAATAATAAAATATGTACACCTCATCTTTTATTATTTTTAATATTAGACATTATTACTATTAATATTATAAAAATTTTGTTAAAAAAAATAGTATGCAAGGTTAATGGAGCAAGGGGGCGGCGGCCGCCGAGAGGGTGGGGGGCTGAGCTCCTCCTAAGCATGTGGATGAATTATATGATTCCATTGCTGTCTATTTTGACTTGCTGAGCCCTCCATAATGAAATCAGATTTGATGGCTAATTGTTGGAACATATTTTATTTAGGATTTGTCATTTCGTTTCAGAACACTTTCGATGATCGAAAACAACCAACTCATGTCTTCCTCTCTACTTTTATTTGTATTTATATTATTTGACAAAAACATTATCAATTCTCATTATTGTTATAAAAGATATTGAATATGGACATTATGACTCGATCTTGTAAAAGGATGATGGATAATGAAAGTTTTTGTTACCAACACTTTATCTATTTTCGCTCTTTACTCTTCTCATCAGATATGCAAATATTCATCGGTTATGAGCTAAACAGTCAACGACATAATCTGTTACAACATGTTATCAGCATACTCAAACCCTGGTGAACGGTAATTTTATGTATATGTTCAGTGAATTTCGATACATATTATGTTAATCTTTTGTTCCACTTTTGACTTGATTTGTCCTTGTGATCAAAACTATTGAAATAATCACTCTTTAGCTCCCTTGAAAATACGTTACTCATTTGATCTCCTTAGTTTCATATTGGCTCCCATCCTCTTTTGTCTACTTTGCTTACAAATTTGCTCTTGAATTGTTCTTTTTATTTTTTTTGCCTCCAAAGCTTTCCAATTCCATCCTTACTTCTTGTGGATAAGTGTTCCTAAGGAAAAAATAACACAAATCACATGAATTTTGGAACGATTCACGAATAAAATGGCTTAAATAAGCTAAGGGAGAAAAGATGGATAGTAAAACACTTATCACCTCGTAATGTGTTGTTGTTGTTCTTGTTGTTGGTTTGACATTAGGTGAGATCGGACTTCAAAATGCTCTAGGGAAAGCTTAGCTTTTTCTTTGCTAAGGTGATAACCCCAACCGATAAAGAAGCTCTTTCTTTTGGCATTAGGCGATGTCAAACCTCACAATGTTCCTAGGAAAAACTTTTCCATTGGCGTTAGGCGAGGTAAAATAATTTCACAACACCCCTAGAGAAAGATTTGCAAGACAAGTACAAGGGAAGCAAAATCCAAGAAGAGTATATATGCCTAGGATGACCTCAAGCAACTCAAGGCCTGACCTCAAGGTTGGCTAAACCGAGGCCCGACCTCTAAGTCGACTTGGTTAAGGCAATACCTGAAAGATATGATGTCAATACTGGTCATTGGGAACACCCAATTAGCACAAAATGCATCGGATTCGCTCAAGTTGTTGCCCAGACATTGTTGAAGCCCTCTATTATAAATGAAATGAGTTTTGTCTAGTTTAGGATATGATATATCTCTTACAAACACTCAATCATTGTAATACAAGGCAATTATATCAAAGAGTCATTTCCATTTTTGGTCCTACTGTTATGGAGCATTGTCAATTTTAGTTCACTTCATTAATTTTTGCCACAATGCGGCCAGTCTTATTTAGTCCTCGCCACTTTTAGTTCACCGTTAAAATTTTCGTCAAATGGCCGTCCAAAACAGGGGTATTTTTGGTCTTTTTATGCTTTGGTCATCTCCTTGACCATTTGAAGTGATTTTCCTTACACATTTTCATCCAATGAAGAGGTCCAGTGAAAGCCATGTGAGCCACATTACAAAGTCATGGCTTTCGCTGGACTTCTTCATTGGATAAAAATGTGTAAGGAAAACAACTACAAAGGGTAGAGGGGATGATCAAAGCATGAAAAGATCAAAACACCCCTAATTTGGACGGTTATTTGACAAAATTTTTAACGGTGGACTAAAAGTGGCAAGGACTAAATAAGACTGGCCGCGATGTGGCAAAAATTAATGAAGTGGACTAAAATTGGCAATACCACAATAACAATAGGACCAAAAATGGAAATGACTCTAAGATTATAATTTGTCTTATTTCGAACATTACTTGGTTCTTTGTCTTACATCATTCTTAATCTTTATGTTGGGTTAATTATTTCTGACCTTCCAGAATCCAGACTTTTTTTCTCCAATAAAAAAATATGTTCAATTAAGACAGTGTAATCCTCATCCCCATATAGGCAATTAAGAGCAATGAACACCTCTAGATTGTAGTGTCATGTTTGCAATCTTAGATTGAATTTCACCATAAATGCCAATTAATATAATTTTATCATAATTTAATGGATTTATATATTATTGCCATAAATTCCACAATATTACGGAAATTATATTAAATAGTTAAGTTATGGGGTAAAACTATTAATTGGATGATTTTTATGTTGAGAAATGTAATTATATTTGCATTAAAATTCCACAGTAAAATTTATTCAACCATTTTCTCCTTACATAATACATGACAAAGTAAAACAACATGAAAAATTTAGAAAAGTAGAATAATATTCTTCTAAGAAATTGCTATGAAGTCCTCCATTTTCTTAGCCAATAAAAAAACTCTTTCGTTTGGCATTAGGCGATATGTTAAACCTTATAACGCTCTTGGAAAAACTTTTTCATTAGTGTTGAGTGATGTCAAATCTCATAACATCCCTAGAGAAAGCATTGTTAGGAAGTTCTGTAACGTATTATTCTCATCAGCATTACAAAATTAAACAAGTTAATTAAGCCCAAGGGAAGCAAAATCTAATAAGAGTATGCCTACCTCGAGCAACTCAGGCCAGACCTCACGGTTGGCTAAACCGAGGTCCAACCTCTCTAAGTCGACTTGATTGAGGCCATGCCCAAAAAATATGATGTCAACGTCGGTCATTTGTAGCACCCAATTAGCACAAACAGTATAAGATTCACACAATTGTTGTTCAAATATAGTTAAAAGCCTCTATTATAAATAAAAATGTCTAGATGAACAGCTCAACTGATCACATAGGTAAAGTTTGGGAGGAAAAATAAAAAGAGCTTTATTTAGTTTAAGGAGGATCTATCTCTTACAAACACTCAACCATTGTAATACCAAGGCAATCCTATCCTATATATAAAAAAGCAAGATGTTTTTGGCCAAAATTTTTTGATTCCAATTCCCGCCTACCCAATACGCCGCCGTTTTGGAAACAAAGTTTTGGGATGCCTGCATTAATTATCAAATTTATTTTAAATGGCTGAATTGAATATAAGTCTGTTCGAAATATGAAGAAAAATCTTTGGAAAACAAAATATTTGTATTAACCATCATGTCTCTATGCAACATCTGAATTAGAACTATTTTTACATTTAATGCTCAATGGTAGGCATCTATTGTGTTCACATTTACTACAAGAAACAAAGCATAATTGCAAGTTTCAATAACTATATGTATTGAATTACAAATGAATTTTACAATTTCCAAAACTAACATTAATTTAAATTAATACGGATGAATTTAAAATTCAAAATAAATATTTACACCAACCTATACATCACTTCAACACTATAAATAAGAAGGCAGTATCACACCCAATAGTACCAAATTTGTTCCTGCTGGCGGAGTAGTCTGTCATATTGGAGAGCAAAGTCTGTTTGTCATATTGGAGAGCAATATAAATTCTTTGAGGCTGCGATAGAAGGAAGGACAAAGTAGAAGCTCCATCGAGACTGCAACTGGAGAATGGAGTGCCATTTTCAGATATAATAGCAGGTAAGTCTTCCTCCTCTAATTTTGATGGAATAGTGAATGAATGCATAAACACATACTGTGCACCAACTGTTTGTATAAAATACAATTTTGCAGAAACAGCCATTCCAATAAAAAGTGGTGGATCATACAGATTTTTATGGTATATTAGTTACAGCTTTTTTAACCCAAGGAAACGAATAAACAGGTTCATCCCATTCTAACCACATGAATGGGGCAAGCAATAGTATGGACACACATGCTCAGAATGTAATATAGAAACCCTTTTTAGAATTTCAACAGCATAACAAGCATGGCATTGATTCTTGAAATGAGCATATTATTTCACAATAGCAAGAAAAACTCTAACTCAAGTAGGTTTGTGCCTTTTCATACATTCCAAATGATAATGTGCTCATATGAAGTGTAGTATTCCATTTGTCTCTTGAGTTTGAGTAATGATAATGTGCTCATATAATAAAAGTAAATCAGTACATATATTTTCTAAAAAGAAAAAAAAAACAGGACAACATGGCGTACATATTTTCACAGTTAAGCAGATCATCTATGGTCATATTACTAGCAATGCATTCACAGCATTAAAACATATATCAGCACAAAAGGTTCAGTTGCATGCAATCAAGTCAAAAATTGAAAATGCAGTATGAACAGTCATGAAGAGGATTTAATGGATTTGTTACCATAGGCTGCTCGAGGAAGAAGATAATAGATGCAAATAAAGGTACAGTGATAATTTTTTTGGCTACCTTAAGAATACATAAACCAGTGACAAAACTGAGTTTTTTCTAACAAATCAGGTGAAAAAACTATTGCAAGTACAAATATGGATATGCATGTGTAGGTCATAGTGAGGAATTTGTTTTTTTTTCTTCATTCTGTTCTCACAAGGTAGTTAGTGTTATTAACATATTATTCTTTGTCTTCATTTTATAGAGAATCAGAATAAAAACAGTAGAGCAGTAAAACTTGAACTTCAATTTATATTCAAATTTATTATTTAATCCAAACTTACAGACAAATACCATGATAAACTCAAAAAAAAAAATTCAGTTGCCAAAGTCCATGATTCTGAAAAAGTGTGTGTGTATCTATATATATATATATATATATATGCACAATGGAAATTTAAAAAAATATCATTATATACCTGTAAAGAAAAAGATAGACTTATATCTGGATGATTTCATATTGGCATTAAATATTTCCAACTAATCTCAAACTTCATAAATCTAAGAAAATACAGTAAGTATTTTAACTATTCTGAGTAAAAAGTCAAAAAAAAAAATTAGCACTTGAATCGATCAAGATATTTGAATATAAAAGAATAACCTGTATGTCCATACTGCTGAAACAAGGATGAACATGGAGTCAGGAGTCCTCTCGGGAGAAATCCAGTTCTCAAAATCCAATCTGGACAGATCTCAAAAGAAAGAGAGATGAATGAATCAATGATTAATTATGGCGGAATCAAACCAGAAAAAATTACATACTCTTAATCGTTTGCATGCTATCAATAATTCAATGATATCGGAATTGGTAATATCCTCTATTATAATCCAGCCAGATTTCTGCTCGCAGACATCCTAACAATGCAATTATCTTAACCTGACAACATTCTATAACAAATAGACCTACAAGTATCCTCTCAAAATTATCCTCATCGCATAACATAAACATACGAATTGCCTAAAAGTCCAGTATAAATTACATATGCCGTTGAAACTTTCTGCAATTTGAAGTAAAATCAATGAAAATGGAATTTAAGAGTATTTCACTTCTGCGTTTTTATGTTTGTAGAATTTAAGAAATATGTGTTTCCCTTGACTCTGCTAAACTACACAGGGCAGAGAAAATGAATTTCAGTAAATGAAATTATGTAAAAAGTAGGAATTAGAGTTAGACTAAAATAGATCATTGTTAAAACTCTACTTATCTTAGGACTTGCTCAGATCCATCTCTTCCATATTTTCTGATTATCTATCTCTTCTCTCTTTTATGATTATCGTTTAGATACTCCATATCTAACTGCATGCAATAGATTGGGTCTGTATTGCTATAATGACGAGGGTTGCTGCCGGGAACTAGCGATGGAGGACGGGATTCTGTTTCTGGGCTTGATTGAGGGTTTTGCGAGCTTGGAATTGCGGATGTAGAAACAGAGTGGTTTATGTTTGGTCTCATAGGTGATGCCTGGCGTCGAAGGTGGAGAGTTTATTCTGATTTAGTATCTTTGATGTTTTTTCCGGCGCAGTAGATGGGGAGGAAGAAGAGCGGACGGGAAGAGATGATTCTGGAAGAGAGAGGACGAAGACGGAATGAATGGGGGGAAACGGGTTGGCGTTATCTATACTTGGGTTGGGCTGTAGGTGGAAATAGGGCTGCTTACACAAATTGGGCCAGAACTGTACATTATTACTATTGTTGTTATTATTAAATTATTAAATTTTGTAATAAATTTTATAACACATTATTCAACTACAGAATAGTTTTTGAATAATTTTTTTTGAGTATAATATTTTATCTAATTATTATTTTTCTTACTAAAATAAACATACTCTAAAAAATTTAGCTATATTGACTGTCAAATCAAATTTTTATACAATAAATTGAAGACATTGCAAAGGATTTGAGAAATCTCAAATTTTTTTGAAAAAAAAAAGTATTTTATACATGGAAATGGTACGTGGGCCTATCTAAAGTTAGTTTTAATTTTTAGACTTTTTGTAATATTCATATCGAATATATTTTAATGTATTTGTAATACATGAATTGAACTTATGTTAATAGTAAGTTGTACATTTTGACTTAACAGTAATATTATTAAATTGTCTAATATTTATCTCATGCATTGCACGATTGGCATATTAGGATCAATTGTACGTTGATGCTTCTAGGATTAACAATCTAATTGGATTGAAAATATTAATGTGTAGTGACTCAAATACCATCATAAAGAACTTAAAAGTAATTATAATAATATTTATCTCACTATAGCACAACAATATTTCTAATATTTAGTCCGTAAAATACTATTTAATATCAAATTACCAGATTATTATTTGTCTAACAATATGAAAACTTTAGAAAGTAGAATAATATTCTAAGAAATTGCTATGAAGTCCTCCATCTTCTTAGCCATGCTCTGCAGCCCAAGATCATAAATCTTCACCAGATCCTCCAATCTCCAACCCTCCACCGGATCAACAGTAAACCCCCACTCAATCTCGCAGCCTTCATCACCGCCGGGAACGATCTTGACCGTCGAAACATAGTTCTTGAATCCTAAGCTGCCATCCAACATCTCGTAGCTCAAAGTCCTGGCAGCTGGATCCATGGCTATCAACCTTTCCTTGCTCCAATTTGTCCTCGCCGCCGGGGCGGGATTCTCTTCGCCGGCGCAGTCAGTCTTGCCGGAAAGGGAGAATCCGGCGCAGTAGCGGATGCAGCCAAGTTGGGCGTTGTTGCCGTGAATCCCATGGCAAGTGGAGAGGCCAGGGAACCATTTTCCCAGGCCGAAGAAGTCTTGGAAGAGTGGCCAAATCTCATCGGCGGTGGCCTTTTGTAGCCTTGCTGAAACCTTGGCTTCCCATTTCTGCTGCTCCATCTTCCAATTCTTGCTGTCAATTGTGAAGGGAGTGTGAGTGCTCACACAACAATATATAGGGTGCTTTCTCCGATAATGAGCTCTGATCTTTTCTTGGGATCAAAGAAAACGAAGGTTCTGGAAAGTGGGTATAATTGGGAAAGTAATCCCAATAAATGCAATAGTTATACCCGTGTCCACATTTCAACGTGAATCTATCACAATTTACATACTCAATGTTTACAATTTACATATTCAATGTTCACAACTCAAATTGTGAATATTTAGTTGGGAACATTAAGTGATAAATTGAAAAAAATAGTATATAATTGTGTATTTTGAATTTGAATCTATTCTAGAAGTGTGCAAATTATTGTGTGGACCCCAGTCCATATAATTGTGTGTTGACTAGATCAACATGCATTCTTTGGAGTTTTTTTTTTTCCTTTTTTTTTTCTTTTAGGCTTGATAGGAATACAAAGTAATAAATATATATGTATACAGCCCAAGAGCTTAGCGCATAGTTGGTTATCGCTTGATTTAAAGGTTATGATAAAAAAGTAGCAGTGTGGTGATTCGAATCACTGGTCTATTTGGTTTGCAATTAAAGCAATTATTAATTTACTATGAAGATTGGTTCTATTATATTGTTTGGATAGTGAAAAACAAATTACTGGGAACATTGATTCCAGTGTTTCGTTGATTGGATTTAGAATTGTAAGGACTAATGGTATAATTCTATATGTCTCACACAATAATACTGATAACAAAAGAAAGAATGAATCACAAGGACAAACTAGTAATGTCAACTCATTTTTTGTTCCGAGTTCCATGAAAAACAAAATACTACTCCTATTGAATTTTTTTTGTGTAAAATTTTTTCATGAATCGAACTGAAGAAAATCATTTTCTTCAAATTTAAGGAAAACTTTTTCAGGAAGCCAAGAAACTAAGGCTGGAGAACGAAGATGAATGAAAATGGCAAAGAAGATGAATGAAAATGGTAGTCTCGCAATCTCGCACAGCCCAAAAAAAGCCAAGAAATACGCAATATAGAAAAGAATTATATATATAATATATTTTTTTTAAAATATCTTTCAATAATCTAATATGCTTGTTTTTTGTGATGTTTTGTTGTTGATGAAGAAAATACAGTGGGCTATGTAGATAAGTGTATGTATACGGATTTGTTCCGTAGGGTCGTACAAGTATGCTTGTTAATTGGTTTAAGTAGCTGAGCTCAGGAAGAGGTGACAGTGGGTCAGAGCGTCCCGAGCTGATTAAGGTTAGGTAGAAATGCCCAAAAAGTCCTCCCATATATTAAATGCATTATTTATAGGAGTGTGAAGGGAGCACATGTCGGAGGTCGGCATGTGCGACAAGTGTGACTCATGCATAGGGGGTCGAAGGCGTTGCTAATTCCCCCACGTGTGAAAAAGTTTCTGACGTCCTTGTTCCTTTAGCTGCCGGATTGAAATAGAGAAATAAGGCTCATCTCTCTAAGTGGCCCTGTTCGGATTGATCATCCCGAGCCCACGGGGTCAGTTCGCAATCTCAAGGTAAAGTGGAAGGTATATGCTGATAAGCCACTCGCTCAGTCTTTGCATTGAGGTTGAGTCGGTCTAGCATAAGGTCAAGACATGTTCCTCGTGACGACTAAGCCAGGTATGGAGCATGTGTGTAGTGCGTATATTCGAGGAATATTCCCCATTAGTTACAAACTGAAAATTGAAAATACAATTGTGGTAGAACCACTATACTGTTCTTCTTCTTTTTTTTCCTTTATAAAAATGAAAATGGAAATGACATATGAATTGAAAGTGCTTATAGATTGAAAACTCACTCCAACTTATCAACATGAAAAGAACAAAGTACTTAAATTCGTAATATTTATTTCAACCAGTAATATGTAGTAAATTTGAAACCAAAATAATTTTGAAGTTTTAACTACACTAGTCCAATGGCAAAAAAAAAAAAAAATGTGTCTATGGACCTAGCTCAACGATTAATTAATTATTTAATTCAAATTGATATATAAAAAATGACTAAGGTGTCCCGCAACAATTTGAAAATTTAAAATACATTATTAATATTAACATAATTTGTTAGTGGCGGTGGACTAAAAATACCACTTTACACATAATTAAAGGAAAAATTTTGTGTATGGTAATAATTCATGAGCGAAAAAGTCTATAGTATGTGTATAACTAATGGACTAGAACAACCATTTTCTCTTATTTTTATTTCTCTTCCATACAAATATTCATTTGTAACCTACACCGGGTTGGTGTATATTATATAAAGAGAATGTATTTATTTTAATAAGTTGAATTAATTCTTAATTGCTCTTTTATTTATTGATTGATCGAATGGTAAAGGCATTTCTAATTCCTAGCTCATGATCCAGATTATTATATAACCCTACTATAAATAAGTCAGTCATTCGCTAGCGCTCCCACTTTGTATCATATCCTCCATCTTCTCTACGTAATTCTTTTCGAAGACAGTGAGTGCGTATAGTATAGAATGAAGCAATCATCGTACGTGTCGAAGTTAGCGTTCGTGAAAGTTGGCGATGGAAGGTATGTTTGTCTTCCCGCCGGTTATAGTGATCTCCAACTATTGGCGGCGGTCTCAGTCTCCGAGCAAGAAATGACCAACAACAACTACGACGATCATCAGCTGAAGAATCGACGACAACCTGCGGAGAAAGGGAAGAAGAGGTCGCGGATTCTGCGTAGAAACTGCGGCGACACTAGTCCGGATTCTGTGTTATTGTCGTCGTCTAAGAGAACGAAAAGAAAGTGGTCCGGAACTGATGAAGAATCGGCGCCGGCGGCGAAGAAGCAGCTGACGATGAAACAGTGACGAAGAGGTTTCTCTTTAATCCACGAAGATTGATTCATCCCATATATATAAGCCCAAGGAACTGCATGCTGTTCTTAAAAAATGAAATCAAGAACTACGTGTGGCTTGATCCCAGAAAATCAAGAAAAAAAAATATATCTGGGTACGTAGGCAGCCTCTGTACGAGGTTCAGCTGTTGTTTGTAAAAAAAAAATTATGTAAATTGTTAGCATCAGGCGCAATCTGTGAATTTTAATTACACAATTTTTATTTTTGTTGAGGTAGAACTCATGACCTAACTTGATACCACTTATTTAAGATCAAACCCTAAACAGGTCAGGTCACAGGCCTCTATAAAGGACCTGACCTATTCCCATCCCTATATATGATTATTACATTTTTCAAAGATAAGGTGTTGGTCTGTTGGATTTGACCCTTTACCGGTCTCCATCCAATAATTCTTCCGGTGTTGGGCTAATCTTTCACTTAGACTTGACAATTATAGGCATGACCCGTTAACACGATATGAAACCGAACACGAAAATAACGGACAAGTGTTTTGCTTAATGTGTTCCGGGTTGACCCGTTAATAACACGTTATGTTTCGTGTCTTAACAAGTCAACCCGTTAAACCTATTAAGAACTGGTTTAACTCATTAATATTAATGTTATAAATTGATTTTTTTTTTGTTTTTTTAATAGATTGAATTGTAAGTTTATTTCTTTTTTTTTTAATATATATAACGTAACTTTTAAATTTCAAATTTGTAAATATAGTAATAGATTTAGCGGGTTTTAACAGGTTTCGTGTCATATCGTGTCGACACGATCCTAACCTATATACACGTATTCATCTCGTTATCGTGTTAACCCATTAACGAACATATATACACGAATTTCTAGGTCTATACTTTTACTGCCTTCCGCCCAACATATATTAATTTTGATAAAAAAAAATAAAGAAAAGAAAAACTTCACTTAACAAAAATATGACCCTTATTAAAATTGAACTAAAATGAGAATGAATTCATTTTCATGAGTGTCTTATTTTTGTCTAGAAAATTTCAAGTTCTCATATTTATCATATTTCTGTCAAAACCCCAATAATTTAATTGCATGGCGGATATTGTGTGGTGATCAACTAAGTATTGATGATCGCAAAACGCATGGTTGATCATATGAAAATACTTTAGTGCACAAAGAGTCAACAGTCGCCTCCATAGAAGCTCAAATCTATCCCCTTCCATGTGAGAGTGTAAACCGGGTACCACTAGACCATACGATCTTTTGATTAGTTTATAGCGTTTATTTGGCCATATCTTTGTAATTGAGATGGTATATTCTATGTTAGCTATCTGTGGGTCATGTTTTTATGTTTATAAGACTATCCTTAATTCAGAAATTTCTCTTATATTTTTTAAAATGGATTTCATTTTCACATCATCAAATTTATAAATTCTCCACTATTTGTTCTACATCCCTGCAATATTCTCTCATTTTTAAAAGTGATCTAACTTTCATATTATATTATAAATATAATAACTAAATAATATAATAGGAAATAAAAAAATAAAAATAAAAAGTACACAAATCATATTTACCATGTTTTTTCTCCAACTTTTTCATTCTCTTACCTCTTGCTAATTTAGCAATTTCTTTCTCCTATTAAAACACACATGACATTAAATAATAATAATAATAATAATAATAAATACTCTCTCTTGCCACATAGATTAGAAAGGGGGGATTGGCAGGGTTGAGGACAGCCTTAATATGGCAAATATTCCAGTAAGATTCACTCTTTTTCTCATAAATATTACACTTAGAAGTGGAATTTAAAATTTTATTATTACTAAATCAATAATCCAATCAACTTAGTTGATGATTAATATATAGTATATTATTACACTTTTCATTTAGACTAGATCCTTTCACGAATTATCATTCCTAAAACGGTCTCATATAGTAGAGTCACCCTTATAATAGTTATATATATTTGTACATTGCCACATTATCGTTGTATATAGTAGTTTTCTTGATTCAAAGAGTACATATTTGAGGGGATAAAAACTAGGGTTGGGAAAAAAATCAAAAAAAAAAAAGTGATTGGGAGGAAAAAAGTAAGTTTAAGAAAACAGTATTAGAGAATGTTACCCTTGAGATATAGCCGGAATTTAGGTCGATGAATTAAATGTGACAATTATTTAAAAGTCGTGAAATTAAATCTGAAAAATTTAATAGTCGGGAACTAAATGTGACAAAATTTTAAAAGTCATGGAACCAAATTAAACGTGAAAACGATTTAATTATTTAAAAGTCATGGGACTAAATATGAAATTTTTAATTGTCGGAGATCAAATGTGGCAAGGATTTAAAAGTCAGGAAACTAAATTTAAAATTTTTAATAGTCGAGAACCAAATGTGAAAATAGTCTCATACTCATGGGACCAAAAGTAGAAAAAAACTCTATAATATATTTTATAACATTAATTTTATTTATATAAAAAAAAAGAATAAAATGTGTGAATGATAAAATGCAAATTAAATTAATGTTATCTTAATCAACCTAAAATAATTTTATAATAAACTTACAGTTGTACAATAATGAATCATGATCAATGATACATTTTAATAAATTGGAAATAGAGTTAGTATTCAAAAAATAAATTGGAAATAGAAGTTAGGAGTAAGAAATATGAGTATATGTAGTATTTTCTAGATAATTTACCCCTAGGGTGGAAAAGAAAAAGGGAAATGGTGGTTACATATAACTGCCAACTGCCAAGAAGTCCTTCATTACATTCTCCCAAACACGCGGACAACCGTTAGGAATTCTTCAAACTGTCTCTAAAATTGCCAACTTTCAACTACGAATTTACCATTATTTTCACCTCCCAAATTGCGGAAATCTCCTACTTTCTTTCTGGGAATGCCAAGAGAATTGAACCCTCACCCCTCTCTCTCTCTCTCTCTCTCTCTCTCTCTCATATACATTGCTTCCTCCCTCAGTCGTTGTCACTTTGATCCTCTCGCTATTCATCTTCCATCAAGAACCAATCTTCTGGTACGACAATATACCATCCCCATTTTCTTCTTTTTTCTTCAAGATTTTCACTTTTGCACACACCCACTTTGGAATCTTGGAAGATTTTGAAGTTTCTTGTTTTGGGTTGGTTATAAAATGTGGGAATTTTTCCATTGTTCTTGAAAATTGTGAGTTTTCTCTTTGTATTTGATTACTGCTTTTGTGGTTTCAGTTTTTGATATTGGCAGAGAAGAGGAAGATTGTTAATTAGGGTAGGCATGGAAAGTACACTGAAAGGGATGGGAGGGTATGATGAGTCTGTGCTTGATTTGAATGATAAGGCTGGTGTGGGAGGTGGAGTTGGGGACATCTATGGTGAAGATAAAGCCACTGAGGATCAATGCATCACCCCTTGGACTTTCTCCGTGGCTAGGTAATTATTACTCCCGCTGTCCCATTTTACATGTTCTGTTTACTATTCACTAGTTAGATCAGCTCGATCTTTCTTTCTCGGTTAAGTAATTATTACTCTATCGGTCTCATTTTACTTGTTCTGTTTACTATTCACTAGTCAAATCAACTCTTTCTTTTCCTGTGACTAGGTAATTATTACTCCCTCTACGTGTTTTGTTTACTATTCACTAGTTAAATCAACTTTTTCTTTCTCGGTTAAGTAATTATTACTCTATCGGTCTCATTTTACCTGTTTTGTTTACTATTCACTAGTCAAAAGTCAAATCAACTCTTTCTTTTCCTGTGACTAGGTAATTATTACTCCCTCTACGTGTTTTGTTTAGTATTCACTAGTTAAATCAACTTTTTCTTTCTCGGTTAGGTAATTATTACTCATGTTTTGTTTACTATTCACTAGTCAATTCAACTCTTTCTTTTTCTGTGACTAGGTAATTATTACTCCCTGTGTCCCATTTTACGTGTTTTGTTTACTATTTACTAGTCAAATCAACTATTTATTTCTCTGTGGCTAGGTAATTATTAATTGTTTCCTCTTAAATCAATTATTGCAATTTATTGCTGTGGATTGTGTTATTGTTTATCTATCATCACTTCATAATCTTGAAGTATTGAATCTTGTGACATGAAACATTAACTTGATAAGTTGTTTGTCATGTTATATACATCATGAATGTAAACTTCCTAAATGTTTATCTTTGTCTGATTGATTATCTCACTGAATTATAAGTTTTCATTATCTTCTTCTTCTTCTTCTTCAGTGGATATAGTTTGATGCGCGATCCACATTACAATAAAGGGCTTGCATTCACTGACCAAGAGAGAGATGCATATTACTTGCGCGGCCTCCTACCTCCTACTGTGATGTCCCAGGAACTTCAGGTAGGTAGCTCGATAAATGTTGCCTCTCGTATTAGTTATTTCCCCGTTCTTCTTGATCACCCACCCCGCCATCTTTGCCTGCAATGTTGTGTTTTTAGCTGAAGAAAGTGTTGCAAAATCTTCGCTCATATGAAGTTCCATTGCAAAGATATGTGGCCATGATGGAGCTTCAGGTATTTTCCTTCGCCTTTTATCTTTGAGAGCTCGAGAACTTGTTTGACAAAAAATAAGACTTGATTTTTAAATGCTGTAGTATTGAATTTGTTTAAGTAATATTCCAGGAGAGGAATAGAAGGCTATTTTATAAACTTCTTATTGATAACGTCGAGGAACTACTTCCAATTGTCTACACCCCGACAGTCGGTGAGGCTTGCCAGAAGTACGGAGGCATTTTCAATCGTCCTCAGGGCCTTTTTATCAGTCTGAAAGAGAAGTAATTTTTTTCTTTTCCATTATTTGGGTTCAATTCACTATTAGTGTTGTCTTAGCCAAAAATAGTAACATTATTCATCGGAAGTTTTCAGAGGCAGGATTCTTGAGGTGTTTAAAAACTGGCCCGAGAAGGGCATACAGGTTATCGTAGTAACTGATGGCGAACGCATATTGGGACTTGGTGACCTTGGTTGTCAGGTAAAACGCTGAATTCTACTGATTTTTACCGAGTTGTTCAAGAAAGTTTCCATATAAACCGAAATAAAAACATTTTGCAGGGGATGGGAATTCCTGTAGGAAAACTTTCTCTCTATACTGCTCTTGGAGGAGTTCGTCCCTCAGTAGTAAGCATTCTGCTTTTCTGCATAAATAGTCTCATGTCAAGTTGTTTAAAATTCATCTTAAAATGTGGTTATTTTAAATCGAGATTTCTATGATCTTTAACACAAACACATACACACACACTTTCTGTATATCCGCTTCCAGTGCCTGCCTATTACCATCGATGTAGGCACAAACAATCAGAAGCTACTAGACGACGAGTTTTACATTGGACTCAAGCAGAAAAGAGCAACCGGGCAGGTATCTAGTAGTTCTTCTCTTTCGATTTTTGCCTCTGGGTAAAGGTTTCCACTTCCCAAACTATAGTATTGATTTGAGATTCTTTTTATCGCTTTCGGCCACAAATAGGAATATGCAGAACTATTGGAGGAGTTCATGTCTGCAGTTAAACAAAATTACGGAGAAAAAATTCTGATACAAGTATGCATTTGCTAACAGTATATGTTGCTTTCTTTTAGATAAGAGTTTGTAGTGTTATTTACTGTATATTCTAAACTCGTAAACACTTTCTAGTTCGAAGACTTTGCAAACCACAATGCTTTCGATCTGCTGGCAAAGTATCGTACTACACATCTTGTGTTTAATGATGATATACAGGTAATATTTGTAACAATTCAAGAGCTTTCTTGTTGAAACGATTCGTTCTATTCTAAACGGTATTCAACGTTACACAATTATATCACAGGGAACGGCATCTGTTGTCCTGGCTGGGCTCGTTTCAGCGTTGAAAGTAATTGGCGGATCGTTAAAAGACCAAACTTTCTTGTTCCTAGGTGCAGGAGAGGTGAGCTTGTTCATCTTTTGATGGATTTTTATCCCTCCCTAGATAGCATATCAGTTGCTACAATGCTAGAATTATGCGATTTTTGTTTAAACCTCTGTGTTTGGCATACTGAAGGCTGGAACTGGAATAGCCGAGCTTATTGCACTTGAAATTTCAAAGAAGGTACTAAATTGTCTGTCTTTTTTCGTAGTTTTATTTCACTTTCTTCCGTTTTTGGATATTCTTACTGCCTTGCCTGTGTAACTTTTGCAGTCAGGGACTCCGATAGATGAAGCTCGAAAAAAGATTTGGCTTGTCGACTCAAAGGCACTTCATCAATTCAGACTAGCTTCATACTAATGCATATATTTTTCTTTACTGTTGCCAGTAAAATTGTACTTGTTTGGCTTTATATCAGGGACTGATTGTGAGTTCTCGGTTAGAATCGCTTCAGCAATTCAAACGACCTTGGGCTCACGAACACGAGCCAGCCAAGGACCTCATCGAGGCTGTCAATGTGAGTTCGGAGTGGCTAATTAACGGAATGGAAAGAATTAGAAACGCCTGTCTTCTCTTCACTTATATTGTTTTCAATTCTCTGGTTTCAGGCAGTAAAGCCGACGGTTCTAATAGGAACTTCGGGAGCTGGAAGAGCATTTACCCAGGAAATTGTGGAGACCATGGCATCACTCAACGAGGTGGGGTAAATATAAACAGTGCAGTGTGTCTCACTATTAGCTTAAACCCGTTTAGTGAATACATCGTTTAATCCCGAGTAAATGTTGTGTAGAGACCTCTTATCATGGCTCTATCGAATCCGACTTCACAAGCAGAATGTACTGCAGAAGAAGCTTATACATGGACCAAGGTAAACAATGGATTTGAATTTAGTCTTGTCAGATTTCTTTTTATGCATTACTAATATAAGTTTTGGTTATGGAAGGGGGTGGGTTCGAGCCTCAGTGGAGGCGATATTGACTCTTTGTGCTTCAGTAGGTTGAGAAAATAGTTATGAACAGATACTGCATTGTAACAGAATCAATAGTACTCAAAAAAAAAATATAAGTTTTGGTTTTGACTTTTGAGTGGTCCTAATCACAGGGTGCTGCAATCTTTGCTAGTGGAAGTCCATTTCAGCCTGTTGAATATGAAGGCAAGAAATTTGTGCCAGGCCAGGTTGCCACTTTCCCCAGTTTCCCCCATAATCAACCATAAGTAGCTTTGTTCTTCATTGCAGACTAACTTCTGGTTTGGTTTTTCTTCAGGCTAACAATGCATACATATTCCCGGGATTTGGATTAGGTCTGATTATGTCGGGCACAGTGCGCGTGCATGACGACATGCTTTTAACAGCATGTAAGTAGTGTATACACACACACACACAAGTTTTGCCTGGAGCGGTTGTCGATTAGTGTCATAGAAATTCATGTTATAATGAACGTTTTGGTTGGTGAAACAGCGGAAGCCTTGGCAGCGGAGGTGACAGAGGAAAACTACGCGGCAGGGCTAATATATCCACCATTCACTAAAATCAGGAAGATATCAGCACATATTGCAGCCAATGTAGCTGCAAAGTCATATGAACTCGGTGAGTTATTTAGTAATTGAAAAACTGTCCGTTTCCGTCTTAACTAGAAGTTTAATATTTATCGGCATTCACTTCATCTTTGTATGCTTATTTCTCAGGTCTTGCAACCCATCTCCCTCGTCCAAAGGATCTTGTTAAGTATGCCGAGAGTTGCATGTACGCCCCAGTCTATCGTAACTATCGCTGACCAGTGACTTCTTTAGTCTTTGCACTGATTTTCTTTTTGTTGTTGTTGAGAGTTTGAGAGTATTGTTATATTCATGTTCATAGATACAAATTTTGTTTGTTTTTATTTTCTTTTTGTTGAGAGTTTGAGAGTTTTGTTACAGTCATGTCCATAGATACAAATTTTGTAGTTGTCAAAAGTACATGTGAGGAAGTAAAGTTACACTTCTATTAATAAACTTGATCCATTTGAAATGCATTTTCTACATAGATTTCATTGATTTTATTTATCTAAAAAAAGAATGTGTTATTCAAATCGTTAGATGATGCTCACAACTTACATTAGGTACATAGCATGAAGTTTTATTACCAAATCTACTAGTAAAACACATATAAAAGCATAAAATAAAATTCAGTCTCAAGTAGTAAGATAGATTACTTTGACCATAAATTCTTAAGATAAGTCCGGAAGAAATTATATAAAAAATCTTCAAAGAGAAGTTACAAAATGTAAGGTCTCAACTTTAACCATCAGAAATCCTACACAATGGTCTCAAGTAATCATCAAAACCAATATAGTATAATCAATTGAAAACCAAGATCGATCAAATTGCTGTGTCCAAATTGTCAACAGTTCCCAAATTGTCTTTATTCTGTAGACTCGAGTTCAAAATACACAATTTACATACTCAATATTCAGTATGTAAATTGTGATAAATTCACCTTGCAAGGTGGATCCGGATCCATGGTATAACTATTGCCTTTTCTTCTTCTAAAGGGGCGTGGCAGCTTGGGAAAGTACCATAATACATCCAGCAATTCCTTTCTGCTTCCTCCAATTCCTTGTATCAAACTGAACTACTGAGAGATTTATGCTTAGTCTTGCCTTGATTTGTTTAATGTATTGAGCAAATCAATAAAACAAAATAATAATAATAAATTTATCAATAACAAAAAGTATAAGAGCCCGGAGGAGAAAGCAAAACCAAATAGCCTTGAGGAGTTGAGATACAAAAAGTAATGACCCCACCTCTTCAGCATAAAAGGGGGGCAGACATCACTTCACTACTTGAGGAATAACACAGGCGGGTATGCCTGCTACATACATAACTGCAAAAGAGACGACTACTTTGATTGCAACTCACTACATTGCTGGGCTTTGTGATCTGATCTTGGAACAAAACTAGAGGTTGGAGTTCTGCTGCAAGTTAAGACTTCAGAACTGATAATCTGCTTTAGTATGAAGTTGTCATCCAAGAAACTATTGTAACAGACTTCTTATAGATTATTCCAAATCATTATAACGACTTGTAGCCAACCAAAGCCATGTACAAACCAAGCATTATCAAAGCCATGTACAAACCAAGCATTATCTCTGCGGCTGCAGAGGACAGAAGCTCGATCCGCCAAAAGGTATTGAGTTCAAGAAAGATTAGCTTATGTCGTCATGAACTTGGGAACACCTAATGCCCCAAAACGATCTAGGCTTCAGTTTCTTATTTGTAGCGGTAAAAAGCCACCCCATCTGGGCTCCACAAGTAACACATTCTGCAATAGACCAGGCATACCTACAAGAATATCATCCAGTATCAGAACATGATACTAACATCTTGCCCCCTCCAAGGGTTTATTCAATTCTACATTTCAAACATCCAGAAATGCATCTGACGCAAAGACATCCAAAAATAAAGACTATTTTTTTCAACCAAGCAATTAAGTCGTACTAAAGATTGATACAGAGTATTTGTTAAGCTCAAATTTCTTAGAGCTTTTACTTGCCACAAGCCACACTAGTAGTGTAAAAATAGGCCTGCTAACTTGCTAAGCATATTAATACTTCAGCAAGAACTACAAAAGACTGCCTTCAAACTCTGAATGAGGGACAGACGGAGAGAGAAAGAGAGAAAATTACTATGGAACCAAATTAAAGCCATACCCAGGAAACCAGCTGTATTCCTTCTCTGGATTTCCAATGACTGCTAACCCATTTGCTTTAAGCAGGGTCATTATCTCATGCACAAAACCATGTGGATTCACATAAGCACCAAGAGGACCTTCTCCAGACATTACCAACATCTCGCTTCGCCTAGCAATCAGAGTCTACAAGGAATGAATAAAGATTAGCCACACACACACAAGAAAACATAACATTGCAATAAACACCATTTCTTACCAAACAAGTCTTGCACTGTATACGATCAAACTTCTCGAGTAATTCAATTTCTAGTCGCAACCTATAGGAAATTCCATCAATATCCAGAAGCTCCTGCCTTGTTGATTCTGATACAGGAATCTTACTGGCAATATGAAATGATAGAAGATCTGGCTTCATCACAAACGCATCCATGTTTGGTGCCTTGACAATCTGTTTCCACCGATCTACAAAATTACAACTCTAGCAGATTACCAGCCAAATTCCTAGTAATCCATATAATCCAAGTTATTCAAAATATTTATGTTCCAACTAGAATCCAAGGGAAATGTGTGGAAAATCATCCTATGAAATGGAATGCAGACATAATATTGTTAAGGGATGTTACCAAGAATTGTCAGGAACTATCTAGTATCTACTGCCCAAGCACTCAGTAAACAGGAATTACTAACATATAAAAGTGAAGCAATAATGGCAGAGTAAATATAAGATTTTTCAGGGTCTAGACTGTTCTACCTTAATCATGGCATGCATAGGCAACACGGTAACATCTATTGTCTCTGTGAACCTCCAAGTCAAAGTGTAAGATGATTTGCTTAACTTATCATACACATCAGACAACACAACAAAAATTTGTAACCCATAAAAACCAGTGCTTTACTCCTTCCATTCCACTTAATCTGTCCTACTTTTATTTTTAGTCTATCCCAAAATAATGTCCAATTTCCTGACTTAAACACCACTAACTTTAGGTGGGCCCCAATTCATGTTTTTTTACCAGGGCAAATTTGAAGAAAAAAAAAACTAATATCACTATTTTATTTGTTTTCTTTAAAACAGTGTCAAATGCAATTACCCCTAACAAAATGGGATGGAAGGAGTAATGTTTTTTTAAAAAGTTTAGGAGGGAACTAAATGAAGGTGTTGAAATGAATATCAAACAGAAGCCTTCATACAACTTTCCCGTATCAAGAAGAACTAATAAGAGCCAAAATTAAAAATCATCAATAGAAAATTCAATCACCAAATCAAGCTAAATCATAGACCAGGGATTAAAAAAAAAAAAGTTGATGAACAAGTAAAAAATTGTTTTAGAAGTGAAAAGAAGGCCTCACAACCTGCTGCCCTCTGAGCAAGAGCATATGAATCATACATCCGATAAACCCAGTTGGGCCAGAATGCCCTTGGGACTTCACGCATCTGGCTAATTGCATGCTTTCTCAATCCATTTCCTTTACAAGATGGCATATCAGAAGCAGATCCTTCCCCAATTCCCTGGCTAGAATCAATAGACTTTTTGTTGCGTTTTGTGTGCAAAGACCCAACAAAATCATGTAAGTGGTATCTTCCAGATTGGACCTCTAGCCCTTGATCAAGGGTCTCATCATCACTGCTTGTTGACTCATCAATCATATCCTCACCAATTATAGAAACAATAGCAGACTGGTGGAGTCTTTTCTCTCCGAACGATAATTCACTTTCAAAACTTTCCTCTGACATCACATCTGAATCATTCCCATTTCCATACTCATAATGCTTAGTTAGAGAACTATTTGATGACTGTGTTTGTAAAGGCACATCAGCCCAGGCATGCAATCTTCTCAATGGTGTCAATCTCCCAACAGCCTCTCGGGGAGTCCTTAATGGAAAATCTTCTTGGATGATTTGAATCTCTCCACAAGGCTATTAGAAGAATAGTTAATCAAATAAGTTGAGTAAGAGAACAACAAATACGGAAAAGAAAGAAAATTCTTTGTATTTCACATTTAAAAAGTTCTTACTGCTCCATCAGCATCCATCCAACGGCGTCTCAGACGAAAGCGTTGCTGACCACGGGTAACAACATTCACTGAACCATCTTCCAACCGCCGATATTGCCGAATCTAAAGCATCGTGAATAATTAAGTATGTGAGAACACAATTAAGAAATTACAAACAAAACAAAAAACAAAACAAAACTAAAACAAAACCAAAAAAAAAAACAAAAACAAAAACAAACAAAAAAAGCAAAACAAAACAAAACAAAACAAAAAACAAAAAGCAAAAGCAAAAGCAAAACAAAACCCAAAAAAACACACACACACACACACTAATAATAATAAGATATACCACTTCCATATTTAAATGTAGATATATCAACCATATTAAGACTATCAGTAACTCCATAACCATAGTAGATAAGATTAGTAACTTCGTAGTTTAGTTTATTAAAATTGTACAAATTTGATAAGTACCATGCAGTACCTCAGCAGTTGTCCCAGTCGTTGCAAATTTTATCCTCCTATTATGAGGATCCCTGTGAACTCGAATCTGAAAGCATTTTCCATCAAGCCAACTTAAAAGTGCAGTTCAACAAAACCTTTACAAAAAGAAATGAAACAAAAATTCCAAAAGTATACTTACGACACCAATAGTATAATGATCATTAGTCCGTTGCAATGCTTTTTCAACAGCAGCTATAAAATTAGACTGAATAACTCGCAAAGGAAGTGTAGCCTCAGGGAATAAAACAACTCCTGAAGAAATAAAATAAATAACAAAGGAAATTTAAAACTGAAAGAAAAGAGGTTACTCATTGCAACTTTGAAGCTATGTATGCTTGTTGCATAGCTACTCCAAAAAGTAGAAGCTGGTCCACACAATAAATAAACAAAAACGCTACTTAGGTAGATGAAATGTATCTTATTCAAGAAACACCAAATTAAGGCCTTTTAGAAAAACCCTGTTTTTAGATAAGACATCAGCTGGGAGCCTGGGCTAAACAAGAACATGATCATTACACTCAAGAAACACCTACAATATGCTTACTTAGCAATATGAGTATATGACCATATCATTAGTACATGCTAGCAGAAACAGGATGACATTTTTTTGCCCTTCTATTTTGATGCCTTTATTTATTCTCAATAGGTAAAGAAATATAAATTTTATATATATGCATCAAGGTGCAACAAAATGTAAACCTCTATCTGCAAACATGCTAGCCTTTATTGCCGAAATCAAAGCCTAGGATTGTGCTTGTGCTATGTTATTTGCTCATTACCAACTATGGTTTGATGTATGCATGTTTAGTGCATTTTTCTGTTTTCCATTTTTCTATTTCCTTTTTCCATAGTTTTCTCATTTTTCTTTTTCCACTAGAAAAACGATAGAAAACAAAAAACGTGTTTATCAGCATTCAAATGAGGGAGGAAATACAAAGTTATTTAATCCTATATGTTTATAGATTGTTTTTCTTCATTTGAACCTACAAATAATGCTAGTGGTAAGTGACAATAATATCAAGTAGAGTTGGATATATCTAAATTTTATTTCGAATATTCAAATTTTGAGTGCTATTTTCTGAATTTTAATTTTGACAATAGAAATACTATCCATGGACGACAACAAATAAATTAATACCGGGTACCTAACTTCCAAACCCCTAATAGGACAGGTTTGAAACAAGTTTAGGTAGTAGTGAAATCCTTGTATCCAATTTTTTGTGTGTGAATGTGTGCGTATAATAGGTTGCACGATGATTTCGAGTACTATATGTGTAGTGTCAATTGGGTTTGGAAAAGGTACATGTAATATTCATTCGTATTTGGGTAGTTCTAACTTCTAAATGTATTCAGATTCACAATTAAAAATGACAAAATAGATGAGTACCTACCTATTGCCATCCCTAATAATATGGATAGAGTAAAAAACAAAAGATAATATTATATGTAGTAATAGTAGTGGATATGCAGGTAGTATGAATAATGGTGGTGATGGATGAAATAGATATAGGTGGTGATAGGGTAGGTAGCTAGTGATAGAGGTATATAGATTGGTGGTAGTTGGGTAGATGATATGAGTAGATAGATAACTAGATAAGTGAAATAGAAGTTTCTATGTAATAAAAATAGCAATTAATCAAGTATAGATAAAGATATGTGTTTTTTTGTATTTGGGAAAATCTGGAAAACGAGAAAAACTGTTTTCAAATCCTTTTTTAAATTGGAAAAATGGAAAACCAGTTTACCTGTTTTCTATTTTTGTTTTCCTTTATCTAGAAAAATGGAAAATTTTTCCAGAAACTAAATGCACCCAACTGTCTCTTAGAATAACTACTAAAAATAAACAGAAAGCACGCATATGTTAAAGCAGGTATAGTGGAGAGAATAAACTTCAACAGTCTTGTGCTTTAAAAGTTCTGGATGAGCTCAATGATTTAAAACAAAACACTCTTGTATGTTTGCATCACTATGACTTGTCATTCATATAGAAAAATAGAAGACGAAATAGCCCAGGATAAGTAAGCACTAATACTATGTTGAAATTGAGAGATTGAAAGGTCTAGCAGGTGGCGAATAGCCACCCCACTAGTTAGGCTGAAGCAAAATATGTGAGAAAACAAAGAAAGAGAGAGAATAGAAAAGAATATATTATAATGAAAGAATTACAATAGATTCTCTCTTTGAGTAGTCGATGTATTAAACTGTATAAAGATAAACCAATCCTACTAGGAAAAGGAAACTAAGCCCACTCCTACTAATGTTTCCTAATATTCATCACTCCTCTTTCAGTTAACCAAATTATGCCAAAATGCTGTCTTTTTTCTTCAGTTTCCCTGCTACTTGTTGATAATCATACCAAATGTGGTATAATGCAGATGCATGGTGAATGTGTTGAAATGCTATATAAAGTTGAGTAAACCAGGTATGAATACTCACCTTCAAGATAGAATAAAGGAACAACTATCACAGCTCCGCCATCCAAGAATGACAACCTGTTATGTGTGTCTTCAACATCTGGCATATAGAATGTCATAAATAATTGAACAGTTTGAGATGGAACAGAAATATCAACAACAATAAAACAGAAAGGAAAAAAAATTCCAAGTGTACATACCACCAAGATAAGAATGCAATGCAGCCAAAGAGGTGTCATAATTAAATTCACCAGGTGCAGTTTGTTCCCCCAACCTATGATGAATATGACCAGCCAAGGATAAGGAAAGAGAATCATAATCAGATTCCAGCACAATAAAATGAGTTTCAAATAGAACACAAAATAACTCTATATAGTGATGATTGGGCATCCAAAATCAACCCAGATACACTAAATTACTTTAGGCAGAAAAGAACCCTTATGTATCCTCCATAGAATATAAACCAGTCAGAAAACCTAATCCAAATAGCACTCTGCTTTCCTCAGCTAACCAAGCAAAGAAATTCCTGTTTTCCTCACACCTGCTATAACCAAGCAAATCAGAACTATTTCATTCCTGGTTCCTTTTCTTCCTTGTTTGATATTTAAATTTAACGGAAGATAGAGCTGAATTGAGTGTACAAAGCTCAAGCAAACCTAAAACTTTTAAACCATTTCTATTCCAATTTCCTACCACTCTGAACAACAAAGTTTCAAACCTAGACCTAGGTTGGCCATACTAAATAGAAACTCCCAAAAACTGCATAGTACTCGAGCTAGAAGCGATGTAAACTCAATCGCAGAATCAAAAACCCTAGTTGATTCCGTGTATGAACATCAAACTGATACTACACTACGATAAACAACGAAATGTAACGGAATCTAAATACAATCCGAAATAAATTAGATTGTTACGCGGTATCGCCATCCTCGGATGATTCGTCATCGACTTCCTCTACCTGCAACTCCTCGGACTCGAGCTGGCGAATCTGTTCGATTTGGTACCTTTCTCGTTCCAGAATTCTATCGTCGTCCATCGTCTTCTCTCACTCACTTACATTTGAAGTCGTTTTATGTGTGCACGGTTATATACTTATATATCCAACTCGACGGTTATACTGACCGGCCTGACGGCGCCAGCAGAAAACTCCCGGAAAATGGATTTATTAATTCATTTTTTTCATTTTTTTTTTAGTATTATTAACTTTGTTACATACTTTGGGTTCAAACATGTGGCTACTAATTGGAGATATAATTATGTCCTTTGATAGGAAAGTCTTTGGCTCTAATCATAGATTTTAATTCACTTACAATGTGTAAGAAAAAAATACAATATAATGAATGAGAAGCCTCATTTAAATTTGTTTTTAGTAACACTATGAGAGTTTGATCCCAATTACAAATATATGAAGTTTGGGTTTGGAATTAATTTTTTTGTACTAAAAAATATACTCTGTACAATTTTGTATTGAATTTCGAAATTTGATGAGCTCGCTTTATTTCATAATGGGCTTGGGGCTAGTGGACTATTAAAAAAATACAATATTTAACCTCAAAAGAATTATTGATTTGGTATAGTATGATTCTTATACTTAACATGTCACGAGCCAAGCTCGTCACACATTATCTTCATAGTACAATTTATCTCTCTTTTATTATTGTAAATTATTATATATGAACGAGATTTACCTCTTTTTAGGGTTATGCTTTTTATTTTGAGAATAATAAGAATTTACATGGAACATTTTATGAAATTCAAATAATTTTATCATGTTTTCTTTAATTTTGTAGTAATGCTACCCATTTCTTCAAAATTTCCCCCTTTTTTTTTAATATATATGTTCATATATACTTTTTCAACTTGTTGAAGTCCACTGAGCCTCGATCTCATGAACTCCCATATGAGAGAGTCATTACATGCTATCTGAGTCCAATGTGATTAGCTAAAAAAAAAAAGACATCTAAGGGTGCATTTGGTTCGCACATGGGAATCGGAATCGGAATGGGTATCAAATACTTGGTAATGATAATGGGTTTTGGTGAAAGTATTTAGCATGTTTGGTAGTTGGATGGAATGGGAATGATTATTAATAGTTGAGGAAGAAATGAAGAATGGAGATGAAACCCTTATTTAATAAGAGTATGGTTTTTCTCATTAATGGGATATTCCAAACCCATAGTAACATTCACAATACCTATCAACCAAACACAAGCAATCACTTTCATACTATGGAAGTCACATAATGATGGGAGGTATGAAGAAATTTCCATATGTGAAAATAACATACTTTGATGGGCTTCAAGTTTTGAATCTATGACATTTAGCATGGCTCTGATACCAAATTGAATTATGTGCTCCATCCAACTAAAAGCCTAAACTGATAATTGGGCTGCACATTTATGTTTATATTATATTTATACTCACACCTATTTCCACCTTGCTTCACTTTGTCTTCGAATTCCTTTACGTTGTCTTGCAAATCCACAAGTGCTACTTTGTTTGTGCTTGTGTTTGTGTGTGTGTGTGTTTTTGTTTGATGTTGTTGTCGTTGTTTTTGTTTTTTTTTTTTTGTTTTTTTTTTGTTTGTTTTGTTTTTCTTTTTGTTTTTTTGCTTTTTTTTTTTTTTTTTGCCTCAAAATTGGAAATAAAATTTATAGGTTGATACTCTCAATGAAAGTACCAATTGATACAACTTTGAGATTGTATGGACTGGCTGGTCTTCTTCAAGTCAAGCGCTAAACTCCAGAAAGTTGGGAAATAAAAGACATGATTGTGTTTTAAGTGACAGTTTAACTCCAAATGACTATGCTTCGAGTGATAGTTTAACCCCAAAGAAATGAGATAAATAATAGGAGGAGAGAAGAGACATGGTTGTGCTTTGAGGGACAACCCAACTTCAAATGATTATGCTTCGAGTGATAATCTAACTCCCAAGTAAGATAAAGAAAAGGAGATTGTCACCAGACAATTAATATATTATTCACTGTCTTCTTCAAATACATATGTATATATTTATACATGATAATAACACTATCACTACCTTAAAGTGTTTGTAACTACCTAAAAAAGTGGTCATCACACCACCACCACCACAACAACAACAACAACAATAATAATAATAGAAACTGTAGCAACAGGAACCCATGTTTGTATCATATTATTATAGGGTTGTAGAATATTTGTATTGTATTAGGATATTTGATGTGTGAAATTTTTATAATTTTATATTTGTGTTCTTATTTTCATGGAAAATATTTGAATATTATATTTGATATTTTAGTTATTGAAAATTTAATTATATTTTTTTTTAAGATAAACGTAGATATTCCATTAATTCATAACATAAAACGTTTACATCAATTATCAATGAAATGGTAAACCATTCCTTACAGTTAGACATAGAAACAACTTTTCTAATTATGCTATAGAAAACTTGAATCGCAAACTGTTTCATAACTATGAAGCTATGTTCTTTCAAGGAGCTTAAAGCTTCTTAAAAAATCTGGGTCTTCGTCATTATTCTTTTTTGCTTGCCCAGGATAAGATCAACACTTTTCGAAACCAAACTAAACGATTTATGCTAATGAAAATGAAAAGCTCGTGAAAGTAATGAGAGGAAAAATGCTCGTGAAACTAACGAGAGGAAAACACAATAATAGAGAAAAAAAAGTGGTAAAGTCAAAGTAGGATTGGGAGTTCAAGACTACCAACACAAACCCCAATACCTACCTACTATTATTTTATTCAAAGGGAGAGAAAACGGAAGAAGAAGATCTGTGGCGGTGGTCGGAGGCGGACGGAACTGCGATGGTGGTCGGGGCAGAAGAAGAGCGAGAGCAAACATGGAAGGTGACCAAAACTGCCGGCTCAAAGCTCCATTAGAGCTCCGGCCGGAGGTGGAAGCCGAAGTTGAGCAGCAGGGAAAGGCTTTTGTTTTAGAGAAAAAAGGGAGGCAACATTAGGGTTTGTTTTTAGGTAATTATATTTTTTAGTATAGTTCAATGACCTATCTAAATATTATAAACAAAAATTCATGGTTTAGCTTGTTGGGCTTTAAACGTAACCCGCTTCAGTTAGATTTTTTTTTTTTGGTTCACTTTTAGTTCTATGACTCTAATGCCCCCGTCAATTTAGGAGGTTAAAGACTCAAATGGCAATGCATGGCCATGAATTGACAAAAATAGGAACGCTAAGAAAATTGGACAAAGGGCTTGTATGGTTAATGGTGGATCCACCAATTTTTGGCGGATCCGCCGTTTTCAGCGTTTTGACCAATGTTGGTCAAAACGCTGAAAACCATGTTTGGTTAGTGGCAGTTTGGAACAGCGGATTCGCTCCAAACCGCCAAAGTGCAACACGCTGCAACTGCAGCGTGTTGCAATGGCGTTTTGGGAGTTTCCCAAAACGCCCTTCACACTTTATAATAAAAAAAAAAATTAAACTAAAGGGGCAGGCTCCAATTAAGGAGCCCGCCTCCTGAAATCAAAATGGGAGCCTTGAGGCTCCTTTTATAGGAGCCTCAAGGCTCCATTCCTCACTTATCCCACCGATGTGGGATAAGTGAGGGTTTAGGGAATTAGGGGAGCCGCTGTGAGCGGCTCCCCTTTTCTTCTTTTTTTTTTTTTGTTTTTTTTAAACATTATTATTATTATTGTAAAAATTATTAAATCTCTTTTTCTTTTTATTTTTTTTATTTAAAAACATTATTATTATTATTAAATTATTAAATATATGTATACCCTTTTGGTCATTTTACATGTTAACCGCTAATCTAAACAGCTAATTTTACCAAACATCTTTTTACAAACCGCTAATGTACTCCGCTGGTCAAACTCGCTAATACAATCCGCTATTTGATAACCGCTAACACAACCCGCTACCGCTAACTACTAACCGCTAATAACCAAACAAGCCCAAAAATGGAAAAAACTCTTTTACCAATAGCGTTTTATGTCAGATCAGGTCAAACACAAACGCATTTGGGACTTGCATTTTTCGAAAAACGCAAGTCCCACTTGCGTTACCTTTTTTTCTTTTTTATTTATTTTTTTGGTCGCCGGCGACGAAAAAGCCAGCAACCAGTTTGGTCGCTGGCTGCATCTCCTTCGTTGGAGAAGCAGCCAGCGACCAAACTGGTGAAGCCAGCGACCAGCGCTGGCTTGTCCGTCGCCGGCGACCAAAAAAATAAATAAAAAAGAAAAAAAGTAACGCAAGTGGGACTTGCGTTTTTTAAAAAACGCAAGTCCCAAATGCGTTTGTGTTTGACCCGATCTGACATAAAACGTAATCGGTAAAAGAGTTTTTTCCATTTTTGTCTAGTTTTCTTAGCGTTCCTATTTTTGTCAATCCATGACCATGCATTGCCATTTGAGTCTTTAACCCTCAATTTAGGTATACAATTTTCATTCTTGGCATAAGTAGTGTTTGACTTTGAATTTTTCCACTTTTAATCCAAAAAAAATGGAGAAAAAAATCAAGATCAAGGACTAAAAGTGAAAAAATTAAAAATCAAATATTATTTATGTTAGGAATGAAAATTGTGCACTTAAGTGAAATAGTAAAGTAATTGGACCAAAAGTAAAAAAAACTAGCTTAGTTATATCTAAAATCCGTTAACCCAAACCCGATAAGATACGAAATATGGGTTCAAATTTGCCACCCAAAGTTTGTCGAGCTCACAGGCCACAGCAGCAATGGGACGCTCTCTTCTCTCCCATCTCCTTATCCTCAACAATACTGCTCCTTGCTTCGCTTCTTCAGTGTAATGTCTATTTTTATTTACTTATTTCTGTTTATATATCAATGCGTATTTGTGTACAATCGTGTATTTCTGGAGCAGGTTAAGGGGACCGCGATTAATTCCTCAAATTCGTGCTCAAAGTTTCCGGTGCCGTTGCAGCGTCGCCGTCTCCGAGCCTTCGGTTTCCGACAATCCTCCGACCTCTGTAAAGTAATGACATTTTGAATTCTTACCACCGATGTCTGAAGTTTAATGAAAAGTATTTAGAATTATTACTTTAACATTATATTTTCCTCAAGTTTAATGCCTATTGCCAGGGCGTCCAAGCTAACAATCTAGTTTGCAATTATTGGCAGTATTGTCAAGTTAGAACTTAAAAAAAAAAACTAAAGTTTAATTGATACAGAGCACATAAAATATTGTTGCTAATAGTTTGGGTGTGGATTTGGCTTGAGAAATTAAAAAATAAAAGAAAATGAAATTCTATTCTATATCTTTCAGGTCATTGAGCTTCTCTTGATTCAGTTTATTGTTATTTTAAACATTCCTTTCTTCGTGCCATTACTCTAAACTTGAAGGAAAATATGAAGTTGACCCCACTCAAAGTTAATATGGTGCTAACTCTGCTTGCTGTGGCATTTAGGAAGTTAATATAACTGTAACCTTTGTGTAAAGAGATTAGTAGTTAATGCCGATCGTTGTTGAGCATGGGACTTCATCATTATATATTTTATTAAAATATTAAGATGTGATTGACCATGTAAATATTGAAAAATGATTATTTGCAGTCATTAAAATCCTAATTATTTAGTAATTCTAGTTTTATTTTGCTAATTGTAATAGGAAGAGAATAGTCTCTGGTGTACAGCCAACAGGATCTATACACCTTGGGAATTATCTTGGTGCCATTAAAAATTGGATTCAGTTGCAGGTTTGTCACTAACTTGCCAGATAATTTTATACTCAATGATTATTAGATGGAGTTATTTATTATTTACACAAAAAAAATACTGTATAACTTTGATGTATTTGCTCCTAATTTGTTTATTTTCTTTGAGTTCATTTGTAGAGCTGTTTATACACACACATATCATGTATGTATAATGTATGTATAGATAAAATTCCTGGTTATGATTACTCATAATGCTTAATACTCTAAACTTGAGTTTTTAGTTTTCTAAGCTCATGCTTCTTGAGTTCAAATTATATTTCCATTTGAATGGATTGCGTATTTTTGGATCTACCGAATCCACTTAACTAAGGCTTAATTGCAATCCTGTTGGGACCTACACATGGATTGTTCATTTCCTATTCTAAGGATTTTAGTTGCTTCAATATAATGAATTCATTTAATGGTAGTTGTACCTAAATGTTCAATTAGCCTTGTTGAGTACATTATTCTTAGTTGTACATGGCTGTTTATTGTAGCAGACTTCAAGTTCTTGTGAGTGATCAGTTGGTGACTTGTTATGTAATATTGGTGATGCCTTGTTTGTCTTGAGGGGACTATGTGCTTCAAATCTCTTTTAATAACTAATATCATCTGTAGCATGTATAAGTGTGTTTACTAATGATAAGGTACACGTGGAAAGATGAATTGAATGGAAGTGGAGATGCTTGTTCCATTCAATGGATTGAATCTGCTTATCTGCCATAAAATTTTGGAGGATTGATTACATGGATATAACTGCTGTTTCATTTTATTGAAACATTTTTCCTTAAATCTTTTAAACGTAATGCTTGTTTACTACTTTTTGATCTCTTGTCCTAAAATTTGCTCTATGCAGGATAAGTATGACACTTTCTTCTTCATTGTAGACCTTCATGCGGTATGCTTAATTAGTTGACCATGTTCTTATTTACATTGTTACTGCATCTTTTTTCCATTTCTTGTTGGATAAACATTTCTTTACTGTTCCACAATTCCAGAAGTGAGATATCTACAATTTATATGGAAGAATTATGAAATTTCTGCTATTAATTTTGCTGCCTTGATTAGGTTTTGAACTGGTTTATGTTGAAATCAATGTTGTAATCGATGGACATAATTATGCTGAGATTTATCTCCTCTAATGAAGTAATGATGTTGGATTATTAAGAAGTATTTACATGTCCAATCTGGGCTCATAAAGATCCTGGTTACAATAACTTGAAGTTTTATTCAACAAAGTAAAACCAGGGCTAGCTGAGTGTTTGAATTTTGTGTGAGAAGTGTTGGTACTAAAATTTCTGTAAGGTTATAAATAGTCCTTGCATATGCATGGTTCATTAGCATGTGTATGTAACTATGCTTCTACCCTTTGTCCCTTCCTGTGGTACCCGCACATAGGGCTTGGGCATGAGGTGTGTTATTCCTTCTTTAAGAGGGAGAAAGGAAACTAGTTAAGTAGTTATGGAAAAAAGAGGAACTTTTACTTTGAAAATTTGAATTACATATTTTTGTAGAATCATGCTCCTTTAAGCCTTTTACATATTTTTACAGAATCTAGCTCCTTTCTACTTCTCTCTAAAAAGTTGTTTTCATTTATTTCTTTATTTCTATAATTAGAAATTTACCCTGGCGAAGTTGCTAAAAGTCTTGCCTTGAGTAGAGTTCTTCCATCTTATTTGTAATAATATTTTTTTTTCCATTAGAGAATCTCTCCTCCCTAATAATTATGATACTAGTAGTTTAGTTTAGCTTCTTCTTCTAAATTTAATTTTAAATAATCTTGACTAAGCTCAGTAGAGATACTTGTGTTTCAGATTTATTGATGACTTTGCAGATAACTTTGCCATATGATGCACCACAATTACTAAAAGCAACAAAAGACACAGCAGCTCTTTATTTAGCATGTGGTGTGGACCCTTCTAAGGTCGGTTTTTCTGCTTTCTAAGAATTTGGAAGCCCATATTTCCTGTGAGTTTAGCTGCCACAATATTCAAACATTTGGCTCTGACTTAGGTCTCTCTGTGCACAGGCCTCGGTCTTTGTACAGTCTCATGTTGCTGCTCATGTAGAATTGATGTGGCTTTTGAGTGCTGCCACACCCATTGGTTGGCTCAATAAAATGATTCAATTTAAAGAGAAATCACGAAAGGCGGTGCGTCGTTGTTGTATGCTTCTCTAATCTCTTTTATGTCTTCTTAATCATCTGATCATCTCAAATTCCTGTGTCTTGGCATCTGATTTTAATAACTTCTGCCGATCTAGATGTGAATCTAATTTTCTAGAGCTTCTAAAGTCTTCCTTCAATTTTCTTATCCCATATAAGACAAATGGAGGAGCTTCATGCTTTTCTAGAATCTGTGAACATCCAATCCATTTTATTTTTCATCATATTCCAAAACCTTTAGTTTCATATATCTTGTTCTTTTGGTACACAACAAAAAAGGTGTTGGCTGGGATTGTATAGATGTGATTATATTATGCCCTTTTATCTAAAGTATTAATATCTTTGCATGTATACAATGAACTGTATTATTGGTTTAGAAATTCTTCTCCACACTGCATGACAGTTAAAACAAAAAATCTGGTCCAACAGACTGCATGACGGTTGAAACAAAAGCTCTAGGCCCAAAAATTGTATTAAACTCAGTAGCCTTCTTGAAATTAGCATGTCAGCTGCAATTTGCACTTGAAGATATTCTTTCCTCTCAAATGAAGTAGTCAGAGGACTAGGCTACATTCCCAACAGACTTCTTATAATCTTATCTGAAACCCCCACTGTTGGCTGAGAGTTGAGGGACCCAATCATATTCATTTCTCCAGTTAATAAATCTCCTGCTTCTTATATTCCTGTTCCTTCTTAGTTCTTTTATTTAATATTTGCTCCACAGTTGGTTAAAAAAAAAAAACCATCCAAGTTTGCACCTCTAGAATCTCTTTCGTGGTATCTAGGTATTGACATGGAATGTAGCACATAATGCTTTTCTGAATTTGAAGATTCATGTACTTGTGCCAAGGCGTATTGAACATCAATAAAGTGCCCAACATATGTGGCATCTTTTCTAGTATTTCATGCCATGTAGGGCAGCTATGGTTTGTGCCCGGGAAGCTTGTAATCCATTTGCTGCAACATTCCATTCATTGAAAATAATTGCTCTTACAATTTTATTTTTTCCTGATGTTTGATTTTTCTTCTAGATAGCTCTTGTGACAATTGTAGTTTATTTTGTGTGCAGGGGGGTGAAAATGTTGGGGTTGCCCTTCTAACCTATCCTGTGCTAATGGCTTCTGATATTCTTCTGTACCAGGTTATTTTCCTCCCTCCTTGCAACATAGTGGAATATATGTTATATTATATGGATGAATCAGAAAGTTTATTTCAAATTGGAATTTTGGTCCATCTTTTCTGTTGTACTAGCTGTTTCTTTTTTTTTTTTTTTTTTTTTTTTTTTTTTTTTTTTTTTTTTTTTTTTTTTTTTTTTAAAAAAAAAAAAAAAAAAAAAAA
>NC_044930.1:24260028-24298266 GCF_003576645.1 Ipomoea triloba | reverse complement strand
TTTTTTTTTTTTTTTTTTTTTTTTTTTTTTTTTTTTTTTTTTTTTTTTTTTTTTTTTTTTTTTTTTTTTTTTTTTTGCTATCTTTATTCTCACAAAAAAAATAAAAAATAAAAAATTGCTGAAGTGTTATTGTGTGTTGCTAAAGATATCACTCATCTTAACTTATATATTGAGTATATCTAAAGATACATGATTCTCATAATTCAAACCATTATCTGCAGTCTGATCTTGTCCCTGTAGGAGAGGATCAGAAGCAACATCTTGAATTGACACGAGAGCTTGCAGAACGTGTTAACAATTTGTATGGAGGAAGAAAGTGGAAGAAATTGGGAGGGTAAGAAAACACATTCCTTCACATCCTTGAACAAAAACACAGATTTAAACAAGCCAAGCCGAGCTAAAACTGAATATCTTATGTTTGAGCTCTGTTTGACAAATACACAAGCGGAGCTTAGCTTGAATAGTATGTATTTGATCAGCATAAATTAGCTGATCTGGCTCTATTTGCTCTATTTACAGATTCCTCCAAATCTCTTTTAACCCCACACAACACCAAATCTGACCATATTTAAGGGAAAAAGAGTTAGAGATCTGGCATGGATGGCCATGCTTGCAGGCTGGCTGCTGGCAAAGACTAGATCTGGTGTATGAATGTATGATGATTATGAGGGAGACAAAATGGAATGGCAGAAAAGAAAGTGAGAAGGCAAAGAAAAAAGGAAGAAAGGGAGAGGGAGAGAGTTTAATGGACATGGAGAAAGGTGGAGTTATGCAAGGAGGGGTTTGAGCCAAATCAAATGTGCTGGGGAAAAAGGAGTGGGGGTGGGGTGGGGATTGTAAATGTGGGACATAAAATGGAAATGCAAGAGAAATTGGCTTGAGGTTGATGTGGGTTCTGTGTACATAACTATTAAATGACCTTAATGAGCTGAATTTGGGCTTTGTATAGTGGCTTGTTTTGCCCCACTTGATAGTTATTACCTTTTGGGTTTCATTTGGTTGACCTACCAAATAGAATTCAATTTAAGATGGGCTTAATCATTAACCTATATATCACTTATTTAACTTTTAATTTCACTTTTCTCTTGGATGTAATTGGGAATTGATGATTTTTCCCGTGCAACAGGCGAGGTGGTCCAATATTTAAGGTAGATTTATTTATTTATTTTTTTTAACTTTCTAGTTCTCCTTATTTTAGAACATATTCATAATTGGCACAACTATTACAAGATTAGTTTCATCCATGTAGGTACCTGAACCACTCATTCCACCTACTGGAGCTCGAATAATGTCTCTTACTGATGGCCTATCAAAGGTTTATGTTTTCTTCTACTGTCTTAAATTTTCCATAGTAACCAGGGTAACTACCCATTAAGTCATTAACAGAGTGTAGCATAGGCAGAGCATTGTTATTGATACATTCTGAACTTTCTTTTTAGCTCTAAATATCTTTTCCTCAGTTGACATGGGTTTGGATTGGTCTATAAAATGTATTAGTGTACCCTTGATATGTTTAAATTTTCATTTACAAGTCATTCGGATTCATGGTGAGCATGATGAGACATCACCCTTGAAAAGATTGTGTATTTCTAAAACTGTATTCTTCTCAGTCTAGTGTACATTCTGTAAATAACATTTTACCTATATGTGACATTTCAAGATGGGGTAACAATATGGCTACTAAGATGAAAATAATAGATGATTTGGTCATTTGGCATACACCAATAACTAAACCTGTAAGTGGAGCATTTTAAAAACTCTTTGGTGTATTGTCAAAAACCTTAGGAGGTCATTCTTTCCTGGGGGTTGAATTATTTCTCTTTGCAGCTATGATTTAACATTTTCTTTTTCAGATAATATTTAGACCCAGTGGCCTTTTATACGTTATGTATTGAATGAAATACGAGTAGTATTTTTCTAGTTACAACTTTAATTTCTGATTTATTAATTGATTTTATTCTTAGATGTCGAAGTCAGCACCTTCTGATCAATCTCGTATCAACTTGCTTGATCCAAAAGATGTGAGTTTCATTGTTTTATTTTTATTATCAGCTTCCATTTGTGGGATTTTCCAAACATTTCTGGTTGTAAAGTTTGGACATTGCAAACTTATCCAAAAATAAAAATTAGATAATACAGTTATAATCTTGATTCTTGAACATGGCAAACAATGTGTTGAATAAGTTTGGTGGTACCTGATCCTGGTATACTCTCTGCATTGATCAATTATTACTGTTAAAGAAATCAGAAATGGTTGTGTCATTCAACTTTGGTTGACAGAGGATTGGATGCTATCTTTTCCTTTAATTTAACCAGCTTGGTTGATGTGAGTGGCCGTGTACACTCATCCTTAAGAGAGGTTAGGAGTTCAAAACCCCCTCTTGTATGGAAAAACCAATATGGCCAGCACTCTGCCCCTTAATTGGGCCGTCCCGGTACAAACGGGGATTAGTCTGAGTATGGTACGGGCTTAAAGGTGCCTCCTATAGTTAGAGCCTACTCAGGACACCTTGTGGTCTAACCAAATCTTTTCCTTTAATGCATTATTCATGTGATTACTTAAATGAAATAAGCTGCTTGAAACAGAAAGAAGCTGAAACTGTTCAATTTTTTCGTGGCATTGTTATTAGCACTTGAATTCCCATTTTCATTTATTTGTGCTTAGCTTATTGCTTCTTTTGTAGGTAATAGCAAATAAGATAAAACGATGCAAGACTGACGCATTCAGTGGGTTAGTATTCCCTATTATTTATCTAAGCAGGAATTAGACTTTACTTGCTTCAAATATTTATTAACAAATCTTTTGTCTCATGTTGTTCAGCTTGGAATTTGACAATCCTGAAAGACCGGAATGCAATAACCTTCTTTCTATTTATCAGCTTGTTTCAGGCAAGACAAAACAGGTGATGGGACAAGCTTTTTAAATATGCTGCAGCTATATACCTCAATTTAACTGCTTATTTTTCTCTGGAACTTTAAATTTAAATAAATCATATTAGTCCCTTGTAAAATGCACTTGTTCTCATTTTAGTCACTTTCTCTGCAATGTTTTCTTGAAAATAATGCAATTTGCAGCTTTCTTTCCCAAATTACTCAGAAATTCCCACATATCCCCTTGTTTGGTGTCTAGTTTTACTTCAATTGCATAATGTTGTAGGAATTAATTTTTGACCAGTTGCCTCAAAAGTTGTGCAATTAACAATGGTAAATTGATTTAGAAAGTATATTTTCCAATTGCCTAAACAACTTTTGCATTCTTGGAGCTTGATTATGTAATTCATAATAATTTTTATTACAGGAGGTTGCAGAGGAATGCCAAAATATGAATTGGGGAACATTTAAGCCCTTGCTTACAGATGCTTTAGTTGCACATCTACATCCTATCCAGGTTTATACTTTTGCATCTTATGCATTCTAGAGTTGCTAGTGTATGAATCACACCAGCACTTTTTGTTTTACAGTTGCTTAGTATTACTAGGTTGGTGTTGCAGAGTTACATGTTTCTATGTATTGAATCATTGTTGGGGAAAATATATTCTAGGTGTAGAGGAAATACAGGGAAACAAAAGAATCAAGAACTTGAGGGGTGTATAGATACACTTTTCTACAAGTTTTTAATCGCCCTTTATAAGCAACCTGGGTTTCAGATAAAACTTGTAAGATACAAAAAGTTGACAAATTACTTCGGTTGCAATGAGATAATTCAACAAAAGGAGAAAAAGTTAGGAAAATATCTCAATTTTCTTGAACTTAGACTATAGATACAATGGCAATATAAAACCATCCTCAAACATGGAGATCATGGGTGGTTTGGTGAAGTTTTAAGACTTCCGTTACCAACCTCCCATAAAGAAAACAATAATTTAAATCTAATAATTAAATTATTCACAGATTAAGCGTTTGTAAAATTGGTCAAGAATTTATTATATTAATAAATATAATAAAACTAGTCTAGCAGAGATGTATCAGTAAACATGCACCGGCAAATCTTCATGAGAAGACCTTATTAGGAATCTTCATCAGCAGATTTTATATCAAAAGATCTCATCAGTAGCCCTTCACTAGTAGATTTACATGAGAGGATTTGCTGGTCTACTGGACTCTTCATCAGCAGATTTTATATCAAAAGATCTCATCATTAGCCCTTCGGCCTTCACTAGTAGATCTACATGAGAGGATTTGCTGGTCTACTAGTCCTTGCAGTTTTATTCTGACTCAGAAATATACCTCTAGTTCTACCATTTCAAAGATCTTTTGGTGTCCAAGATCTACCTTCAGGAAGATCTGCTGATTGATTCCCCATACTTCATGTAAACTTTCTTGGGAATATCAGATATTAAAACCCCAATTGCTATTTGAATTATGGATCATCATAACAGAGAAGATTAATTCTTCCCAACAAATAGTCAGCTAACCAACATCCTTAATCAACTAGTAATAAAATTTTTACTAACTTTAAACAATATTTTTACTTTACAACAAAATATTATTTAAGTTCCTGGTAACCATGTCTGAAGCTTTAAGTACCCAATCTATATAAATCTCCGACAATCATTACCTAAAGAATGGCTTGTTCTTGAAACCCCTGCCGTTATAAAGCCGTCATTCACTTGATTTTCTAATTTGCAGGTTCGTTATGAGGAAATAATGTCAGATACTACTTATTTGGACGAAGTTTTGGCCGAGGGTGCTAGAAAAGCATCAGATGTTGCAAACGTTACTCTCAATAATGTGTACCAGGCAATGGGATTCTTGCGAAGACAATAATCCAAGCTGTATGAATAATCTGATAAGAAAGGTGCCTGCAATAGCAACCTTGATGATGCCTTATTGGTACACACAATACTCTTTACAAATCAAGTTATACCTGCCAGTTCACCCTTGATGAAGATAGGGATATTCACAATAGTGGCAGTTATTACTGCTTTTCTGTACATTTGACTTCTTTTCTATGCATTATCCATATATTAAACAGCCAAGGAGCCCACCGGCATTGAAGATGATCAAGACTTCTCTCGACTTATAATTCTAATTCGTGATCAAATACAGGTGTTCAACCCCCCAACTGCCTCCTTGTTACAATCATAATCTGTTTCTTATATGAAGGTTTGGCATTGTTATTTGGAGAATACATTGCAAACCCCTAAATGACTAAACTAGGCTGAGAATTATATTTTTGTGCCAAGATGAGGCTGGATGTCTGACCACTAGTTACTTTTTTTTTTTTTTTTTGTTTTTGTTTTTTTTTGAATGCTACTGACTCTATTACATACATGCCAACGTTTATTTGAGGTAATGTGCCTTAGGTTTTGGTACCAATAACCTATTTGGAAAAACTCATTATGGATAATGCTTTATTTATTCTCTAGACAATTTCTTAACTGGATGCATCTTGGGGTTAATTGGCAATGAACACTGAACATAGTTGCTTGCTGGTAAAACCCTATTTTGAATTCACCATGTAAAAACAAAAATTTTATGTATATACCTGTTGCAGGAAAATTTTGTAATGTACTCTATTTTAATTTTGTTTTAATTGCTAATTATTGTGTCATTTTTATATTTATGGGATGTTTGGTTCGCAGAATGTTATATTACTTTATAAAATGATATTACTTTATAAAATGATATTAGGAGTCATTGTATCTTTAGATTTTGATGTATTAGGACTTTAGATATCCCATTTCTGCTTGTCTTAGTCCAAGCCAAGTTTTTCATTTTCAGCTGAACATCAGCTGGTCTAGAAGTAGCTTTATATGACTAGTTGTAGCTTAAGGTGTTGATACAACTATCTATTGTATACCTAGTTACCGATACAATTCAAATAGCATGCAAGGTTGTACCAGATGCCAATTGGTACAGTGTTGATCAATTTTTATAATAAAACTTTTAATATAGTTTCTAATATATTTATCACTCACAAGTCACAAACGTCACTTTTTGATGTGATACTTGCACGTCTATGGTATGCCATTTTGCCACATAGGGAGTGACTGTTTGCGAGTGGTAATTGTAAATGTGTTTAACATTTTTATAAGTTTATTTATTACGGAGTAATATTAAAAAAGGGAAAATGGCATCTTTAGTCCCTGAGTTATAGGGTTAGTGTAAACTCAGTCCCTGAGTTATGGGTGTATGCGAGTTTAGTCCCTCAGTTATTCACGAAGTGATGAGTTTAGTCCCTGACCATTAAATTTGACGAAAAAATTAAAAAATATTCAAAATTTGAGGGATAAAATAGGAAATTCACATTTTATTCTTCTTCTTATATCAAAACCACTTTTACAATATTATTTTTTATTTCTTATCCTAATTATTTTCAAGATTCTTCAATTTTAAAAACATTTTAATAACTTTCAAATGACTTGTTAGGAACCTGACTCTCGTATAACACACTTAAAACTTAACACAAACAAAGAAATGCATGATCATTGTATTTAGGTGTATGAAACACACTATCCTAACAAGTTTTTATCTTTTTACTAAGCAACAAATGTAATAAAATTAAAACTTTTGAGATTTTTTTACACACTATCCTATCTCAAAAGTTTTAATTTTATTACATTTGTTGCTTAGTAAAAAGATAAAAACTTGTTAGGATAGTGTGTTTCATACACCTAAATACAATGATCATGCATTTCTTTATTTGTGCTAAGTTTTAAGTGTGTTATACGAGAGTCAGGTTCCTAACAAGTCATTTGAAAGTTATTAAAATGTTTTTAAAATTGAAGAATCTTGAAAATAATTAGGATAAGAAATAAAAAATAATATTGTAAAAGTGGTTTTGATATAAGAAGAAGAATAAAATGTGAATTTCCTATTTTATCCCTCAAATTTTGAATATTTTTTAATTTTTTCGTCAAATTTAATGGCCAGGGACTAAACTCGCCACTTCGCGAATAACTGAGGGACTAAACTCGCATACAGCCATAACTCAGGGACTGAGTCTACACTACCCCTATAACTCAGAGACTAAAGATGCCATTTTCCCATTAAAAAAAGGAAAAATTGTGATTTATGCTCCTCCATTATATCAATTATCAATGTCTCTTGAATTATTAGTGGTGTAAATGTTGTTTATCAATTTTCAAAACATTAAATATATTGTCTCAGATCCCTTTTAAAAAGGCAGCGTTTTAAACTGCAGGTCCATGACAGGAGGGGTAATACATGTACTGTTTTAAAAATTGACATATTATGGAAGGACATAAATTATAAATTTTCCTAAAAAATATTAAATTGTAAATGGTTTTGATGAATTCAAATTTATATTGAATTGAATCAAATGCATAAAATAAGATGGAATGAAACTAATTGTGTGCTTTACAGGAACACTTGCAAAGATTCATTTTACATGCGAAACTTATCAACAGACAAGGTTGCAGAGGATTGCCTTATCCTTCATGGCATGGGGGTGTTCCTTATCGCATAGCGGATAATGATTGCAAAGATAAGTATCGACCTGTTACAAGTTACAACCAAAGGAAAATACAAAAAATAAAAAATTTGCTTCCATATTCTGATGCCATTATTTAGGCCTTCCACATCTTTTGTAATAACTTTTTATAAAGATGAATATATATGACCCACGCATCTGCATAAACTCGACAACGAGATATGAAATGCTTCTGCAAAACGGCAAAACTTACCCTATCTCCGCATGCTGGATAGCAATGGAATATAATAAAGGAGGGTATGGCTGTTGTACACCATTCTTTTGTTATTTATGTGTATATATTTTTTGGAGTGATGCGGGAATTTGTCATCTGATAGTGTAGACCGGTACATTCTGGAATTGTCCATAGTTGATAGGCTCAAACAAAAAAAAAAGGCTAATAAACTGATAGTGTATACTGTGTAAATTCTAGGATTGTCATAGTTGATAGGTTCAAGCCAAAAAGGCTAATAGACTGATAGTGTATACTGGGTAAATTTTAAGATTGTCCATAGTTGATAGGTTCAAACCAAGAAGACTAATAGAGTTATAGTGTATACTGGGTAAATTGTGAGATTGTCATAATTGATAGGCTCAAATCAAAAAGGATAATAGACTTGCTCCTGCTGAAAGTCAAACTTGGTGTGTGTATATTTTGCTGATGCAAATGGTGAGAGAGAGAGATTAGCTAGGACAGGCATGGCAGCTGGTTGTATGGACCTATCACCTACGTTGATATTATTGCCTTCTATGGGCACCATTGCTATTATAATTCCCTTACCTTTTAGGGTGTGGGGCTGCGGGCACAAATTATGCTATGGACCGCATCTTGAATTTAAGTTCATATTCACAATTTTAAAACTCTATATTTATACTTTTAGAATTCTATGTTCACAATTTTTAGAACTTTATGTTCACAATTTTAGAACTCTATATTCACAATTTTAGATCTCAATATACAAAATTACATTATTCAATATTCGCAATTTTGTTATATAGAATTCAAAAATTGTGTTATACTATCGAATATAGAGTTATGAAATTGTGAATATATAGTTCAAAAATTATGAATATAGAGTTAAAAAATTATGGATATAGAATTCAAAAATTATGAATATCAAGTTCTAAAATTGTGAACATGGCCTGAACAACAACCGTCAGGGGTGTTTGTGTGCTTTTGCAGTATTTGTTTTATTGATTTCGATTGACCACAATTAGGACATATTTATAAGGAGTTAATTCTATTTTTGGTCCTAGATTTATAGGTTACAATCCATTTTTTTTTAGAATATCAACTTTTAGTTCTAGTATTATTGTGACATGACCATTTTTAGTCCTCTATCAATAAAAAAGTTAAAATATCATTAAATACAAAGACATTTCGGTCTTCAATTATGAAATTTTTCAAAAAAACTAAGCATAGAAAATATAGTAGGTCAACCTATACTTTGTATAAAAAAGATCTAAATTAATGTCTTTATATTTAACGACATTTCAACGATTTTGTTGACAGAGAACCAAAAATGGCCATGCCACAATAATACTAGGACCAAATAAGGATGTTTTAATAAAAAAAAAAACTAAAAATGGATTGTCACCTATATATCTAAGACAAAAAATGAAATTAACTCTATTTATAAGTGTTTTACTTAATATATGTGTCTGCTTGGAATTATAATTTCATGGTGTTTTAGGATTGATGTGAATATTATATTTTAGTGAAATTAGTGGTGTAGTGTAATTGAGAAATTAATTTTATACTCCAATAACTTAGAAACTAGTTGTACATCATAAATATAACTTATTAAGAACAATTTTTTTTTCTCAATACTTTATTGAAACTTTAAGAGTAGAATAATTGAATTATACTATTTGCCCCAGTACAAAAGTTTGCTTTGCCATTATTCCCAATGAAAGTAACGTTCAATTAATACCTATCACAAGAACAAAAGATACAAGGAAAAAAAAAAGACACTTTAAAAAGTCTAATGTAATGTGGCCTGCATTTAATCATAGAACAGTTCTTTTTTTTTTTTTTTTTTTTTTGAATACTACTAACTCTATTACAATGCAGTATCTGTTCATAACTACTTTCTCAACCTATTGAAGCACAAGAGTCAGTATTGACTCAACTGAGGCTCGAACCCACCACCTTCCGTATAAAGGGAAGGGTTTGATGCCACTGGACCACAAGGTCCTTGGCCATAGAACAGTTCTTAGTTCTTGTGGTCTCGAAGGTCCTTTCATCTGAATAAAAATCTTTGGAAAGTTAGGGCATTTCAATGATTCATTTGTCAACTCAATGATTTGCTCATTTCCTACGTAAGAGTGTAAGACAATCAAAAGCAACCCCTCCCTCCATTTTATCTTTCAAGTTTAAGGATGTTTTTGTTGGAATTGATGGTATGTAGCTCGTTTTTGAGTAGCAATATGGTGCGTTTAGTTCCTGATTTTTTATCTTTTGAAAAAATAGAAAACAAAATATAAAAAATGTGTGTGTGTGTGTGTGTTTTTTTTTTAAAGCATTTTTCATTTTTCAATCTGGAAATATGTTTTTCCATTATATTTTTTTTTCAAATTAATAAAAGATTTGGAAAACAATTTTTTTTCATATTTTTTCAAATACAAAATCACACATAAATTCATTTATAATCACTATTATTATTACATGGAAACTTAACATATCTATCTACCCATATCATCTACCCAACCACCTATCAATATACATCTACATCTACTACCACCTACCTACTCTGTCACCAAATATATAGGTTTAAATGCGGATGGTGTGCCCAAGTGCGGAGGTGCGGTGAGATTAGAGTCATTGATCTTGCCTAAATCAACGCTCAAGATTAATAATGATTAAAAAAACGCGGTGACACGTTGGTCTTTTTGCATCTAGGTCAAATTTAAGGTGTGTGGTTTTGTGCCGTGTGCTTAAAGTGCGTCAGTAGTTGAAACTTAAATGTGTCGGTCTAAAATTTTAGGTGCATGGTTTTCCTTATTAAGGTGCATGGATTTCCTTCTTAAGATGTGTGGTTTGTGTGCTTATTAAGGTGCGTCAGATCAGTTGTTGAAACTTAAGGTGCGTCGGCCTAAAGCTTTAGGTGTGTGGTTTTCCTTCTTAAGGTGCATTGCTTTCCTTTTTAAGGTACGTCGGTCTAAAACTTTAGATGCGTCGTTTTCCTTCTTGAGGTGCATTATTTTCCTTCTTATACCATCTCCAAAGGCACACCAAATCACCAAAACAGTAAAAAAAAAAAATAAAAAAATAGCGAAAATAGACTCCAATGGGCACGCCATCACACCAAGTATTTGGTGGGTGATGAACAGTGCAACACCAAATTTGGTGCTGCACTGTTCATCTCAACGCCAAATTGGTGTTGCTTTTTATTCCCAAGATGCCCTTTGTTTTTATTTAAATCCCTTTTATGTCTTTGCTTTAGTTTTAATAAATTTGTATATTTTGTTAAATTGTTAAATATAAATTTTATATTATTAAAAATATATTATATCATTTGAAAGATCTCATCAAGACGATTAAAATAAAAAATAATATTGAACATAGATTAATTAAAAATGAAACTACATGCATAATTATATTATTGTGGAATAACATAATATTTGCATTATAATTATATTTTATATTAAAATATTTAAAGTTATAATATAAAGTATTAATTTATGAGAAAACAAATTATTTTAGTGAAGAAATAAAATTTGGTGTAATGGGTTGGAGATGAAAAAAATTTGGTGTAAGAATATGCTGAGAATATTCCTTTTGGTGTCAAATTTAGTGCAGAATTTGGTGCTGATGGTTGGAGATAGTCTTAAGTTGCATTGTTTTCCTTCTTAAGATGCGCCATTTTTACAGTTTTTTCACTCAACAGTACATGCATTTTTTCAGTTTTGGTTCCCAAATTCAAAATGATATGATCTAGGTTTTGCTGTTTTCAATTATCTAATTAAAAAGAAAAATAATATGATAGCAATATAATAACAAATAGTGGAGTTGTTATCTTTGGAGTAAACATGAAGAAGATGGATGGAGTTGAGGATGCACATTTAAAAAAAAAATCATTGATTTGAGATGTTGATTTAGATTTGATCAACGGCTTAGATCTAACCTCATTTTTCACTTGGAAGCATCTCCGCACCCGAACTCATCCCTATATATATATATATATATATACTTATCTTAGCATCACCACTATTATTAATACAATCTATATATTTACCACTATGACTACACGCAATATTTTATATTTTTACTCTACTCATGTTATTAGGAATGACAATAGGTAAGTACTTGTCTCTTTTTTTTTTCTTTTTTTCTTTTTTTTTTTTTAAAACCATTTTCTAATTTGAATCAAAATACATTAGGGCGTTTGGTTCAAGTAATCTTAGATTACCTAGGTAATCTGAGTCTGGTAACGTTATATTACCTTATTTGGTTCAAGTTATAAGATTACTTCAAAATTAATGTGGCAGTAATGTTTCAATGTAATGTGTTATTGTTATTGTCGTTGTTGTTGTTGTTGTTCTTATTATTATTATTATTATTATTAGAATACAAATAAAAATAAAAAAATAATAAAAAATATATGTTTATATAATCAAATATGCATGTGATGCAGTATATTTTGAGATGAACTGTAATTTCATTTACAGAGTTCCGTTAAGACTTGACGGCAACCGTTTATTTACTTAATGAAACAGCGGTTTTTTGAGACCATGGTCCACCGTATAATGATTGCCTCATTGGCGGGCTGACGACATTTTGATTTTATTTATTTTTTAATATTTAGAAGAACAAAACATTGCCAAATTATATAACATGTCAGTGCTAAACTTTGTTGGAGTTTTTTAGTTAGGAGATCGGTATGTTATTTAGGGGAATATAGCATAACATATTAATAATCATAGCTCTCCAATTTTTATTAACACCTTCATTAAAAAATGACACATTCATAATAACAATTAACAAAATAAACTAGTTTACATAAGTATTTCAAATTACCAAAATTAAAGAAAGTTGATAACTACCAACATTAAGCATACATCAATACATCATTGTTTCACATCATCAAATACATATTCCAAATTTAACAACCAATTTTATTTTTATTTTTATTTTTAATTTTTATTTTTTGTGGCTAACCATGCTTGGCCTTCATTTCACCACAAAAGTGCTTATAGTTGTGAAGGTATCTAAGGTCTCCTCATCTGAATAAAGTGATCTTGAGAACTCAAAGATTTGCTCATTCCCTACGTAAGATAATCAACCAAAAAGACAAGTTAAGTCCTCACCACATCATTTTTATATTTCAAATTCGAGGTTATTTTTGGAATTGATGATTTGATCTGCATGTTGCTCCTTTTTCTCTGTTATATGCTATTCCTTTCTAGTCTAGCTAATTTAACCAAAAAGCAAAAGCACAAAAAAACAAACAAAAACAAAAAAACAAAAACAAAAAAATTCTTCCCAACGAAAACTGTTTTCTGATTTTTTGTTTTATAATTTTTCAATTTTCATTCTCAATTTTCCATTATCTATTTTCTGTTTAGAAAACTTGTTAACTAACACTTATTTTTAAAAATTTATTTTTTAGATTAGCGTTATAAAGTTAACACAAGTTTAATTTTGAGTGACTTTTAGACCATATATTTAAAATATTTTAAAAAATATTTGGTTTAAATAGAATAAATATAATTTTTTACTTTTAAGTCTAGTATATGTAAGATTTTTATATTTGATATCCGAACTAACTTTATATCTGTATATAACCTAGTTAAAAATATATCCAAACCAATAACCTATTAAGTTCACCTAAAATTTAGTTTAGACATTATAATATTTTTTTAATATTTAAAATATTTATGGATATATTCATTTAAATGACATGTATATAAATATATATATTTTTACTTTGAATTCTAATATAGTAATATATGTGAAATTTAAATACTCCCTCCGTCCCATTTTATGTGTCTGGTTCGATTAACGAGGCTTGACTGAAGTTATTTTTAATTCAATTTTTCATAATATTAAGTTTATAAGTATTAATATACAACATTTATATATTTAGAAACTACATTAAAAGTACTATTAAACACAAAAAAAAAAGTTTAAAAACAAGTAAAAAATAATAAAGAAAATAAACAAAGAAGAAAGAGTTGGTTTGACCAATGAATAGTAAGTATGACAGATAAAATGTGACAGATGGAGTATATGATATTCGGACCAAAATTGTATTATTACAATATAACATAACTAAAAGTACTCGAACCAATAATCAATTGAGTTCAATTCAAATATAAAACTTGGTATAGAGTTCAACTTTTAATTTTGATAATGTAAATAATTAATGTCTAACTTTAAGCACAAACAAATAAATTATGTTTAAATAAGTAATGCAAGTAGAAAAGAGAGAAGATGGTGATAAGTACGTAAAAGAAGATGATAATGAATGTAATTATTATAATGAATAAATATGTAAGTAGATAATGGTGAGAATGTGGTTATAGTAACATATAGTCAACTAGATGATAGATGATTCTGCTTTCCATTTATAAAACAGTTTTTAATAGTTTTTCAATTTTCTATTATTATTATTATTATTATTATTATTATTATTATCATTATCATTATCATTATCATTATCATTATCATTATCATTATCATTATCTGTTATTGTTATTGTTATTGTTATTGTTATTATTATTATTATTATTATTATTATTATTATTATTATTATTATACATTACCAGGATGAGTGAAAAAAAAAAGAAGAAAAACATTATTATTGTTGTTACGGAAACAGAAAAAAATGGCTAGATAGATGAATAACAATAAGAGAGATATTTCTCAAAAAAAATAATAATAATAAGAGAGATAAATGTTCGGGATGCCAAGGGTAAAATGGTTATTTCATAATTAAGATAAATCAGCTAGCCAAAAATTCTTCTTTAGATTTTGACTTATTTCCCTAATAAATTAATGCAATAAGTCATTTTTAGTAGCCTATTGACCAGTCAAACCATCCAAAATTTGCTAATTAGCTATGCTACCAAACAGGACCCTTATAGGTGAGATGCCTCACTTACGACTTGCTTCTAGTAAGGGTTTGGGTTGAATGAGCTCCTTGTGCACAAAAAAAATGTACAAGTTAGTATTGACTCGATTTACCTTCTAATAGGTCAACGAGCATATTAAGAGTCCATGATATATTTCGACAAAACATGAAATCTTGAGTTATAAAAAAATCACTACCTTTAAATAACAAAAAAGAAAAAAAAAAGATACACCATTTATTTAAAAGAACTTATTTGACCAATACGGTTAGAAATTACAGTTAGAGATTTTTATGAGATAAAATTTAGTTTGTTGAATGTTTTATTATATTTTTAGATTTAGTTGTTATTATCATAATAAACCTATAAATACATGCTTTTCATTGTACGTTATAGACCACACTAGTCATATAAATTTTCCAACTTTAAATTTTCCTTCTACTGCTATTTTATTATTCTATTCTTGTCTTTTCGGCGGGTGGTATCATTAGCCACCCGTCGAGCTGTCTAATTTCAATGTTTTTCAAGGATCTTTGTTTTCGCATTTCAGTGTTGTCAATTGGCATATTATTTCCCAAGGGTAGTGAGTTTTCTGTGGGGTTTTTTTTTTTTTTTTTTTTTTTTTAAGTTATTTTTTCTTGCATTACCATGATAGTTTCTGTACTTCGTCCCGAGGAGTTCAATTATGAGATTGCTGGTCGGTAGATTTTATTCGTTGCTGATTTATGATGACTTGGCTACATATTAGGTTAATTTGCAAGCTTTTCGCATCCATATGTTCTAGCGTGAGGGGACATGCTTGTTAGAAGTTTTTATGAGATGGAATTTAATTTGTTTAGTTTTTTACTATACTCTTAGATTTAATTGTTATCATAATAAGCCTATAAATATAGGCTATTTATTGTACGTTATAGATTAGACTAGTTATATAAAATTTCATACTCTATATTAATTCTCCTTCTACAGGTATTTTATTATTCTATTCTTACCTAACTTTTCCACAGGTAGTATATCATTAGTCACCCGTCATACCTTATTTAAATTTTACTACATACTTTAAAAAATCCTATTGGTTTGACGTGAATCTTGTGGTTTAATGATAACTCCTTGTAATCATTAGACTAGCTAAAAGCTCTCTCATCCGCAAATTATACTATGGATCATGACCCACAATTTGTGGAACATGGTCCAAAACGGTGTCGTGTCCACGCCGTCCACGCCGTTATGTGTACAGTAGCTCTATTTGTGTAACATATTCAATTTCATTTTATATACACTGTAGCTTCTTTTTAACACAACTACAGTTTCATTTCGATATAACTACAATTTCATTCAACATTATACACTCAAATATGTGAAAATGTTATTTAGTTTCATTTTATATACACTATAGTTTCATTACAACACAACTACAATATCATTTCGATATAACTACAATTTCGTTGGACAATATACATTCAAATATGTGAAAATGTTATTTAGATCAGTTTCATTTTATATACACAACAGTTTCCTTTCAACACAACTACTGTATCATTTCCATATAACTACAGTTTCATTCAACATTATACACTCAAATATGTGAAACTGTTATTCAGTTTCATTTTATATACACTGCAGTTTCCTTTCAGCACAACTATAGTATTATTTCGATATAACTATAGTTTCATTGGACAATATACACACAAATATGTGAAACTGTTATTCAATTTCATTTTATATACATTGCAGTTTCCTTTCAACACAATTACAATTTCATTTCGATATAACTACTGTTTCATTTGATAATATAAAAACAAATATGAGGTAGTATCATTTGAGATAAACTGTAATTTCATTTACAAAAGCTCCGTTAAATTGTGACAATAACTTTTTTTTTTTACTTAAATGAAATTGTGTCGTGTTTAGACCATGGTCCACAAAGCTAATGATTATCGCAGTAGGGAAAAGAATAACGCCAATTTCATGCATGTCCGTGACCACAAAAGTATTCATTGTAGAGAAGGTTATCCACGTGTATGCATATTTATTAAAGGATACTACCTTATAGCTAAATTCAATAATTTTTTTCTTCATTATCATACATTTTCTTAATATCTAAACTCTACAAACTTTTTCTCAAAGGATATCACAAAGTAATGTGATATTCAAAAAGTTATGAACTTTTATACACTTTTTTTTAAAGGATTTTTGTAGACTTTTCTCCCTCAAATATAAATAGTTTGAGATTTATCCCTTAACTGCAAGATTTATAAACTTTCTTTCTACTCTGAATGCTTTCTCTCTTTATGTAAACTCAATATTTTCTCTCTATTTAAACTCTATATAAACCTTATAGCTAAATTCAATAATTTTTTTCTTCATTATCATACATTTTCTTAATGTCTAAACTCTACAAACTTTTTCTCTCCTAAATTTTACAAGTTTCTTTAAAAAATTCTACATATTATTTTTTCTTCATTATTATTTATATATTCCCAATAGATGACAGTAATAGGTAAAAACACAATTGAATATTATGTTTTAAGTATTTTTATTTTTTTGTAATATTATACTCCATATCAATTGCCAAAGACCTTGTGATCAAGTGGCATCTGGTGTCACGATTAACACTCCCACATGGATGATGGGAGTGGGTTCGAGCTTCAGTAGAGACTACTCTTGACTCGTTGTGCTAAGCTATGAACAGATACTGCAATGTAACAGAGTCAGTAGTACTCAAAAACACACTCCATATCAATTAATGAAAGTGATATTGCATTTAAATTTATAATATACTATTTTTCTCTACTAATATAAACAGTTAAAATCTATCCCTCAAACCTCAAACTCCTAAAATTTCTCAACAAACTTTTTTCTCTTTACTTCTAAATTTTCTCTACTACGCCTATGCATTGGATGAGTTCGGACAAATGGGATTTATCGTCCGTCAATCTGTTTGGATTTTGGTTTTGAATTGTTATAGGTTGTATCCAATCCGTTCAATGCAAGCATTATAACCACCGTTTTTTTTTATTTTTTATTTTTTATTTTTTTTTTTAAATTTTGGATTCAATCGGCCGGATAAATGCAGATATCGGATTAACTTTGGTTTGAAAAAATAATTAAAAATACAAAATATACTAAAAAATAATGAAAATATACATCTTGCAAAATGCAAAATACAGCTTAAGTTACAAAAGTATAGACTAAAATACCAAATTACCTAAGTTACAAAAATATACACAGAATCGCCGGTTCACAGTTTACAACTTCGCACTTTCCAAATTACAAATTTACAAATTACTTCATTAATCAATCACCACTCCACTCCAACAATTCAAGACAATAATTTCTTCTCTTCCTATTAAGAAATGCAAATAGATGAAAATGAAATAGCACAAGTTAAATATATGTTGTACTAAATACTAACATAAGTTGAATACATGTGTCTTAGATTGCTAATTTTTCATATCAAGATAGAATTGGTGGCAAATTACTATTTGAGTTTTGGAACAAAATCCAAACTTCAGAGAGCAACATACCAACCCAAAATCTAAAGAACTAAAAAAGTAAAAAGTAAATGAGGAAGGGAGAGTGATATACCAGATCCAATTACCATAAGACCTTCGCTCAAAATTCAATCAATGAATTAAGGCAAAAGGCTTTAAGGCCTACTGAACTAATATTAATATACCCATATTTTTTACTCAATGATCCAAAGGAATCAAGGATTCAAGAGCAGTAACAAATCAATTATTGTCAAGCCATTGTCCATTTATCCGAGTTGTCACCTGGCAGTTAGTAATTCACAAAAGGAGATAATAGATTAATCACAAATCATATATTCACCGAACTAGAAAGAAAGCTGAAATAAAAAAATATTACAGCAATGGTTGGCAGGGATGAACAGTCCCAGCACTCCTAACTCCACTTGGCAACTCTGCAAATAAAAAAAATATTTAATTAAATATAGAAAGTAATTCAATATGAAGGAATTTAAAACACAAAATCTACTATACTAATAAGAGTCAAAGAGAGTTAGGCCTAAAATAGGTAGAAAAAATGGCGGTAAAATTATTTAATCAAATGGATGATTCGGATTGTTTAGATTTATATTTTTCCTTGAGATTTCGTAATTTGTCCTTACTTATACGATTATCCGTTAAGTTTTTCGTTAAATATTCTTTTCTTCGTTAATATTCAGTCAACTTTTAACTTACCCATTAATTTCTATAAGAAAGGTCTTAGGTTCGTACCTCATCCCAATCAAATTTGACATAATTAAGTTCCTCACTCTATTTTACTCTTATTAAATTAAATAAATTAGTAGCTACAACTAGGGCTGTTAACGAACCGAACATAAACGAACGGAGGCTGTTCGTGTTCGTTTGTTAAACGTTCGTTAGTGTTCGTTAATGTTCGCGAACATGTTCACGAACGTGTTCGCAAACATTAACAAACACGTTCACAAACATGCATGTTCATTTACGTTCGTGAACACTTAATAACCAAACACCTGCACATGTTCGTGAACACAATTTATTCGTGAACAAGAAATAATCTACGTTCGCGAACATTATTAAATGAACACTAAACGAGCTTGTTCGCGAACACTACTAAATGAACACAAACGAGCTTGTCCACGAACACTACTAAACAAACACAAACGAGCTTGTTCGCGAACACTTAACAAACGAGCTTACCATTGTTCAGGCTCTGTTTGTTTATTAACCGAACTCTAAATTTTGTTTGTTAATGTTCGTTTACATTAATAAGCGAACATAAACGAACGCTTACCGAGCTCGAACACGAGTAGTTTGTCGAAAGCTCTGCTCGCTAACAGCCCTAGCTACAACAAAAAATGATACATATGTATTTCTTTAATTTAGAATTATGTATTTACAATACCTTTATTTGAAAAAATTATTCATGATCAAAAAATTAAATTAAATAAGAGAAATAATTTCATTAGTTATGTTGTCTTTATTTTCTCCCATGCAAAGATTCTTTACATTCAAATTTATCAATTGATATTCATTACATTGTCCATTATCTTATTTTTACAATATCTTGTAATTAAATATCAAAGTTATAATACAAAATAATGTTATATATTTATTTACCAAGTATTTTATTAATACCATGAAAAAAAAAATTTTAAAAATAATTTAAAGCTACTCAATTAATACCAAGTATTCACAATGTTATTCAAAAGAGAATTATGAATACTTAGAAAAATTCAAACTAAAAGCAATATTTATTTAGACTATCATTTTTAGACCAAGTATTTAGACTATCGATTTTACAAAGTTGCAAATATTTATTTCAGTGACAGTTATAATGAATTTCATATATTATATTGGATTCATATACTTTTTGTTAAATATTGAAATAAATAAATTCGACATTCAATTATCTATGTATAAACTTCTCATATATAATCTTGAATTAATATACTTTCAAATATTTATTTAAATATAAACATTGTGCATTAACCCATTCGCGCAATGCGCGTGTAAAACTAGTAAGTAAGATAAATGAAAAAGTGTATACCTTTTTCAAGCCTTTCAACATCATCAACATTTTTCCTCAATTTGTATTAGTTGATTTTATAATCGCAACTAATCTTGTGCACATACTAAGGCTTCCACAATTTTAGTAGTTAAGAAACTCCTAAATGGATCTAACACCCTAACACTAGTACTAAAAGCACTTTCAAAGGCAACGGTGGATATTGGTACTGCTAGCATTTTTGCGAGAATGGCAATCTCTCACTATTTAACTTTCACCATCTAAGAATATCCTGATCATCCATAATATTCTCACTCAAATAAACTTGCAGCTCTGTTTGTTTATGCTTCCACCACTCACCATTCTTTGCTATTTCAATTGGTTTTTCAACCTAGACCGAGGCCTACCAATTGTAGTTTGAGATTAAATAGGCTGAGGATTTATTGCACATTCACAAAATAGGTGGTTGCATAGTCATTGTACAACTCAACCATTGCAACTTGCACCCTTTCAAAACAAACTTTCCCTTTCACTTCACCATACAATTGGACAAACTGGTGAGATATATATTCAACTTTATCTTTAGGGTCCAAAATATTGGCAAACAATACCAATAAGTTCATTTTTTCAGGATCCCCTAATATTTTTCAAAAACTAATTTTTCATTTGGGACTACATTGCCTATAAAAAAAAAAAATTCAAGTATGCAACTCAAATCACTAATCAAAAATCATACAAGGTTAAAAAATACAGATTACATATTGAATATTTATATAGCTTTCTTCTCCGCCGGGCCTTTCACTTGAATTGAGGTCTCTATTTATTGTAAGAAAAAAACATTCTCCACACTTTACATTTGAAATTCAAATTCAAAAAATTTTTAAATTTTAATTAAAAAGTATTCAAGCTTTCAAATTCAAAATTTAAACCCTTTACTTAGTCAATTCTCTAAATAATTTAAATATATTTGACTAAGCTCTTTTATATAAATATGATTTCATTGCCCAATTTTATCTGTCCGGTTTACTATTCATTGATCAAACCAACTCTTTCTTCGTTGTTTATTTTATTTAGTAATTTTTAATTATTTACAAAAATGATTTTTGTATTTAATAGTACTTTTAATGTAGTTTTTAAATATATAGCTTTTATATACTAATAATAAACTTAATATTATAAAAAATTGAATTAAAAATAACTTCAGTTAAGCCTCATCAATCGAACCAGAAAAACAAAATGAGACGGAGGAATAATAATATATAATCATTGGCCAACATATACTCCCCTGTCTCATTTTATCTGTTCTGCTTACTATTTATTAGTCAAACCAACTCTTTCTTCTTTGCTTTATTTTCTTTAATATTTTTGACTCATTTTTAAATTTGATTTTTTGTGTTTAATAGTATTTTTAGTGTAGTTTCTAAATATATAAGTTTTGTATATTAATACTAAATTTAATATTATGAAAAATTGAATTAAAAATAACTCCAGTCAAGCCTCATTAAACGAACCAGACACATAAGTTGGGATGGAGGGAGTAATATTATGATTATTTAAATTATATACTCCCTCTGTCACATTTGATTTGTCATACTTACTATTCATGGGTCAAACCAACTCTTTCTTATTTGTTTATTTCCTTTAGTATTTTTGGCAAATACTCGTGTGAGACCGTCTCACGGATCTCAATCCATGAGACACGGGTCGGGTCTTTTATTATATGGGTTAACACTAGCAAGAATCTCACGCTATGTTTCTCTCTTCTTGTTTCTGCCACACGATTTCTTCTCCCAGGCCATCTCCTCTGCTAACGGTCTCGGCTTCCTCCCATCTGCTAACGGTCTCGACTTCCTCCCATCTCATCCGCCACCTCCATTTCCGCCGCTGCCTTCAAGTCAAATGCAACCTAGTCAATCAAAAACCTTGTATAAATTAGCATACCTGCATCAACCACACTAGAATTAACATAATCTTCATTATTCTCATTAAATTTCTCTGCCCAACTACCATTACCATTTGATGATTAGATGAAATTGCATGCAATTAACTTGCTAATTTGCGAATGTAGTTGCCGGGAAAAATGAACATGCCTACAGTGGATCCCATCAAGTCTCCAGAACTCACTTCTAAGAATTTTAGAAGCCTTCACCAAGAGTGAATTTACAGGATCTGAGTATGGACACGCTTAGCATGAACCACCAAGCAAACAACTGGTCCTGGTAGAGAATTCATTTTACTTCCATTTACTATCAATGAGACAATAAACAGATCATTATCAAATTTCCACTATTGTGTAAAACACACCAAATATTTTTTGACACACATAAATATAATACTTTATAGCACAAATCTAATACTTCATAGCAGAAACATAATACTTAATTTGTATGTAGATATAATCAATACTTTGCATTAAACATAATACTTTACAGCCAAGGCCGGTTTTCTTTTATTTGCGGGGCCCTGTGCTAATAACTAAGTGAGGCCCTATCAAAGTATAAATAAACTGCGAATTAAAGAAAAATTGCAAAGAGAAAAATGCAAAAAAAAAACTTAATTTTGGACCAATATAATCGCAAATACATATACTAACTATTAGGCCAGGGCTGGACTAGGGAGGACTAGGGGACCCCAAAATTTTGGGGCCCTGTGCGGTCGCACATCTTGCACGCCCTAAAATCCGGCCCTGTTTACAGCACAAATGCAATACTTCAAATCGCAAATATATAATCAGTACTTTAAACATTAAACATAATACTTCAAAGCACAAAACTAGTACTTAGTGTGCAGATATATATAACTTAAATGTAATACTTCATAGTACAAATATAATACATAGTTTATATGTAGATATATTTAATACTTTTTAAGCCTTAAACATACTACTTTATAGACTAAATATAATACTTCATAGAACAAATCTAATACACAGTTTAAGGTAGATATATATATATATATATATAATACTTTAAGCCTTAAACACAATACTTTATAGCGTAAAAATAATACTTCATAGCACAAATCTAATATACAATTTAAGATAGATATATTTAATACTTTAAGCCTTAAACACAATACTTTATAACCTAAATATAATACTTCATATTACAAATCTAAAACATATATAATCAATACTTTAAGCATTACATACTATACTTAATAGCATAAATATAATACTTCATAGCATACATCTAATACACAATTTAATATATACATATTTAATACTTTAAGTCTCAAATGTAATACTTTATAGTTTAAATGTAATACTTCTTAGCACAAATCCAAAGCATATATAATCAATACTTTAAACCTTAAATACCATACTTTAAGAATCATATATAATACTTTATATAAAAAAAAGTAGTACTTTATAACAAAATATGGCATGACTATTGGGACTCTAAATTGCAAGCCTATTCCTGAGCTTATTACTCTTACGAGTTGTTTAAAATTAATTGACAAAATTAATATTATTTAGATTGTAGAAAAACTCCAATGAATTATTATGGAATTTTATCATAAGTAGCCATTACATTTAGGTAAGCATCGCAGCAGAATTCCATCATTTGCTTTGTATTTTCCTGTGCACTCAATGACCTAAATTATATGGATCCGACCCACCGTGAGACGGTCTCACACAAATGTGACCCAGTATTTTTTTACTTATTTTTAAATTTTTTTTGTGTTTAATAGTACTTTTAGTATAGTTTCTAAATATATAAATTTCGTATACTAATACTGAATTTAATATTACGAAAAATTGAATTCAAAATAACTCCAGTCAATTCTCGTTAACCGAATCAGACACGTAAAATGAGTCGGATTGAGTAATTAAAAAGTCATCAATTCATGACAAATCAATTGATCAAATTATACCATATCCAATCAGTTTAATGTGATGCAAAATTCCAATATACGCAGTCCCATCATTGAAATTCATTGATTCCTTTGTCAATTCAAGGATTTGCTCATTTCCTACGTAAGACAATCAAGCAAAAAGACAACTAAAGCCCTCACTCCATTTTTATTTTATTTTATCTAAGTTTGAGGTTGTTTTTGGAATTGAAGATTTAATGATATGTATACTGCTCGTTTTTTGTTTTGTTTTGTTTTTTGTTTTTTGTTTTTTTTTTTTTGGTTCCTCTTATTAATTGGTTGTTTATTTTAAATTTTGAGAAAGGAAAATTGGAGAATACATATGTAATGGTATTATTTGAAATTAGCACGGAGAAATTGAGGACAATAAACATAAAAATAACAACAAAGATTAACGATGAATGATTGCATATTGCAAGTGTTTATTGTAAAAGTGAATTTATATTGCAAGTGTTTATTGTAAAAGTCAATTTGGTACAAGTGGGGAAACAAAAATCATATTTAATCACTACAAGACTATACATATTTATATAAAGCATTTAACAAACACGTCCACTCTTAATAATGTCTACATCACTCATGTGACTGGCCTCGAATCTTTCGCATTAACTCAGCGGCTCGAATCTATCACCCTAACTTAACGGTCCTAATTGACTTCATTGTTTGAGCGAATAAATAAATGCTTTAGGTTGAATATGACTCAACGGCCTGAATCTTTCACTCTAACTTAATGGTCCTAATTGACTTCACTGATTGAACGAATAAATAAATGCTTTGAGTTGAATATGACTCGTTGTTGTCTCACAAGCACTACTACTATCCGACGATGTGTACTAGGTAAACTCCTCATTGTAACTCTAACCTACAAAGAAGCACAAAGAAGTAAACCAACTTAGGTCGTCCAAGCTGACGGAATCAAATTCGAAAGGCCAATAAGTTGTACCCACTGCAAATCAAACTTAAAATCTTGTTATCACCAAACTAATAACCTGACCAATTTCAGTGAGGTTCCCATCGAGTCATCAATATGTTTATATGTATATTTGCAAAATATAAAATATAAGAGGGAAGACGAAAAATTGGGAAAAGAAAACTAATGATTGAAATAAATTTGCTTCCTTCACGTGATGAAAATGACAAAAAGGATAATAGAAATTCAGAAGTAAAGGAATGAGGAAAGAATATAATGGAAACATTATTCAATACTTTGTTTAATACTCCCTCTGTCCCATTTTACCTGTCCTGTTTACTATTTATTGGTCAAATCAACTCTTTCTTCATTGCTTATTTTCTTTAGTAATTTTTAATTATTTTTAAATTTATTTTTTTGTGTTTAATAGTACTTTTAATGCAGTTTCTAAATATATACATTTTATATACTAATACTAAATTTAATATTATAAAAAATTGAATTAAAAATAACTTCAGTCAAGCCTCGTTAACCGAATCAGACATACAAAATGAGACGGAGGTAGTAGGAAATACGTAGTAAAGAAGGAATAATCTTTTCAGTAGTTTTACCATGGACTCGGTCCTTGGTCCAAATATTTTACATTCTTAATTTTTTCCCACATTTTCCTTTTTTTGTAAATAAAATTAATTTATAAAAAAATATATCATTACAAAATTTTAATTAATATCATTACTCTGTATCATTTTTTGTGTGAAATTAAAATTTTAAATTTTATTTAATTACTTAATTTATCCTTATTGGTGTCAAAATTAAAATTTTATTTATACTCTTAAATATATTATGTTTTCCCTAGATTCTCTCATTGCTACTACTTAGTTTGATGACTTAATAATATTGAACATTTTTGAAAATCATTGGTTGATAATTCATTGTCACTTTTTTTTTTTTTGGGGGGGGTGGGGGCAATGAAGGGGCACCCAATGGAGCATGCTAGTTAACACTTTGCGTCATGGTGTCACCTGCATCCGCTCGCAAGAGGTCAAGTTCCTCTAGAACTATTATACCCCAATTCTCTTATTGTCCCAAGTTAGTGAGCTTTTGACACAATTATTCTCTTCTCTCAAAATATGCATGGCAAACTTTGATCTCGCTTCAATCATCGTCTTGCACTCAACCACCATTTTCTCGAGATTATCACAATGTAAGGTGTCTCCTATAATGCTTTTAACGACCGCCTCGAAATCCAACTCGACCATGCATGACTTTGATTCAACCTCTTTAAGTGATTAATTTGTTGGCAAGTAAAATATATTTCTCTTTTTGAGTCTTTTAATAATGTTACATTAGGGTATGAATTGAATATTTAAAACTAGTCTTAATCGTAAAATTAATATTTTCATTTCTATATTTACAAAAGAATAGATAATATAAAATTAGTCGTAACTCGCAAAGAAAATGATTTTTTTTAAAGTTCATGTTGTAATTTAGTAAAAAGTTAACCCCTACATTTTTACTTTAAATTAAGGTATTAATTAAAGTGCAATTTTCTCATGCATATACTAATTGGAGCTTCTTTTCTTTCTCTTTTTCTTTTTAGAAAGAAAAATAGGGAATATGTGACAATATTAATTAAGATTAGCACCGAGAACTTGAGGATAATAAATGTAATGATAAGAAAGGATTAACGCTAGATGATTGCACATAGAAAATGATTGTATTGCAAAAATGAATTTAGTATATACTTATTTATATAAAACTTTTAACAAACACATCCACTCTTAACGTCTACATCACTCATGTGATGGCCTAGAATCTTTCGCACTAACTCAACGGTCCTAAGTTGACTTCATTGCCCTAACGAATAAATAAATGCTAAGTGTTGAATTCAAATCATTACTATCTCAATTATCCGGTCAATATTTTTATTTGTCTATTTGCAATTTATAAAATATAGAAGGGAAGACTAAAATTTGGGAAAAGAAAACTAATAATTGAAATAAACGCAGCATATATAGTTTGCTTCCTTCAGTGATGAAAATGACAAAAAGGAGAATAGAAATTCAGAAGTAAAAGGAATAAGGAAACGATGTAATTGACAAATAACTTATGATCAAGTGATATGAAGTGACTATTTTAAATGGGAAGTCATGAGTTCGACCCTATATTGACTCGTTGGGTTTCAATAGGTTGATAAAATATATATGATACTACATGTAACGGGTCAATATTACTAAAAAAAAAAAAAAGAAAGAAGAAAGGATGTAATTGAATATTATTCAATTTTTTCTTTAATAGACAATAGTGAAAAAGGAATAATCATTTCAATAGTTACAATGGATTAGGGTATTTGGTCCAAAAATTTTACATCCATACATTTTTTTCTCATTCTTCTTGTATAAATAAAATTATGTATAAACAATATATCATTAAAAAGCTCTAGTTGATATATTTTAAATACTACCTATATTATTTTTTTAACTTTTAAAATAAATTTATTGGTACATAGGCCGTCTTTACTTTAGGTATATAAATTTGTGTCATTTTTATGTACCTACAACATGTGTGTGTCTGTCTATAAATATATATAGACGAGTTCAAATGAGAATAACTCTTTCTTGTAAAAAGTGATGATTGGTCTCAAATTCTTAGCCGTCGATCAAAGTTCATCAATGGTTGAGGGTTAAGTAAAAAATATACGTAGTCAATTTTATAATTATTGTAAACTTTTTAGTTTGTAATATTTATAAGAATGATCCTCGCATTTTTTCCATTATTTTTAAACAACTTCCAATTGTTGATCTACTTAAATAGATGAAACAAATTAGTTTTTATTTTTATGTAGGAGCTTATTCTCACATGAATATATATATATATATATACACACACACACACACATTATTTGTTGTTTATATATGGAATGGATGAGATATTTTAATTATATATATTACAAATATTTTCAATTCTTTGAGCACATAATAAAAAAATTGAATTTCAAAACTGGCTTTGAATTCTCACTTTTAGAGGTCATTTGGTAGAAAAAAAAAAGTTTATGCTTTCTTGTCAATTTAAAAGGTGAAAAATTTTATTATCATCTTTGGTGTGCATTTTGAAATTAAATTTTTTTTGATCAAGTGAAAATATGATTCCTTAAAATCAGGAAAGTAAAATTCCAACTAGGTGGCCGAATTCTTTATCCTTGGATGAAAATTGGTGATGAATTTATTTAATTACTCATTTTATTGGTGTCAAAATTAAAAATATATTTTAAAAAAAATAGGGAGAATCCGGATCAATAGGCGATCCTCACCGTCTTCATAGCTCCAAGAAGGCCAATATCATCTTCCCACAAGTGACCAAGAATACTATGTGGCACTTGATCAATGATCCGATAGTCTTATTAAAATCTTGCTATACTCTTAATATATGATTATGTTTTTCCTAGACTCTCTCATCATTACTAATTAGTTTGATGACTTATTTTTAGATATTATTAGTTGATAATTAACTATTGTTGACTTACTCATCACCTTGCATACTTATTTGTTTGTTCTTGCAAATTAAACTTAAAATTTTCCAATGACCTTGTGGTCTAGTGGCATCCGGTAGTGGCATTTGGTTGCACCCCATGTTGGAGGGGGGCAGGTTTGAGCCTCAGTAGAGGCGATGCTGACTCACTCTTTGTGTCAGTAGTACTCAAAAAAAACTTATTTCATGTGTCATATTAAACTCCTTATAATTACTTTTATTTTAGTACAAACTAGTGGCAATGACTGCAATTATCTTTGTGTTGAAACATGATAATTCTTTTTTATAGTTAATATATATGCGACATTGATATATCTGCTACCTGTAGGACCATCAAATAGAACTTATAAACCATGCATACTTAAAAGAAGAAAAAATGCTATGGATATGATGGACTTGACTCGAATCTTGTGATTTAATGATGCCTTCTTGTGATCATCACAGCATGCAAAAGAATATTTCCATCCTGATCACATACCTATAAGCATGGTAATGGGCCGGGAAGGGCTACATCCACTCGTCCATGAATCCATTTCTTTATACTTCACCAATTTTCAATCCTAACCATATTTGATGGAGTATTTCAAAACTCACCCCACCTCACCCGGTGCAGATGTATACTATAGTTACTTTCAACTTATTATCTTATTAAAAGAAATTTTAAATAATATTTAAATTACTTACACGTAATAAAATAATAAAATTCACTAGTTATATTAAAATATAAAATAGTAAAAATATTTAAATATAATAACTAAATTGTTCGTTTTTTTTTTAAAAAACTTATTAGTTTAGAACTAAAAATAGTAAAAATTATACAAACTTTTATAATTAACTACATACTAATACTTATTTTCCTTTTTCATGTGTGTGGGGGAGGGGGGAGAGCGTTCTAAGTGGGTTCATAAAACTTGAATTCAACACGATCAATCGCGGGTTTAATTTTTTAAGACTCACCATTCACTGTCACCCAAAAAACTCGATTTATGCGGGGTGAATTTGGGTGAATATCTACAAGGTGGATTGAAATTTTCATCCCTATATACATATCCTATTTTCTATGTGTCATAATTTCAAAGTTGTGTCTCACAAGCATTGATTTAGTGAATGAGAAGCTTTATTTAAGACTGACTTACAGTGGTATAGTATAAGTTTGATTCCTAACACAAATATTGAATGTTTGAGTTTGGATTAGCACCTTGTGTGTAATAGTGTACACTTTGAATTTGGTGGCCGGTTGAAACATGATTCTCGTATCTGAAGGTCAAATGTTTAACTTTTACTAATAATACTTTCTCAGTCGAGCTTATTGCATATGTCTTTATAGTGCTATTTGTATTTATATTCTTAAATAAAGAATTAGTACACTTTTGCCCTATTTTGTGTTTGATTTAGTTAACGGAATTTGAATCAATTTATTTATATTTTTTTTTGTAATATCTATTTAATTTGTGTCTGTGTGTGTATATATATAGTACTGAAGATCATTAAGTAGAATACATTTTGTTTGAAGTGATTATTATTTAATTGTTAAATTAAAACATTTCATTGTTATTATCAAGTGTATATATTCCTACAAACGAATTGGGGACACATTGAGGTAATGAGGTCCACGTCCAAGGGCGCAACAGTGGTCCTCATATCTTTAAAGGAAAATTTCTTATATTATATGTTATCATAAATTTATCGATGAAAGAGGGAACAACCATGGCTGCCACCCCTTTATCCAGATCAAACAAAGGAACCCTCGTCCAAAAATAAGTTGGGGGCATCCATATGGCTACCTCCCCTTCATCATAATAGACTGCCTCCACCTCTTAATGATTTTTTTTTATTTATAAAAATATTTAAAATAAATTTTATATATAATTTAAACCCTAAACCTCTCTGTATCCATGAGGAGGAAAATTCAGTCAATCTAACTTCGATACTGTACACCAAATTGTACACTTTTATGCATAAGGAGCCTAACTCACAGTCAAACTTTCAATGTTCGAGGTAAGAATCAAACTCTCACCCGATTAGTGGAAAGTTGGAAGCGAGTATTAAGTGACACTTCTCATCAACTACACAATTGCTTGGGGTGATTTTTTTTTTTTTCAAGAGAAAATGACTTTAGTATCGTGCACATGTATCATACACATTTCTTTTTTATCATACACTTATTACACTTTATTGGATTCAGTGTTAATGACCTTGTGGTTTAGTGGCACAAAGTGATTTTTTCACATGAGAGGTGTCATGAGTTCAAACTTTAGTGGGACGATATTGTAATCAAGTATACAATTTTTTTTGTTAAGTAGTGTTACATTTCCCTTTTATATTTTTTGAGTCAATCTATATATGTATATATGATCATAAGGTTTTGAAATTATAATATTTAATACAATATTAGCTTAGTTTTGATTCTATATTTAAGTTATTATGTGATGGTATGAATGTTACCAAATGTTTAAAATCTTTTTATTTATGAAAAATTTCACCATACTGCAATTTAAGGGCATTTTAGATTTAATTTTTTTTTAAATCAAGAACTAATAAAAATGAAACAAACTCATTTTTTTATTAATTAATCACTATTCACTATATACAGTTATTTAGATTTCTTGCAGTGTAAATCAGGTGCCACTAAACCACAAGATTTTTGGCAAGAAATTCTCTTTTATTCTACTATATACTTTATATACAAATGATACTATATATAGTACTCGTACAAGATTAATGCTTTTTTCCATACTAATAGATTCCAACACTAATAGATTCCTAAATTTATGCTATGATTGATTATTCTCAACAATCATATATATTGTATCCCAATAAAGTTGATTTCCTTCCCTATATATACACACCAACTATATATGTCTGCTTTCCAAACTTCAAATTATCAAACAAGCCAATATATATTCACAATACACAATGCCAAGCCAAGCTGCTAAGTTGAGGAAAGGCCTCTTTGATCAGGTATTTTGATATTCATGGCTTAACAAGTTTTGGGAAAATTACTATAATTGACTATAAATATTTCGAATTATTATATCTGATCGATCTTATATATATGTGTGTGTATGGAAATTAGAGGAATTTTTTATGATATTGTATGTATGGTACAATATTAATAGTCGGAAAAGATTTAAGACATTTAATTAGGTTATTAGCTCAATCTATATATCACACTATATATATGGCATGCATTGTAAAATGTTAATCTATTGTTGTAAAATTTTTGGGTAGTAAAGGGAAATCCACGACCACTACTCTGACCGTGCGCATGCATGGTAAACGTACTCACTCTTCTACATACCTCACAAGAGAGATAAATAGTATTAGAAAGATCTTGCGGCGGGCTTAGCTTGACTAAGAAGGTGTTGGTAATGACTTATGAATATTAATTAATTCATAACATTCTGGTGCAAGAATTATATTCTATCCACTCAACCACTCATTTCGAGGCATTGCTGTAAAATTTTGACACATTGAATAGTCTTTCAAGTTACACTCTCAAATGAAGGCAAAAACTTGTGTGATCATTGAGACGGGTCGGGTTAAGATAAAATGTAATACTTATACTAGCAAATGTAATACTAAATCAGGAATAAAATGTTTATTATTTATATCGGAAAATGTAATACTCTAATTTTGAAGAGATGTAAAATTATTACATTTTTTATCAAAAGTATTAATTTTCATTTCTAAGTGCAACATTACTTATAAAGGAAAATATAATAATTTTGATGAAAAAAGTAATACTTTTACATCAAAATATAAAAGTATTATATTTTTCATCAAAAGTATTACATTTTTCTTGATAAATAACAAACTCCTGATTTAGTATTGCATTTGCTAGTATAAGTATTGTATTTGCATAACATTGGCCCAACCTAATCCTTCCTGTCTCATAGATAAGGATCGATCTCACACAAATAATGTGACCTTCAAATGAATTGTTCCCATAAAACTCCCCAATATCTTTCTCAAATAATTTGAAGCAATGGTCATCAAGATGCTCTTCACCCAGTTCTTATATCGTGGACCAAGGTCCCAAAACGACGTCGTTTTAGTAAGTGGGAGACGGAGCCCCGTAATTGACAATACAGTTCATTCCAAAAGATACTGCCTTACATTTGTTTTGATATTATCGAATGAAACTGTAGTTATATCAAAATGTAACTGTAGTTGTATTGAAATGTAACTGCAGTGTATATGAAAAGATAGTAGTTGTATTGAAATGTAACTGCAGTGTATATGAAAAGATACTGAATAACAGTTTCACATTTGTGTTTGATATTGAAAAGATACTGAATAACAGTTTCACATTTGTGTTTGATATTGTCGAATGAAACTGTAGTTATATCAAAATGTAACTGTAGTTGTGTTGAAATGTAACTGTAGTGTATATGAACAGATACTGAATAACAGTTTCACTTTTGTGTTTTTATATTATCGAATGAAACTGTAGTTATATCAAAATGTAACTGCAGTTGTGTTGAAAGGTAACTGCAGTTGTGTTGAAATGTAACTGAAGTTGTGTTGAAATGTAACTGTAGTATATATGAAAAGAAAGTGAGTGGCGCGAATTAATCCGTCTGTTTTCATTAATCAAAACGACGTCGTTTTGCGACCGCGGTCCATAATGCATTGTGGACCACGGTCCACGATATAATTTGAGCTCTTCACCGTGATTCGATTCTTATGGAAAATATTTGTAAGTGCAATGTATAAGTCTCATCTTAGATATGCATTGAATATTTCAATCAACTTAAAAGTGTAAATGAAGAATATATGGTATATTTCTCAAAGCAATTCTCTTCTTTTTAGGCCGGATATTTAATCCCTTTATGGTATATTTCTCAAAGCAAAATATATAAGGATTTTCTTTTAATCTTTTTTTTTTTGGTCGTATGGAGGAAAAATTAAATAAATAAATAAAATTATTGAGTAGTACATATTAGTTGTTAATTTTGGGTATATCCATTGAAATGGATTTCTTAGGGATACATTGACGATCAATTCATTCAGCTTGAAGAATTGCAAGATGATGCTAACCCTAATTTTGTTGAGGAAGTTGTCAGATTGTTCTTCAACGATTCAACTAGGCAGATTCACAACATAGAATTGGCACTGTAAGTATTTTTTAAAATTATTATTATTATTATTATTATTGTTATTATTTAAATTTAAATGTATGTATATAATACACAAATAATATATTTTCGTTTTTGTTGTATAGGGGAAGTGGAGCTTGTGATTTTACTAAGCTTGATGATATGATGCATCAGTTCAAGGGAAGCTGCTCAAGGTGATAAATTAATCATTTTTCATTAATTTTTCAAAAAACAATCATTTTTCATTAATTCTGAGAATATTTATGCCACAGAATATACTAGTACTTTTTGTATCACGTATAACCATGCATGTTATTTAAATTACATCGTATGGGATACTTGGTAGCACTTGTTACAACAATACTCATTATTTAGTAGAGTTAAATATACCATGAAAATAAGTGGTCGAGCAGGGTGAAACACGATTCTAGCTCATATCAAGATATCACGAGTTCGATTTCTACTGTAATTATCGACACTAAAAAATTACTTTAGAAATTTAATAAGTTTGAACATACTCCATTTCCAGTATTGGTGCCAGAAAGGTGAAGAAGGAATGCTCAGAATTTCAGCAATACTGTGATGCTGGAAATGTTGAAGGGTATGTACCTTCAGCCCTGTTTTTTTAGGACAATTATATTATAACATCTTAAATAATACTGTCATTTTACGTATGATTTTACCTAATTAAATTGTTATAAGATTTGTCAAATAACATATAACAAACGAATATAAAAAATCATAAGAGAAATATACATACAATGTAATATGATAATGTTATATTGCAGCTGCAGGAGGGCATTCCAACGATTGAAGCAAGAATATTACACTCTTGAGGCAAAACTTGACACTTACTTTCAGGTCTCTCTCAATACATATACATGCAATGCATATATATATGTCTAATATTATTTATATTACGCGATCTAACTTTGGGTATTCGAACTTTAACTTTTCAGATGGCAAAACAAGATTCTTGAACTTCTGTGTTGTCAAAGCAAAATACGAGCATGTTTACACATATAAAATATTATTATGTATAAATATGATGAAATAAGAAGTGTATATCTGGAAATCGATACGCGCTCGCGCGCACATATATGGAGTATTATTATAGTTTATTATGAGTAGGGTTGAATAAGAGCATTGGCATTTCAGCTGATCAGATGATGTAATGATCACAAGTTGTTGCTTGTGTATATATAAAGTTGTTGCTTGTATGTGTGTATATATATATAAAGCAACAGGTACTTAAAGTTATACTTTATATTTTTGGTCATACACTTTCACATTTATGACTTCTATATAATTCAGCTAAGGTTTTAGTCACTGTGTTCGATAGTGGAAGCCTTCAGTACACCAAAAAAAATATAATCATTAATCTTCCCAAAGCATTAATTCTACTTAACATTACATATCACATAAATGGCATATTTACAAACATAATTAATTCACATTTCTATGACTTTGTGGTCTAGTGGCACCCGGTTGCACCCCACATGAGAGGAAGTGAGTTCGAGCCTCAGTGGAGGCGATATTGACTCTTTGTGCTTCATTTGATTGAGAAAGTAGCTTTGAATACTTAGATTCCTTAATTATTAACTCAGGGTGAAATTAGTCAATTCAATCATAATCCATAAAAATAAATTGTTTTAATTTCCTTCTTTTAGTTTATGGGCTTTATTTCGTTGGCAAACTTAGTTTAGTTAGAGTACAAGCTAGATATCAAAATGATTACTTAATAATAATAATAATAATAATAATAATAATAATAATAATAATAATGAATAAATAAATAAATACATAAATAAATAAATGGAATTATATCATTTAAAACATATAAATTATTTAGGGCATATAATTCATTTAGGCTAAGAAAGTATCCATTTCCAGCCCAGCCCAGCCCAGCCTTTTCTTGGATCCCTTCAATTGTTAGTATGCCCCTGCTAATTTATGTCTTATTGTCTTTCTAGTTAGAGATTGTGATGGGTTGAGGATGTTACAGTTACTTTTATTTCAATTATTCAGTTTTTTTTTTAATTTCATTTTTATTCTTTACTTTTAAATTGGAGAAATGCATAAGTGTATAGATTTTTTATTTTTTATTTTTTAATATCAATAATTTTTTTTTTCAATTAATTAGTAAATACATCCTATATATCTGTTTATTAAGTACAGGAATTTTCAAAATCTTTTTTTAAAAAATAATTATAAGAGATTGCGTTCAAATTGTTTCGTTCTCCAAAATAAAAATTTTGTCATTTTTTCAACTTTAAGAGGTTGAATCATATGTGAAACATGTTTTCAATAGTGAAAAACTTTTATTGAGTTACTTTTTCAATTCTCCAACTTTAATTCATTTGGAGAATGAAAATTGGAGATTTTTTTAAAAAAAGAAAATAATAAAAACATATAACATTTTCCATTATTGTTCATGCAGGTCTTAGGATATATATATATATATATATATATATATATATATATATATATATATATATATATATATATATATATATATATATATAATATATATCAAATGCGGATGAGATGTCCAGGTGAAACATGCGGATAAATGATAGTCATTGATCTTGCCAAAATCAACGTCCAGGATGAACACGGCTTTAAAAAATGCGGTGACATTTTGGTTATTTTGCGTATTGTTAAAACTTAAGGTGCGTCATTTTAATAATACTTAAGGTACGCCAATTTAATACTACTTAGTCAGTAGTTATACACTTGAGAACTTAAGGTGCTTTATTTGTTGAAATTTAAGGTGCGTCATTTTAAAGCTTAAGCTGTGTCTTTTCAAAGTTTAAGGTGCGTCCTTTTGACACTGTGCGCCATTTAAACAGTGTGTTAGTTATACACTTAAAGTGCATAAGCTCTCCACTTAAAGTGTGCATTTTTAACACTTAAGGTGCATATTTTACTACTTAAGGTGCGTGCGTCTTTGTAACACTTAAGGTGAACCATTTTTAACACTGAAAGTGTGTCATTTTAACACTTAAGATGTGCTATTTTAAAACATAAGGTACGTCATTTTGACACTTAAGGTGTGTTATTCTAACACTTAAGGCACGTCTTTGTAACACTTAAGGTGCACCATTTTAAAACTTTACTTCTTTTCTCTCAGGATGATCTCTTTTTTATCATTGATTTGGTCTGTTGATCTAGATTTGATCAACGTGTCAAATCTCATCGCATGTTTCACTTGGGACTTCCTTGGCACCAGATCTTATATATATATATATATATATATTTCTATTTAAATGTCGTCGCGCCTTCCCGTGCTGTTGGTGCGGTTTACACCGCTCAATGTTAAGAAATGCATCACTCAATGTTAAGAAACGCACCACAATGAAAATATATAAAAACACCTCATAACTCCCCTGTTTTTAATTGTGCATTTCTGAACACTGTGTGGTGTATTTTTTATAACTAGTAGTGTGTTTTTGGTGATGTGTACCTAATAGTGCATATTTGTGTGGTGCATTTCTTAACATTGAGTGGTGTAAACCGCACTGACCGCACGTGAAGGCGCGGCTACACCTGAACTCTACTATATATATATATATATATATATATATATATATATATATATATATATATATATATATATATANTATATATATATATATATATATATATATATATATATATATATATATATATATATATATATATATATATATATATATATAATAGATATCAAATGCGGATGAGATGTCCAGGTGAAACATGCGGATAAATGATAGTCATTGATCTTGCCAAAATCAACGTCCAGGATGAACACGGCTTTAAAAAATGCGGTGACATTTTGGTTATTTTGCGTATTGTTAAAACTTAAGGTGCGTCATTTTAATAATACTTAAGGTACGCCAATTTAATACTACTTAGTCAGTAGTTATACACTTGAGAACTTAAGGTGCTTTATTTGTTGAAATTTAAGGTGCGTCATTTTAAAGCTTAAGCTGTGTCTTTTCAAAGTTTAAGGTGCGTCCTTTTGACACTGTGCGCCATTTAAACAGTGTGTTAGTTATACACTTAAAGTGCATAAGCTCTCCACTTAAAGTGTGCATTTTTAACACTTAAGGTGCATATTTTACTACTTAAGGTGCGTGCGTCTTTGTAACACTTAAGGTGAACCATTTTTAACACTGAAAGTGTGTCATTTTAACACTTAAGATGTGCTATTTTAAAACATAAGGTACGTCATTTTGACACTTAAGGTGTGTTATTCTAACACTTAAGGCACGTCTTTGTAACACTTAAGGTGCACCATTTTAAAACTTTACTTCTTTTCTCTCAGGATGATCTCTTTTTTATCATTGATTTGGTCTGTTGATCTAGATTTGATCAACGTGTCAAATCTCATCGCATGTTTCACTTGGGACTTCCTTGGCACCAGATCTTATATATATATATATATATATATTTCTATTTAAATGTCGTCGCGCCTTCCCGTGCTGTTGGTGCGGTTTACACCGCTCAATGTTAAGAAATGCATCACTCAATGTTAAGAAACGCACCACAATGAAAATATATAAAAACACCTCATAACTCCCCTGTTTTTAATTGTGCATTTCTGAACACTGTGTGGTGTATTTTTTATAACTAGTAGTGTGTTTTTGGTGATGTGTACCTAATAGTGCATATTTGTGTGGTGCATTTCTTAACATTGAGTGGTGTAAACCGCACTGACCGCACGTGAAGGCGCGGCTACACCTGAACTCTACTATATATATATATATATATATATATATATATATATATATATATATATATATATATATATATATATATATATATATTGAGAAAAA
>NC_044930.1:24189705-24257875 GCF_003576645.1 Ipomoea triloba | reverse complement strand
TATATATATATATATATATATATATATATATATATATATATATATATATATATATATATATATATATATATATATATATTGGGCAAAAAGTGCAAGAAATGATGGTAAAAGGTGAGGGGCAAGATAAGTGAGCAAGATGAGGGAATATAAACCAAAAGGCACTAAAATAAAAGCCTATCAATCTCCATAGCTGAAATGAAATGGCGAAGGCCCAAGGGTTTAATCAATCAATAAAACATCCATAAGTGGGTTTTAGGGTCCACCATTGAATATGGTTGACCAATTATGCACTTATATAATTTATATTTAGGAAAATTGTGAATAGTGTAGAGTTGTTATAAGAGTAAAACTTTCATTGTATCTTCTGATTTTTTTGAAGGAAGAAAATGGAATGAATACAAAATTATAACTCACTTTATTCTAGGATAAACCAAAGCTTGTTACATCAATATATATATATATATATATATAAGCATGGCGGGATCTGAGCATATGTCTAACATGTGCAACCGCAAAGGACCCTCAATTTTTGGGGGCCCCATATTTAAAAAAAAAAATTATATGTATATATAATTTACAAAAATTTAGGCTAAATGTATGAAGATTGGACCAATTTGTGACAAAATGAAATTGAGTCCAATTGGCAATTGCTTTAAAAACTATATATATATATATATAAAGAAATTTTGATACAACTTTTTGAACAACTATTATTTATATATAGAAATTACTCAAAAGAAAATGGCCCAAATTAAGATATGGCACAGGATCCTAATTTTTATTGGAACGACCCTGAAATATAAGAACAAAGTATAAAATAGAGTAAAAAAGATGACTTGTGTGTGTTTGCTTCGGCTCCTTGAGGAGCTCAACGTGTTATGTTTGAGAATCGTTCTGGTATTTTCTATGGGAGTTCTGATTGAGCAAAATTGATTGTTGTGCTTCTCTAGGGTGTGCCCTTCCCTCCTCATAAAACAATAGAGTAAAAGAAAAAAAAAACAAAAAAAAATAGAGAGAGAGTAAATGTAATATTATTCATTTATTTATTTATGGAATACCGAATTAGGGTTAAATGAGCTATCGAACTATACGCGAAACTGCAATTAGGTTATCCAACTAAACAAAATTGCAAATCGATAAGTGAACAATGCAAAATCATGCAATTGAATCTTAAATTACATACTTACTTGGTATTTGCTAGCATGACAGATACATTATTAAAAATTTCTTTTAAATTTATTTTAATAATTTTAAATAAAATAAACCAATCCCCCTCCTCCCCCCCCCCCCCCCCCCCCCCCCCCCCCCCTTTCATCTCTAGGTTGAAAACGAAGAAATGGTCTTTGTCCTTAACCGGACGAAGGCATGTGGGGACTTGAATTTTTGTTTTTTGTTTTTATTTTATTTTATTTGAAATTATTTGAATAAAATTTTTAAAAAATAGTTTCTTAGTAAGGTAATAGCCACGTCAGCGAATACTGGGTAAACATGTCATTTTAAATTTAATTGGATGATATTGGATTGTTCAGAAATCCAATTGTAGTTTTTTTTTTTTTTTTTTTTTTTTTTTAAAGTTGGATGGCCTAATTATAGTTTCACATGTAATTAGATATCATTTATTTCTTTATTTATTAATATTAAGGACAATGTTTGGAGGGCTTTATGAGGAGCCTCCAAAGATTAGGATTGAATTATTGATTGACTCATCAAACATACAAGATTACAACGAGGAACTAAATACAAAGAGAAGAGTTATATTGATTGACTCAAACATACAAGATTACAATTAGGAACTAAATACAAAGAGAAGAGTTATAGACAAACTATAATTGTGATACAATAAGAGTCCTAACACCGAGAGTAAATTTTATCAAATATCTTAATATTATTAAAAACTAAAAAGAGAAAAAGAAAGTATGTTATATATATTTTCATTGCAACTTATTTTCATTTTTGAGTGTTTATTTGCCCTCTTTGATTGTGTTACTTCTAGAACTTGCTTCATACCGTTTCAAAGCTACATGTTATGTGTTGACACGAGAATGATTAAGGCATTAGGATTTAGCCTTATAGCCTTAAAAATGACCACATCCTTATACATGCTATTTAGAGAAAGGGCGTGCAAAGCTAATTAGAAGTGGAGCAAATACCTTGTTCTGGGGAGACAAATGGGTAGGGCATTGCCCACTGATTGAAAAGGCTACATCCTTAATCCAACTCCAAGACCGTTATAGGACAGTGGAGTCATATTGGAATAGCACCACGGGCTAGAAGTGGGACCAGTTTGATCAGCTCCTTCCGGTCTCGTCTCTTGAAGAAATAGCTACAATGATAGTAGATGAGGAAGCAACAACAGAGGATCTAGTGGTCTGGAGATATGGAGAGGCCAAAGAATTTTCAGTGAGCTCAGCATATGACATAGCCTGCAATCGTCCCGTTTCAGCTGAGGCGGCCAAATGGAATGCAATCTGGAAGCTAAGAATCCCCAGCCGCGCAAAAACATTTCTCTGGCTGGCTCGACACGAAAAGCTCTTGACAAATGATGTAAGGGCAAGAAGAGGTATGACAACCGACAACAACTGTGGTGTTTGCAGAGACAGAATTGAAGATATTGACCATGTGCTTCGCAATTGTCCTATGGCTGAAGCAGTATGGTCTAGGCTATTACCAACATTTCACACGGATTCAAAACATTTAAACTTCAGAGAGTGGCTGGATCGAGGAATTAATAGCAAAGGCAGCCGCAATAGGCCAGAGAACGACAACATCCTTTTTTCTATATCGGTATGGTGGGTCTGGAAGTGGAGGAACGAACTGATATTCAACAACTCTCCCCACACACTAAACGCCAAGATTGCATGGATCAGATCACATGTTGCAGAAGTTTCTACAGCATTCGAAAAAGGCCCCAACCAATTGCACTCAATCAACTCATACAAGTGGGAGATGTGTAGGTGGTCTAGACCTGAAGGGGACACGATCAAAGTGAACTTCGATGGCTCAGTGGACCTATTATCAGGAAAGGCAAGCTGTGGAGGCGTCATCAGGGACTCCCGGGGTGAATGGAAAGGTGGATTCCTCTGCAACATTGGAGCCTGCCCCCCATTACAAGCTGAGGCATGGGCCCTTTTCAGAAGCATTCAGCTAGCTGTGCACCAGGGTTTCAAGAAGGTCACCTTTGAGGGTGACTCGAAGGAACTAGCGAAAATACTACTCGAAGGCCAAACCAACGAGAGAGCTGTCTGCAACATAACCAGAGCTTGCAGACATGGACTAAGGCAACTAGAAGATTGGAGGATTAATATCGTTCCACAAGAAGTTAACACACCAGCAGATGGCTTGGCCCGCCTAGCGAGAACTTACCCCAAGGGGATGTATATTCTCTGGTTTCCCCCTGATTATATTCATAGTCTTCTAGAGTTCGATAGAGCAGGGCTCCCCTATTGGAGATTAGCTTATGATTCCTGCTGAAAACTCTGTAACATGATCGGGTTTCCCCCCTCCTTAATAATAATAATAATAATAATATTGAGTAAGGATGAAGTAAAAATGGATGATCGAGTTTCAAAGCTGATGAACCCGGTTCATCTAATGCTGTTGATTATAAGTTCAGTTAATGTTCATGTTGTTCATCAACAAGTTTGAATGGTGGCATCACACTATTCAAGATGATTTTATGGTTTTTTTTTTCTTTTCATTTGAACTGGACAGATGTATGAGACATTAAAAGCTAAGAACATGATTAATTGTTTTGAGATTATAACAAGTTGGGAGTGAACGAATGTAGAGATACTATACTCATCAATCATCATTGAATTGTATTTATAAATTTATCACTTGGCCAAAGACCTTCCCCAAACATGTGTCCTATTTTTCACCTGATATATATAGAAGAATTCAAGTGGAGAACACCTCCAATTATAAAAAGTGTGGATACATACACAGTTCCACACCCATCCATCTTAAGAAATCAAAACTAGAATCTTACCGTTATTAAAATTTCAAGTTTACAACAATTATAAAATGAACACGAACCCTTCTCTTAAAAGTTTTCAAAAATTATAAAATTGATCATATTTGGTTTATACTAAAACTCTCAATCAGTGATGAACCCTGATGGACGATATATATATATAGGTCATAATCAGGTGTGGTCGTGCCTTCCCGTGCGGTCAGTGCAGTTTGCACCACTCAATGTTAAGAAATACACCACACAAATATGCACTATTAGGTACACATCACCAAAAACACACCACTACGTATTAAAAATACACCACACAGTGTTAAGAAATGCACAATTAGAAACATGGGAGTTATGAGGTGTTTTATGCATTTTCATTGTGGTGTATTTCTTGATGAACGTAGGATTAGATTGAATTGAACTGAATTACAGAGTCCTAGTGCATCTATAAGAGAGGTAGCTATAACCTCCCCTATTCGACAGGTAAGTAAACATTGACTAACAATAAACATTAGGACTATGATATAAAATAATAAACGTAACATAACATAACTCACATGCCCCCTCAAGCACAAGGTTGGGGTGGCACAACATTGAGCTTGGCACGAAGAGTCTGAAAACGTGGAGCAGGCAGCGGTTTGGTGAAGATATCCGCAAGCTGATCTTGAGTGGAGACAAAACAAACTTGTAACTCCCCGGAGGCAACTTTATCGCGAACAAAGTGATAATCGACTTCAACATGCTTAGTCCTATCATTAAAGACGGGATTCGCTACCATGTAAGTAGCGCCGAGATTATCACACCATAACGTCGCAGGCTGACTAGAGTGTAGCCGTAATTCACGAAGCAAGGAAACGACCCATGTGACTTCAGCAGCTACGTCAGCTAAACCTTTGTACTCAGCTTCAGTAGACGAACGAGCAACTGTGCGCTGCTTCATGGAGACCCAAGAAATCAGATTAGTACCATAGAAGACCGCATAGCTGATAAGAGTATATTTGGTCATATTTTTACCCCATATTTAAATCCATTTCTACCACTAAATATTTATATTATGTTCTTAATAATATTGAATTTCTTCATTGTGATAAATAATTATTATTTGACCAAAGATGATGAAGATTTGATAATTGAGCATAATATTAATATTTTGTAGTGGCATTTATAATCTTGTTTTGTATGTGTATATTTAATTGCACCAAGTAGGTGGAAGATATGATTTGGTGGAATGATGTGATGAGTGGGAAGCAAAAGACAAATGAAAGAAGGCAAAAAGAGGCATAAAACATGGAGCCAAAAGCAAAAAGAGAAAGTGGAAGATTCTGCAGAGATTTTGGAGGAGGACAATAGGCGTCTGTCTGCGTCCTGAAACAGACGCCTATTGTCCATTTTCACACTGCCTGGATTTTTGGACTTTCGCCGCGACGAGAATTAGGCTCGCCGCGGCGAAAATCGTTGACCATGCGCGAGAATTCTGCAGTCCAAATTCCAATTTTGCCCCTGCCTTTGCCCAACTATAAATACCCCTCATTTCTCCATTCTTCAATATCCAATTTTGAGATTAGATTAGTCCCTTTTCNATTTATACAATGCGAGAGCTTGATAAATTGTAGGGGGATTTCTCGGCTAATCTTCGGTTCCTTCACTGGCGAGAGCGGGTTGGAATTTAGAAGTTAGCCAAAACGGTTCCTTCACGGGTGACAGCGTGTTGGAATCTAGAGGTTAGTTTAGGCTGCCTCCTCACAACTTGTAGGATTAACTTGAGTTTGGGCATGTTGATTTGCTTAGGATCTTTAAGACGAGCCTCGCTTGTAGACTACGAGAGTAGATAACTTGCGGTTTGGCACATTCGGGTAGATCACGAGAGTGGCACCGAGGACTTTAGTGCATTTCCTCCATTCACAAGGGATAAAACTTCTTTTCTACATTTGTTTGACTCATGATGGGCATTGACCCGATCCATATCCTTACATATGTTGCATCTAATATATCTCTCTTCATTTGTTGTTTTTATTTTTGTTATTTAGTTTTGTTGTTATAACCATGTTATTGTCGAACTAGCTTCACAAGAATCAATTCGAGTTAGTGCTTGACCAACCATTCCCTGTGGATCGATAACCCCGGAATACTCCGGGTATTTGCGTGTACCTAAAAGTTACAACCAAATTGGCGTCGTTGCCGGGGAGTGGTTTTTGTGTTGACATTAACAAATATTGATTCTAGGAGACTAGTTCATTTTTATGTTTTTATTGTGTTTTGTTTTGTTTTGTATTTTGTTTTTGTTGTAGCATCTCTAAGGGAATATTTGCATGCACTTGAGGAGAGTGGAGAAATCAATCACGAAAAAAATGGGCATCACCACATCACTCATAATTTTTGGATCAACATTGAGGAGTATGTTTTGATTTGAAGAGGCTTCTTGATGACTCTTGAGGGTGGACAAGAAATTCATTAAGGGAGTTTTCTTTACCTTTCACTTGCTCCTTATGTTAATTTGTGCTTTAATGTATTATCTTGTTTAATTGATCCAATTTCTCCTCCCCCTATTGTGCATTATTTTATTTTACATCGAGGACGATGTAAATTTTTAAGTGTGGGGGAGTGAACATATATTGAAATTTTGCTTGGATGACTCATGAGCTTATTTTGTGAATGAATTGCTATCATGCTAGAAGTTGTGATTATTCCCTCCTTGTTGGTTGGTGGTTTGTTTTGGACTTGTTACAATTTGACTTGTGATAGATGAATCAAGGTGAAACATATGATTAAGCTATTCTCTTGCCAATATCCTTGTTAACCATTAATCAATTGGATAAATTATTGATCTAGTGTGTTGTGCATTGCTAGTGAAAGCTTATGTGAGATACCGGTGTTGGTTTAATTGTTATATCTTGTCATAATACTCTCTTTGTGAAGTCTAATGATTGCATGCTTAGAAATGATATAGGCCATTTTTGTTAGCCCGAGCCTTTAAACCTACCCGTTATATATGTTACCCTTGTTACCCCCGTTGAGCCTTTTGAATTTTTTGTTAAACCCCGTTGTATTTATTTTCTTTTGTTCTTAATTATCCTAATATTCCTCATATGCATTAAAAGGAAGATTAAGGTAATTGAGTCCTAACCTTGTCATTAAACCCTTAACCATAAAAAAAAAATGTTTCCCTTCACCCTTGAGAGAATATATCATTTATTCATAATTTTTGTTGAAGAGATTTAATTTGGAGCATTGAATTTTATTGCAACATTTATTTTGTAAATATTTATGTTTGNATTTATACAATGCGAGAGCTTGATAAATTGTAGGGGGATTTCTCGGCTAATCTTCGGTTCCTTCACTGGCGAGAGCGGGTTGGAATTTAGAAGTTAGCCAAAACGGTTCCTTCACGGGTGACAGCGTGTTGGAATCTAGAGGTTAGTTTAGGCTGCCTCCTCACAACTTGTAGGATTAACTTGAGTTTGGGCATGTTGATTTGCTTAGGATCTTTAAGACGAGCCTCGCTTGTAGACTACGAGAGTAGATAACTTGCGGTTTGGCACATTCGGGTAGATCACGAGAGTGGCACCGAGGACTTTAGTGCATTTCCTCCATTCACAAGGGATAAAACTTCTTTTCTACATTTGTTTGACTCATGATGGGCATTGACCCGATCCATATCCTTACATATGTTGCATCTAATATATCTCTCTTCATTTGTTGTTTTTATTTTTGTTATTTAGTTTTGTTGTTATAACCATGTTATTGTCGAACTAGCTTCACAAGAATCAATTCGAGTTAGTGCTTGACCAACCATTCCCTGTGGATCGATAACCCCGGAATACTCCGGGTATTTGCGTGTACCTAAAAGTTACAACCAAATTGGCGTCGTTGCCGGGGAGTGGTTTTTGTGTTGACATTAACAAATATTGATTCTAGGAGACTAGTTCATTTTTATGTTTTTATTGTGTTTTGTTTTGTTTTGTATTTTGTTTTTGTTGTAGCATCTCTAAGGGAATATTTGCATGCACTTGAGGAGAGTGGAGAAATCAATCACGAAAAAAATGGGCATCACCACATCACTCATAATTTTTGGATCAACATTGAGGAGTATGTTTTGATTTGAAGAGGCTTCTTGATGACTCTTGAGGGTGGACAAGAAATTCATTAAGGGAGTTTTCTTTACCTTTCACTTGCTCCTTATGTTAATTTGTGCTTTAATGTATTATCTTGTTTAATTGATCCAATTTCTCCTCCCCCTATTGTGCATTATTTTATTTTACATCGAGGACGATGTAAATTTTTAAGTGTGGGGGAGTGAACATATATTGAAATTTTGCTTGGATGACTCATGAGCTTATTTTGTGAATGAATTGCTATCATGCTAGAAGTTGTGATTATTCCCTCCTTGTTGGTTGGTGGTTTGTTTTGGACTTGTTACAATTTGACTTGTGATAGATGAATCAAGGTGAAACATATGATTAAGCTATTCTCTTGCCAATATCCTTGTTAACCATTAATCAATTGGATAAATTATTGATCTAGTGTGTTGTGCATTGCTAGTGAAAGCTTATGTGAGATACCGGTGTTGGTTTAATTGTTATATCTTGTCATAATACTCTCTTTGTGAAGTCTAATGATTGCATGCTTAGAAATGATATAGGCCATTTTTGTTAGCCCGAGCCTTTAAACCTACCCGTTATATATGTTACCCTTGTTACCCCCGTTGAGCCTTTTGAATTTTTTGTTAAACCCCGTTGTATTTATTTTCTTTTGTTCTTAATTATCCTAATATTCCTCATATGCATTAAAAGGAAGATTAAGGTAATTGAGTCCTAACCTTGTCATTAAACCCTTAACCATAAAAAAAAAATGTTTCCCTTCACCCTTGAGAGAATATATCATTTATTCATAATTTTTGTTGAAGAGATTTAATTTGGAGCATTGAATTTTATTGCAACATTTATTTTGTAAATATTTATGTTTGGGGTTGTCTTTGCAACATTTATTTTGTAAATATTTATGTTTGGGGTTGTCTTGACAATTTAGAATAGCTTATTCTCCCGTGGGCTATTCAATAAACTAGTTTAGAATAGCTTATTCTCCCGTGGGCTATTCAATAAACTAGAATAGAATAGCTTATTCTCCCGTGGGCTATTCAATAAACTAGAATAGCTTATTCTCCCGTGAGCTATTCTTGCCAAAAATTGAGAAAAGCTTATTCTCCCGTGAGCTATTCTTGCCAAAAATTGAGAAAAGAAAAAAAATAGAAATTTCAAAAAAAAAATCGAGAAAAAAAAAATTCGAAAAAAAAAATTTCGAAAAAAAAAATGTTGTATTTTTACTCTTTATCCCCTTTGTAATAATGTTGTATTGTTCTCATTTGTAAAATGCTCCTAAAAATTTTATCTCTTCTAAAATCCTAATTGTGAATAAATGTGAATTTTCTCTCTTTTTGATTTCCTTACCCCTTCTTTGTTTAAACCTTAACCCCCTAGCCCCGTTATAAGCTTGTAAAAGTCCTATTTGATCTTTGCATGCAATCTTGGAATTGAATTAGTAAGAGTATGAAGGACACACACCACTTTTGCATAAACTCAACTTAGCTGTGCACACTAGATTCTGAGACAAAAGATAACCCCACCATATGTTAGAGTTTCAATGCCGAGGAAGAATCCCGGTGTGCCTAGATCCCTGATCTTGAATGTAGTAGAGAGGCGATGAAGAAGAGAGTCAATCAAGGCCGAGTCGTTACCCATCATAATGATATCATCGACATAAACAAGGAGATATACCCGAGAGTCACCAGCAGTGTAGAAAAATAACGACACATCAGTTTTGGAGGATGAGAAGCCGGTAGAGATTAAGAAATCGTGTAGCCGCTTGAACCAAGCGCGTGGAGCTTGCTTCAAACCATAAAGGGAACGCTGGAGATGGCAGACATGATCAGGATGTAGTGGATCTTCATACCCGGGTGGTTGCTTCATATAAACCGTTTCTGGTAAATGACCATTCAGAAATGCGTTGTGGACATCGAGTTGACGGAGGGACCAGGAATGAGTAACTGCTAGAGAAAATAATAGTCTGACAGTGGTAGGTTTGACCACCAGACTGAAAGTGTCGAAAAAATCTTCCCCGACAACCTGATTAAAACCTTTTGCAACGAGACGAGCTTTATACCTTTAAATGGTACCGTCGGCCTTCCGTTTGGTGCGATAGACCCATTTGCACCCAATAATATTCATGAGTGGCGATGCGGGCACTAATTTCCAGGTGTTGTTGTGGAGTAAAGCATTAAACTCCTGATCCATTGCATCCCTCCAATACACGTGTTTGACCGCTTGAGTATAACAGGTCGGATCTGTGGTAGTATGAAGAGCATAAAACTGCTCACCAGTTCCCCGAGTCTTTTTGCGAGTTCTCATAGCATGTCCACCAGTTGTTGCCTGAGTAGTAGTAGCAGGTGGCCCTGTAGTTGAAGTTGACAACTGTACATCAGACCCAGTTCGTGATGAGGACGGCTGGAGATCTGGAGTCTCAGTAGTGTTAAATAGAGGCGGCATATTAAGTGGCAGTGAAGGCGCATTTGTATGTAACGGAGCAGTAGCCCATGGTGCAGTAGGCGTGTCCAGTGGTTCACTTCCCTACAACTTAGCCTGAAAGGGAAAAAAGTTTTCATCAAAGCGGACATGACGACAGATATAGACTTTTCCAGTGTTTAGGTCTAAGTAACGGTATCCCCTATATGAAACTAGATAACCTAGGAAGACACACNAATTTAGAATAGCTTATTCTCCCGTGGGCTATTCAATAAACTAGAATAGCTTATTCTCCCGTGAGCTATTCTTGCCAAAAATTGAGAAAAGAAAAAAAATAGAAATTTCAAAAAAAAAATCGAGAAAAAAAAAATTCGAAAAAAAAAATTTCGAAAAAAAAAATGTTGTATTTTTACTCTTTATCCCCTTTGTAATAATGTTGTATTGTTCTCATTTGTAAAATGCTCCTAAAAATTTTATCTCTTCTAAAATCCTAATTGTGAATAAATGTGAATTTTCTCTCTTTTTGATTTCCTTACCCCTTCTTTGTTTAAACCTTAACCCCCTAGCCCCGTTATAAGCTTGTAAAAGTCCTATTTGATCTTTGCATGCAATCTTGGAATTGAATTAGTAAGAGTATGAAGGACACACACCACTTTTGCATAAACTCAACTTAGCTGTGCACACTAGATTCTGAGACAAAAGATAACCCCACCATATGTTAGAGTTTCAATGCCGAGGAAGAATCCCGGTGTGCCTAGATCCCTGATCTTGAATGTAGTAGAGAGGCGATGAAGAAGAGAGTCAATCAAGGCCGAGTCGTTACCCATCATAATGATATCATCGACATAAACAAGGAGATATACCCGAGAGTCACCAGCAGTGTAGAAAAATAACGACACATCAGTTTTGGAGGATGAGAAGCCGGTAGAGATTAAGAAATCGTGTAGCCGCTTGAACCAAGCGCGTGGAGCTTGCTTCAAACCATAAAGGGAACGCTGGAGATGGCAGACATGATCAGGATGTAGTGGATCTTCATACCCGGGTGGTTGCTTCATATAAACCGTTTCTGGTAAATGACCATTCAGAAATGCGTTGTGGACATCGAGTTGACGGAGGGACCAGGAATGAGTAACTGCTAGAGAAAATAATAGTCTGACAGTGGTAGGTTTGACCACCAGACTGAAAGTGTCGAAAAAATCTTCCCCGACAACCTGATTAAAACCTTTTGCAACGAGACGAGCTTTATACCTTTAAATGGTACCGTCGGCCTTCCGTTTGGTGCGATAGACCCATTTGCACCCAATAATATTCATGAGTGGCGATGCGGGCACTAATTTCCAGGTGTTGTTGTGGAGTAAAGCATTAAACTCCTGATCCATTGCATCCCTCCAATACACGTGTTTGACCGCTTGAGTATAACAGGTCGGATCTGTGGTAGTATGAAGAGCATAAAACTGCTCACCAGTTCCCCGAGTCTTTTTGCGAGTTCTCATAGCATGTCCACCAGTTGTTGCCTGAGTAGTAGTAGCAGGTGGCCCTGTAGTTGAAGTTGACAACTGTACATCAGACCCAGTTCGTGATGAGGACGGCTGGAGATCTGGAGTCTCAGTAGTGTTAAATAGAGGCGGCATATTAAGTGGCAGTGAAGGCGCATTTGTATGTAACGGAGCAGTAGCCCATGGTGCAGTAGGCGTGTCCAGTGGTTCACTTCCCTACAACTTAGCCTGAAAGGGAAAAAAGTTTTCATCAAAGCGGACATGACGACAGATATAGACTTTTCCAGTGTTTAGGTCTAAGTAACGGTATCCCCTATATGAAACTAGATAACCTAGGAAGACACACGGTGCGGACCTATACTCGATTTTGTGACGGTTGTAGGGTCGGAGATAAGGAAAACACCGACACCCAAAGACTCGAAAGAAGGAGTATGGCGGATGGACATTGTATACTTTGTAATGAGGAGTCTGGAAACTTATAGCAGAAGAGGGTAAGCTGTTGATTAAAAAGGTTGCAGACTCGAAAGCGAAGTCCCAATATTTAAGTGGAGTGGAGCTTTGAGCAAGTAAAGATAACCCTGTTTCTACAATGTGCCGATTACGGCGCTCTACCCTCCTATTTTGTTCGTGTGTATACGCACAGGATTGGCGGTGTACAATACCCAGAGATTCAAATATAGTGTGTAATCGACGGTATTCTCCGCCTAAATCAGACTGGATGACTTTGATAGAACGCGAAAACCGTAGTTCTACCATCGCCCGAAAAACTTCAAAAATTTTATAAATATCAGATTTTACACTCATAGGATAAAACCAGGTATATCGTGAATAATCGTCTACGAATAACACAAAATACCGACACCCTGAACTAGAAATAACAGGTGATGGACCCCAAATGTCTGTAAAAATTAAATCGAGTACATTTCGAGAATTGTTCTGCACCCTATCTAGTGGAAACCGAGACGATTTGCCGAGTTGATACGCCGAGCAAACGTCTAACGAACCGACTTTATGAGATGTGACTGGACAGTGTTTCAAAACACGCTGTAAGACTTGACCATGCGGGTGACCCAGACGCTGATGCCAAGTGACGGGTGAGGCTCGGGCGGTAAGAAAGGCGTGGTGATTATTTAAAACAGGTAACCGGTACAAACCACCCGATGTGAATCCCTTAAGCAGAACTGCCTGAGTTGTTGAATCTTTCACAAAAAAGCAATTTTTGTGAAATTCAAAGTAAACATTATTTTTGTTCGTGAACTTATAAACAGACAGTAATGAGAGCGATAAATTAGGGACATGAAGGATATTTGACATTTTTAACGGGTGCGACGCAGATGGGATAACCGTGCAACCTACACTAGATATGTCCAAACCTGTACCATTTCCTACTTTCAGAACATCAGACCCCGAGTATGGTTCGGAATGGTCGAGCATATGCGCATCAGGCGTGGTGTGGGAGGTCGCCCCCGTGTCGGGATACTAGGCTTCAGCCGTCCCCGTCGCCGGCGAGTCACTAGCGAATGCAGCGTGCGCCTGGTTTGCCGGCCGATCATCATACCGCCGGAAGCAGGTCACCGCCGTATGGCCGTGAGACCTGCAAATCTGGCAGCGCGGTACACCGCCTCTGCCGCCGCGGCCGGAGTTGCCGGAGCCACGGCCTCGCCAGTTTCTACCGCCTCGACCACCGGATTGACGGCCTCCACCTCCGCTCGATCCAATCCGTCCGCGACCAGCGAAGAAAGCAGCAGGGGAATTCTACGACACCGATGAATCAGCAGGGATGAACTCATCGGCATGGATGAATTCCTGAGCCTGTAAGTGGTCGGCCAACTGAGGTAGGGTTAACGGCGTTGCAGACGCAGTGAGGGTGCTCGCCATTGCACGAAACTCCGGACGCAATCCCCAAAACACGTACAGGATCTACTCGTCGGCGGAGAGGGGCCGGCCGGCGAGCGAAAACGCCTCCACGATCATTTGTGCTTGACCGAGATACTCCGTCGGCGTCGAATTCCCTTGGCGAAGTGTCTGGAATTGTCCAAGCAGACTGAGGCAGCGTGTTCGGGATTGTGACGCTAAAGCCACTGTGATTGAATCCCAAACAGCACGGGATGTGTCCTTGCCAACCGCAAGATACATTACCTCGCTCGTTAGCGAGGAGACGATCAGCGACAATATGGCTTGATCTTGTTGGATCCACGGCAGGTAGGCAGGATTCAGCACTGTCGGCGACGTAGAAGACGCCGGCGCAGCATCGGAGAGTGTGGCTGGTGGGCACGGCAGTGAGCCGTCTATATATCCCAACAAGCCCTGGCTACGTAACAGCGGCAGTATCTGCGTTCTCCAATATATATAATTTCTGGTATTTAGTTTGATAGATATATGGTGATTCGCCGATGAAAGAGTAGGAGTCGGCGGGGAGGCGATGGCAATGGAGGGGGTGATCGCTCCTTCACCGGACGGTGTCGCCATCGGAAAGGTAGTGTATGGGATGTTACGGGAAGAGAGTTAGGAGAGAGGATCGCGATTCCGGCTGATACCAGATGAACGTAGGATTAGATTGAATTGAACTGAATTACAGAGTCCTAGTACATCTATAAGAGAGGTAGCTATAACCTCCCTTATTCTACAGGTAAGTAAACATTGACTAACAATAAACATTAGGACTATATGATATAAAATAATAAACGTAACATAACATAACTCACATTCTTAACATTGAGTGGTGTAAATCGCACGGCCGCACGGGAAGGCGCGACCACATTTGAACAGATTTCTATATATATATATATATATATGATGAACAATTTTAAATAGTATTCGCAAGTGCACGAATCATTGTAATAATAGTGTGCAAAATCAAGGGTCAAATCTATAGAGAATTGATACAATGCAATTTATAAACTTGAAAATAATTGAAGAAAATATTTAAAATAATTCAGACGAAGTTTCAATTGCCTTGTGGTTTAGTGACACCCGGTTGCACTCCACATGGAAGGGAGTGGGTTCGAGCTTCAACGGAGGCGACGATAGTGACTCTTTGTGCTTCATATGTTGCGAAAATAGTTATTATGAACAGATACTGAAATATTTTCAATTGCAGTAGAGAACTTCCAATTAAGGGTTTGTTATTTTCTTTAATATGACAACTTCGTATGACGTCCAAATTAAATCATGTATTTTAACAATTCATGTACTTAAGATACTTATTTAAACAGTTAAAATTCATTTACCCTCAAAGAATTATGGAGTACCCGGTTTAAAACTAAATAAACAACCTAACAAGATAGCCAATTTTTTTTATCCCCCTTATCGTAGTTTGGAATTAACAAGCTAACATAGTTTATACTTAATTAATTTCCTTAGAAGACAGATTAATGCTAGAATTGACCAGATTCAACATAACTAGTCTCAACACAAATCATAGGATAAAACTTAATTGATTAACAAATTAAACATAAATCAATGCAAGAATTTCATGGCAATTTCTCCACATTCTTAGAAAAAGTAATTAGCAGTGCATTAATGGATTAACATCAAGTGGCGAAATAGCTTGGTGAAGAGATGTCTATGTTTTTTTCCCTTCTAACGTCATTCATTTATACTGCTCCGGCCAACAATTTTCCCTCAAGTTTTGCGTAGCTACATAGTCGATCAAAGTCTAGGAAGTGGCTGAGGATGAATTGGCAGATTCAATTAAATCATGTGTTTAGAGAACAAAATAAAGTGGCCGACGCTTTGACAAAGATGGCTTTGAAATCTAAGAATGACTGGATGTTCCTGCCTCAACCGGAGAGCGAGCTTCTTGGGTTGCTCAATGATGATATTTTGGATGTTCCGGTGTCCCGTCTAGTTTGTAATAGAATCTAATCCTTGGGGTGTCCCCCTCCAGTTTGAAAAAAAAAAAAAAAAAGAGTCTGCAAACAGTTGCGATCTCCTTTCTCGTTCCTTCGTTATTGAGTACCAAAAAGAGAAAAAATAATTTTATTAATTGGGTCAAGAAATTATAGGAGTGGTAGGATTTTATAACAAAACTAATTTAATAATAAAAACCACCCCAATGTTCAACAATATTAACAAAACTAATAATAGCAATAATAAATAAAAATAGATGTAAAATTAATTAACTATTGCAAATTTATTATAAAAAATTATTAAATTACAATAAAAAATAATGCTCATCAATAGTACTAAAAAAAAAAACCCTTATCAATCTTTTAAAAAAATCAATTGCATATTTTTTATTTTGTTGGATATGATTAATGTAAAACAGTACAACAAACAAATACCTCGAATTACTTAAATAGCAATGAATATGCATCTTAATAATAAATTATTACAATTTTGGGTTTAAAAAATGTTTGATCAGAAGTACATATCAAGGTGCAGACAATACATGTTTGTTGCTTTAGACATGTCAAACATTTCAATCACACAAGTTAAAACCTCCGCCACCAATAATTTAGCTCTGACCTTATGTGTGTTTACTTAAAGACAAAACTTTAACAATAAATAAATTCCTAGAATCCAATATATTATTATTATTATTATTATTAATTTTAGGTGACAAGAAAAATTCGCAACTACTACAACCTTACACTTTATTGAACTTGTGATCTTCTAATACAAAAATTATACTCTATCCACTCGGTAAGTATTAATTTTTGTTTCATGTTGAATTAGTAGTTTGAACATTTTAATAAGTGGTTAATTATAGCATTACCCAATTTAACCTAACAATTTCTAATATATTATTATATATATAAATCTTATATCACAAAATAATAAACTTTAAATTAAAATATTATCATTAGAAAGAGAACATATATTGATATGAAGCTAGTTAATTATTTTTACACTTATCCTATGTAAATTTAGTTTTTTTATTATTTACAATTAAAATTAAGGTAATTCGTAAATGAATTGCTAATACAATTACAATACCAAAGGTTTGATTCCAGTAAAAGGGTTGTCGGCTCTGTTTGGCAGAGCTTATTTAGGAGCTTATAGCTTATTTTAAGCTACTAATAAGCTATAAGCTTTGTTTGCTAATGTCTTAAAATAAGCTAGTAGCTTAAAACAAGAGCTTATTTTAAAACGCTACTTTAGGTAGCTTTTCAAAAATAAGCTAGTAGCTTATTAACTTTTTTCTATCTTTATCCTTATTATTTTAAATAAATGATCTCCTTTACCACTCTCAATTAAAACTCTTTTGGCATTTTCTCTTCAATACATTTCGTTGTAATTTCAATTTGACATTTGTGTTTGAACAATAATTTTTGTATGAACTAATTTTATGGATTATAAACATTTTGTTTTACTTTATATATTTTTAAATATATGTTCTTACTTTATATTTTATTAAAATATATTAATTCTATTATTTTATATTTTAATATGTAAACAAACCTATTTAAATTTAAAACTATTTAAATTTTATAAAGATGTATTTTTAGTCTTTTTACATTTATTAGCTTATCAAAAAGCTAATTTTACCAAACACTTTTAAGCACAACAGCTAGCTTAACTGCTCTTCAGATTTCAGCTTCGAGCTTATAGTTTTTCAGCTTTCATCTAACTTTTCAGCTAAGTTTGTTAAACATAACCGTAATGTTAAAGCTAAGAATTCTCGGCCTGCCTTTTTTTAATTAAACTCTATGGACACAATCTTAGCATAATGAACAATAAACACAAACGAGTTGTACATTAGTTTAGAGATGCATCATGTTTCTTGATAAATATATTATTTGTGATAAATATATAACCTTAATGAACCATTAATTTATGCCAAGCACATTGTGCTCAATTGGCACATCTGTGCTTCTTCTTGAGAAAAGAATTTCGGTGGTAGGGTATTGACTCTTTGGGCTACAACTCTTGGAGAAAATATATTGAATATATATTACATTGTAATAGAGTCGATTACAATGACATTTTGACATTTAATTTTATGCTTTTTATTTGACAACATCATGCTTCAATTTTTTTTAATCATCCGTTTGGACTAAATATGACCCCCAAAATTAAAAATTTATGACTAAATCTAATAATGCAATATGATTAATTAAAAGCATAAAATTAAATGCCAAAATGTCATTGTAATTGAAACTAAGAGCAACTTCATCAAGAATTTTTTCCAAGGTTTTACAAGTAGTTCTTATGCTTTTAGGTGTAGGTGAGAGGAGAGATAAATATTTTAACCACGACAAATTCATGTTTTTTGTAGGATCCACTACAAGGGAAAAAAAAAGTAAGAATTTTCGTGCAATTTGCACGTTGGGCTCATGTAGGTGACTTTTTTTTCAAAAAAAAAAAAAAACTTTATATTGAAATGTTTTTATTATTATTATTATCATTTTTCCTCTTCTCTATTTACTCTCTTTCTTATTCGACACTGAAAAACGCACACACGTACAAAAATTCAACTCTTCGAGATGCTCTCAGTCCTAAAAAACATGTGAATCAAATGTGATCGAATAACAATAATTATTAGGGCACAAAATCATACATGACAAATGTTGGGGTTATAGGATATAGCTTCAGCCCAACTGCTCAATTATGAAGCTAGTCATAGTTTAGTTTTAGCCTAAAGTCCAATCCATAGATATATAGGACATAACAAAATCAGTTTGCCCTAAACACATGACAGGCATTTAGAGCGCTAACACAACGGTAATTTCAATACTGAAACATAGAGATTGTGTGGTAGGCATATTAATTAGGACATATACCAACCACCATATATGTAGCGTCATGATATCTCGTTATCATTAATTTTAAATGGGTGGTCATAGGTTCGAACTCCTGTAGTGGAGACTTAGATATGTGTGTGTGTGTGTGTGTGTGTGTGTATATATATATATATATGGATGAGTTCTGGTATGGGAACTTGCTCTAGTGCGGTTTACTCAAAAAGACGCGCCTTAAGCATTAAAATGACGCAAATTAAATATACAAGCCATGTACCTTAAACATTAAAATGACACACTTTAAACACACAAACCAAGCACCTTAAGTTTCAACAACTAGCGCACCTTAAGCATACAAATCACACAAAAGGAAAACCGTGCACCTAAAGCTTTAGGCCGACGCACCTTAAGTTTTAACAACTGACTTACCTTAAGCACACAAACCACATACCTTAAGAAGAAAAATCACTCACCTTAGGAAGGAAAACCATGCACCTAAAGCTTTAGATCGTGCACTTAAGTTTTCAACACCTGACGCACCTTAAGCTATACAGTACAAAAATCACTCACCTTACGCACAAAAATCATGCATTCTAAGAAGAAAAATCGCGCACCTTAAATTTGACTTAAATACAAAAAGGCCAAATTTTCACAGCGTTTTTTTTATATTTTTTTTATCAGTGTTAATCCTTAACATTGATTTAGACAAAATCAATGGCTCAGATTTAACCACACAATCGCACCTGAGCCAATCAACCACACGGGAATCCATATACACACACACACACTAATAGTTCGGCTAACTGATACTTTCAAATTGAATTAATTTATAACTAAAATTTTTAAAAATCGTCAATCATTAATCGAACTAAAATATTTCAGCTAAAAAAATGATTAATGTAACTGAAATTTGTCGGTTCAATCAATTAATCAATTTTTTACCAAATTATGCACAGCCTACACATCATCTATATCAAGCAGAGTTCTCAGCTCCTTTCTTATTGATTGTAGCTAGGAGATGAAATATGCAACTGTATAAACAAAGGGCCTCAGTACCCAACCAGACATTCGAGATCAAGTTTTTACATCATTACTTTGGCAAAATTCACTTTCCAATAACAGCATTAACACTTTAAAAAAACCCTTAGCAAACTATTAAACAATTGCTAGTTTATTACTTATAAATGTTTAACTAATTATTACTTAGTTAAATGAATGTTTAATCATAACCCTTGTAGCAAAACAAACCCATCAACAAATAATATGTAGTGGTGAAAGGTGTAACGGACATGGGAAATATTATTATATTTGGTGTGAATATTCATTGAACTTCTCCATTGCCTCCATTGAAGTTTGAATGGGGAGAGAGATTAGAGAGAGAAATGGAAAAAGCTAAAAATGCACTATGGTAGAAAAACAGAGGACAGGAGGCATCCTACTCATCCATCAAATATGCAACGCGTGCTTAGTTTGCTTTTATTCACCAGCTTCAATTGAATTGAAAGCCTGCTTTGTCAATGCCTTCCATCATCAAAAAGTGATTTATATTTTAATTATTTGGCAAAATTTTCGGAAGCTCGCATGTTATTTTGTTCCTCCTGCTGACGAAGCATCCACAAATATCTTTCTTCCCTGATCAGCTTGGTTGGGGTGAATTGCTATGCACTCTCATTCATTAAAAGAGGTCGGGAGTTCAAACTCTTTCTCGTATAAAAAATCAAACTGGCCAGCACTTTGTCCTTTAATTAGATCGGTACGGTGCGAATGGAGATTAGTTTGGTACGGACCTGCTCAAGAAGCTTTATGGTCTGAAAAAATATATATCTTTCTTCCCATCCTTACTTAGCTTTTGCTCCTAAATGCAAAGAATGACATACAATTTTAATTTGCAAAATATACGATGTTTGTTGTAACATGTGACATTACAAACCAAATAATGGGTTAGATGGGGTTTTGAATTTTAAAAGTTCATGTTGAATAAGGTACACATATATGTTTTCAAAAAAAAAAGGTACACATATATAATAACGCATTACTAATGCGAATCATTTTAATTTACACTACAGGTGATTTAGAATTGAACTTGTTTAAATTAACCTATTGTATGAGCTATTTAGAGAAGTTTAAAACGTAAATCCTATAAACATATAAAATGTAACCATCCAAATTTTCAAATTAGGGCAACTCCATTAATGAGTTTCCCCCCATTTATGAGGCAAATCACATGAGGTGGATGAGAAAGAAAGAGATTGGTGGAGGGGGCTCAGTCCACTACAAGAAGGGTTAATTTTTCACAGTTTTTGATAATAATAATAAAAAATTTGTGGTTACCTCGCACTTCCAACGAGAGTGTGTCTTCCATGGACCCTTTGGGCTCGTAAGAAAAGCTCACTTTTTTTTCTATTTTCTTTTCTTTTTTCTCCTCCCTATCTCCTTGTTGACACCCAAAAACCCAACTAATCAGAACGAATGCTCTAACAACTTATTTGGTTGATAGGATCGGACTTTCAAATTTTAAAGTTAAAAAAATTCTTAATTGATGGAAAAAATGAATTCCTTCGAGTTTCAATTATAAAGCATATCACACCCACCAATCAAACACTGACCATCATTTTGATTTCATGAAACTTAAATTTTATTCCTTATAAATTCTTTATCATAAATCAAACTGCCATCATATATATTCTTGCATCATATTGGTGCATGCAGGCTTTTTGTAATATGAGACAAAACCGGATGGTGGCCGATTTACAGACACCAAAAAGAATAATCATAAGCACATGCAAAAGATGCAAAAGAACAGTAGAGAGAATGCAATGTGGCACAAATCACAAATAATGGCATCCCTAGTATAGAGAGATATATACTATCTCACATGCAGTGTGATTGTTTCACTTTTCCCCTGTTCACCTTCTCCAACTACAAAAGCTTAACAGTACAGGAATAGTAGTACTAGTAATAGAATTGAATGTGTTCTCATTAGCCATTTGACCATTTAGTCTCTCAGTGGAAGACCAACCAAAAGACTGACAAAATACCCTACCATATATATTGCCACATTTAGCTAGTGCTTCAGATCAGAATCTTATTTCCTTTTTTTTTATTGTTGCTATGAGGAGGGGATGCATGGATTAGCAAGAAGACTAAAAAGGTCAATCCACCTTCTCTTCTATCAAAAGTAAATCTTTTTGCAATGTGGGTTTAGTTAAAAGATTTCCCATCATCACTTGGGTTGAGCTCATTAAAATAAGAAAAAAAATCTCAATGTTACAATGTATCCAAAGAAAACATGATTTTTTTAAAATTTATTTAACTACCATTTAGTAGGAAATGTTTCATAATAACAGAGTCATTATACAAGAATGTTAAACTTATAGTCATTATACAAGAAAATATCTTAGACAGTAGTGGAAGAACTACATAAGGCGCTAGAATCAGTTGACTAAACAGCCCAATTATTTTTTTTAAAACTATTTATTTGATTACTTGTTGAAAACATGGCTTGTCCATCATACTAGAAATTTGCAAAACTTTTAATGATTATTAATGTTATTACTTAACATGCATAATTATTAATTAATTTTAAGATTAATGTTATGACTTAACATGCATAATTTAGTAGCATCATTTCATACCATCCATGATTTGGAAGCACCATTGATAGTGTGCCAAATGAAATGACTCTGCATACATTTCAAAATACAATAGAATATTCGTATCTCATCTAATTAATCAGTATTGTATTTTGATCTATAATATATTATTTTAGATTCGAACCGTTTGCCCATGGTATTTTCTAATTGAAGCTTACTAAACTTATTTCTATAGCCTCCACCATTGTTGGACGGTGTGATCTCCAAAATCCCGTCCACCCACATAATAAAAGTGCAGTGTATGACTGCTGTATGTATAGAATGAGCCTCCTGGCATCCTGTCTAATCTAAAAGAATGAATAATGATCTAACCTTACTTCCTGTAGTTCTGTACACAACCAACCTTTGACATGTACCAAAAGGGAATTGGTAACAGGAAAAGAACTATCCTATATATCTATGAAAGCAACACAAACTACATATTTCACTTCATACTACTCTTTCACCTTCACACAACTGTCTCTTCTCCTTCAATTTTTCTCGATCTATAAAACAACAGAATGGAAGAGATTTCCAAGTTTCTCTATGCGATCCCTAAAGGAACCGCGAGTGAGAGCAATGGAAAACATGAAATCTTAGAGAATAGAAAGCTCGAGCTTAGGCTTGCTCCTCCGGGGCAAGAACAACCTCCTCTGCTTTCTCTTCCTGGAGCCAAAAGAGGGATATTACATGAAGGTACAAATAGGACTTCGCCTGCACAAGATCAAAGGAGCGCCAAAAACTGCAGGCTCGAGAAGAGCCCAGTCATCGGGTGGCCCCCAGTTCGTTCGTCTAGAAAAAACGCTACAGCTAGTGGTTCTCTGAAGCAAACAAGCCCAAAGATGACTAGTATGATCACGGAGGAGAAAGATGATGGTAGCTCAGAAAAGCCTAGAGATGCTCTGTTTGTGAAGGTTAACATGGAGGGTGTCCCCATAGGAAGAAAAGTTGATCTGACAGTTTATGACAATTATGAAGCACTCTACTCAGGTGTTGATGCACTCTTCACAGGACTTCTTGCTGGTAATCTCAAAAACAACATATCACAGAAAGCCAACACCATTCTATCTGACTTCTATTTTTAATTTTCATTTTTGGTTCTAGCTCAAAGAGATGATTTGGCTGATCTAGAGGGAAATAAAGCAACTGCACAAGCTGACAGTGGAATAACAGGAAGCAAGGAATATACACTAGTTTATGAAGATGAGGAAGGAGACAGAATGCTAGTTGGTGATGTTCCCTGGCAGTAAGCACTAGTTTTTCTCACTTATAACTTCACTAATTCCATAGCAATACTATACTCTACTGAATATCAAAAAGGACTGCATATTACGGTATCTAAGCAATTTATAGGGTCACAGTTCGTTCATTTCTCAAGGTTACCCAAAGAGGCTGACTCATTCATTAACCAGCTTTGTGCACACACCTCATATGATATGACCTATTCACCTAGGACTCTTAAGTCTTAACCAAGCAATTGGAGAGCTCACAAAGTCTTATGGGGCGATCCATGTACTATATGCTCTAGATTGGCTAATATAATTCATAGTCTTACTTGGTTCTATAAACAAATTCACAAAATCTTATGGGGTGATCCATGTACTATATGCTCTAGATTGGCTAATATATAATTCATAGTCTTACTTGGTTCTATAAACAAATATGTTTACAGCATGTTTATATCTTCGGCTAAGAGGCTGCGCCTATTGAAGAAGTCCGAAGTTTCTGCACTGTACAGTAAGTTTTTTTTTTTTTTTAATTTTAATGCTAGATAATTCGATGCACTTCAATTAAGTGTATTAAGATGGGGTTTTGGTTGGTTTCAGTTAGCAGAGCCAAGCTGGGGAACTTTTGAACCAATCAGGCTTGGCTACAACCACTGATAGATCCTATATAATTTTATAATAATTCTACTTTCTGTGTGCTGTCACTTTAAAGGGCCAATAATGTAGTCCCTATTTCTGTGTATTGTTTCTCAGAATCTATTTTTAAAGTTAATGTAGTACAAATATGTGTGTTTATATAGGCTTTTGTATCAATTTCACAATGAAGGTGTATGTAACCATATCCGTAAGTATGTAATGCCTAAAAATAAAAATTTGTTGTAATTTCATCTGTAATGTGTATCTGTTACAACTTACAAATATGTACAACTAACAGTCTACTCATTTTGTCCATTTGACATTTTCATACCAGAATAAATAAGTACTACTTACTAGCATGCTTTATAGACATTATCAAACAAAAAATGGGTAGATAGTCTGTTTGTATCAGAACAGAATTTCTCAGGCATAATAACTCTGAAGAGAGAGTTTAGCTCAAGGTACCTCAATCTGGAAGGGAAAGTTTGAACAGAAGCTCAGACACCATGGCAATAACAGCATATTTGTAATTTCACGGGCAAATTACTCAAGCCACATCAACTAGACCTGTGGAAAGTACTTTATAGACAAAATATATTTAGCCATTATTCCAAGATCGAGCAAATGCCTCAAAGCTCAAACACAACTAGTGGCTGTGCAAATCTTAGAAGTTAGGATTTAGTTTCTACCAGTCAGTCCAACGAATAAAATAATGACACAACACAAAATGTAAACAATCAAGAACACTGACTTTCCAGACAATTGAACTGAGTACAACAATAAGGTGGCACACAAAATCAATCTATTCAAGAGGATAAAACAATTCAGTGTCTTTGAACAAGCATATTCTTACAAGAATATTGAACTGAAAATTACAGGAAAAAAAATAATTGTACCAGAACAATCCTTAACCAAGAGAGGGCATGATGACAAGTTGACAACTCGATAAACCACTAATATATATTGGCCCACAAAACAAAAAAAAGGTAGACTGCATTCCGCTTTACACATGTATTCAGGATAGAACTAAATTTCAAGGGACAAACCCAATATCCTTGAAGTACCCGTGTTCAAGGGCACTCCTAGCAGTGATTCTTTTGCTGGGGTCCAAGCAGAGCATTTTCTGAAACCATAACATATATACACATTAGATTAGAAACATTTTTAATCCAATTTTGGTAATACAAGTACATTGTTCATAGTAACTTTTGTGTTGAACTTTTTCAATGAAAAAGGAAAACAACTCATTGCAATGAATTTCAAAGTCTCTAATAATATGGAAATATAAGAAGATTTTCACACCAGTGTTGCATTTGTGCACAATATATATATACTACTGTTAAAAAATGTACTTTTCAGGGGAGAGGCTTTTGCCAATCAAAATACCACGGCCAGAGCAAAATACAGAAAACTAGAATACTTGGTTATTATGTTTCAAGATATAAAATCCAATAAATTTACCATCTCTGTTTTAATTAAAAGTTGTATTACTTACACTGAGGAGATCAAGGCCGGGTGCATCAAGATTTGGTACCACAGTTGCTAGATCCTGAAAAGTATATATACAATAGAATAAATTTTGGTTTTAAGTTCTAACTATTGAGATTAAAATAATTTTAAAAAATATTTATTAAAAAAAAAAAAAAAAAAAGAATCTAGATCAAACATAAAACCAAAAGGAACCCAACACTTACCTTAGCGGGCCATTTAGGAAAGGAACTTTTGTAGTCAGGCAGAGATGTCACGCCAGGCCATATTTCCTCATTAGGAGTACCCATCACTCTTCATAAAAATAAAATTGGAGAATTATAACATCTAAGCAAACCACTATGACATAAAACATAAACGAAACAAATTGCTAAAACTCCACTCTGAAAAAGTGTTACTGCTTTTCCTTCCATAATAGATTTAGACAATGTTTAGAGTAAACTCTTCAAGAAACAAATTTTTAGTCTCCCAAGTTTTCCCAGAATTAGGGGTAAGGTAAAGAAGGATCTCTATAACTCATTAAAGAAAAAACATGGAGAAGATGTGAAACCTGAAAATCTTGAAGAGCTCATCAATTTCTGAGTCCCCGGGGAAAAGTGCCCGCTGGTTCACCATCTCAGCAAATATGCAACCAACTGACCACACATCAACTGGAGTAGAATAATGTCGTGATCCAAGCAGTATTTCTGGTGCCCTGTACCATAGTGTTACCACCTGGAAACGGAAAGAGAAAAAAAGGAAAAGAAAAAGGAGTAAATTAGCTATTTAACTGTTGGAAGATTATCTATCCAAGATTAACAGCATTTCTAAATATGTAGTTTAACAAAACCTTAGCAGCAAGGGATAAATGGTTTATTTTGAATATGACTATAGATGATACTTTTTGTTTTACAATACTGAAAAACTCATAAGCTAAGGTTAGATATAAAACTAGTTCTGTTCACATGAGCATCATAAACTACTTTTCTCTTTGATCTTATAAGGGAACGCCGGAAGCCAGTATGAGATATTGGCATATAGACAACTCACAACCAGTCAAACACCTACCTCATGAGTAAACGTCCTGACAGGAATGCCGAATGCTCTAGCCAAACCAAAGTCTGCAAGCTTTAATGCATTCGTACGCTGATCTATCAATAAATTTTGAGGCTTGAGATCTCGATGAAGGACTCTATGAGAATGACAATAAGCAATTCCACGGAGTATTTGATACAAAAACATCTGCAATATATGAATAAATAGGCATCAATAAAAAGAAGTCCAACAAAAAATTGGCAGTGAGCAAATTCTTTGATCTACACACCCACATGAGAGCCTGAGTAGGTAAATTGAATATCATGTTTCCTCAAACTGCATTACTTAAAATGTATGAATCTTTATCCTTGGGGCATCACCCTTGCTTTTCAGTTAATTAATTAGTTTATGCAAGCTATTCCTCACCTTAACCCCCCAAGAAAAGAGCAGGTAACTTGTTTTTTATTGCAGTCTTTCAAGATGAAAAACCAGCCTTCAAATAAACAACACTAGGAGTTTAACTGTTCCCAAAATCTCTTATAGCATTACTATGAACAGAAACTTTAAAAGATTCATCAGGTTTAAATGTAATTTCCAATTGTTGCCCAACAGATTAAATGAAACACTTGAACCTGCTACATAATATGAATTATAATGCATCCTACTTCAAAGCACATTGTGCACCAACCTCCACAAGTGGCATAAAGAGATTACTCACTTTTATCATACGTGGATTCTTGGAGAAGTCTGGGCAAGAATCCATATGCTTCTTCAAATCCAAATCAAGGTATTCAAATACCAGATATAATCGTCTCTCACTGTGGACCACGTCCTGCAACCTGTTATCAAGCATCAATAAGATCATCTAGGGACTTGGACTCCAAGAATGGGAAGTAGAAATGTTTGCAAAATAGAGGGCTGATTCCAAAAGGAGCATTTCTGCCATAATCTAGAAATAGAAATTCAGGTTTGCTACCAAAATTGAAGTTTCTAACAAAGATATGAATTGAAAAAATAACAGAGTAAATCATAAAGTTCAAAACTAGTATGATATGCATGTATATATCTTCACTATAGAACTTAAAGGTCTCTGTAGATAACACAATTAAAGAGAAAAACACAGTAAACACTTCAAAAGCTAAATAGTTGAAAAGCATGATGTTCCTTGAGTAGTTAAATGAGAAATATAGCATCATATGATGTTTCAAGAATCAATAGTCTATGGCTAGATCCTCGTATCTGGCATTACCCCTATCCCCACCGCCACCAATCTTTATAAAGCGAAAAAGCATAGGGACGAGGCTGCGCTTTGCTTTAAAGCGGAAGTGCAAAGAGAAGCAATTTTTTCACACTATGCAACACTTTCCCAAAAAATAACAATTACTCAATTAGTGATGCAAAATGACATTTAAAAAATGACAACTTTGTAAAATTATTTAGGAAAAAAAAAAAAGATTTAAAGCTTTATAAAACAAAAGTCACAGTTTTATAAAAGTTTCTTTTTTTTTTTTTAATTACAGATTTATATTCAAAGTTTTTTTAAAAATAAAACTTCACTGGCTGAAATAGTCAAAACAGAGAAACCTAGAATTTTTATTTTTTAATCAAAAATTCAGAATATCAGAAAAACCGGAGTCTGAGACTACTTGAATACTTCACTGGCCGAAACAGAGGAACCTAGACTACTCAGGAGTCTGGTCAAAATTTAGAGCAAAAATATATAATTTCATCTTGCGAGACTCGAGAGTGAGACGGCTATTTCATTTTCCTGTACTCCTGTTGAAGGTACAAGTGAGAGTGTGAGACCGCGATTTCATTGGCCACTAGCAAGGTTAAACCACCGAAGAGATGCTGGAGGCAACATCGTGAACCGTAATTTCTGGCAGTGGTGAGCAGCGAGCTGCCCTTTAAAGTCTTGACAGCTTGGAGAAGAGAAGATTGCGACTTCGCGAACCCTATTTCAGGTCTTTTATTATTTTATTATTTTTTATTTTTGGCGCTGACCTATGAGTTGACTGTGCTTTTCATGAGAAAGCATGGCCTGGCTGTGCCTTGTGGCTTTGTCGCTATGCCAAGAAGCAGCCGCTTTCTCACACAATTGTGCCTCACCAAGGCAAGAAAATTTGTTGTCACACGCCTTCTGCTTTTAACAAGTTTGACCCCCATTTTGTCGTATCTACCCCTTTCAGAACCTCTACAATGAGGCCTCTCATGTTGAGCAAAAAGAAAATAAACCCTATAGCACTTACATGATTGTTTTGTATTGTGTCAAACCCTTTTCCCCCACATTGCAGTGACTGGTGTTTTATCTAACCAACCACCACAATAACTGGGAGAATAAGAAGACAAGAAACAACAGGAAATCATATTATATCATTTCTGATCACTGACTACAATTTAACCTGCATGAATTTTTAGTTTACGTTGTAGTGTATTCAGAAATTCATAAAATAGATCCTACTGTAAGCAAGCACACAATGGTGAAGATATAATGTGACTGGTGGTTGTGATTACGATTACAGTCTTCACCGTTAGGAAATGTAAAGGTGGCACATCACATTGCATACCTGACAATGTTTCCATGTTGCATCTCTTTTAAGAGGGATATTTCTCTGATAGCAGTGCTAGGGACTCCTTCATCTTCCTGCTCCAGTCGAATCTTCTTAAGTGCAATAGTTTCATTTGTTACTCGGTCACGAGCCTTGTATACTACACCATATGTCCCTTCGCCAATCTTCTCAACTTTTTCATACTGCATTTTTCTCAAAATTCATGATCAAGGATACACAAAATAACTAAGAAGCAACAAAGGGTATCAATAAGAAGCATTTTACCTGGTCCATATGGGCAGCGATGAATAATATAGCTGAAACAAAAAGGGAGCAAAGGAGAAAAGGTTTCACAACAAAAGCCAAGTGGGAAAGAAATCCAAACACAATTAAGTAGCAGATTTGTAAAAAAACAGATGCATTTTCTATGAATTTCAACATGTATAGTATATTAACAGTCCAAAGTGTGTATATTCCTAAAACAGGTAAATTAATCAAGTCCTTTTAAAAGGGGAGATATTCAACCAAAATTTTGCAACACCAACCAAAGTGAAAAAGTTGAGCACATCCACTCTTCATAACTCTAAAAGGTGTGAGCATATACTTGCACACTTTGATTTGAGAATCAAATTAAACATACATTTCAACGTTACTGCCACAAATGCTAGAACATTAGCTATGAGCTCCTAGCATTCCATTTCAAGGCAAAAATACATACAAAAACATCCTCAATTTACACATCATATACGAGATGATCATGACACATTTCCCGATCGTGCAACACAAATGCCTCCAAACACAATCAAAACAACAAAACACGCACACCAACTCCGATTAGTCCACGGATCAGTCCAATTACTCGAAATGCAATTTTCAATTGTTTTCTCCGATTCCTTAGCAAGCAAATGCAGACCGTAAAGGAAACATCACAATCGCTTAAACCACCAAACAAAATCAAGCAAAAACTAGATACGATAACACAAAATGCATACACACGTCTGAGTGTAACAACACACATCAATACGCACATATCCATACCTGTAAGAATGAAGCGCAGGAAAACTGAGAATCGGTAGAGAGAGATTGAGAAGACTTACCAGAGATCGAACAAAGAGGAGTGACAAAAGTAGGAGAAACAGAGAAAGAGTGATATAAGGCCGAGAGAGAGTGCGAGTATGTGTGGGTATAGGGTTGGGCTTTTAACACCTGTTTGATGGGTAGTTGGACTATCTGGTCTAAATTAACTGGCCACCAGTCAAAAAAAGTATTACTGAATAGTGACAATGCTCTCTAAATTACACTTTTTCATTACATATTACGTGACAATTTGACATGTAATATATATCAAATTTATGTTTTTCAAAATTTAATATTTTCTCCTCCTAAATTACACATTGATATTTGCATATTAGTGCGATAATAAATTCTTCATGTTCATTATATATTGACTGACTCAACTACGAGGAGATGTATATTTATTAATCAAATATAAAAAATGAGCTAATCAATAGTATAGCATAAGAAAATGCATGTAAAAAGGTAATTCCAGGAGAGAAATATAATATCACTTTTACTTATATTTATCCGATATTTGTTAATTGACTAATTTCCTTCATAAATTATTTATGTAATAGAAATTTTAAAAATGTATATTCGCGTAACATTGTCCTCTTGTTAATTTTTACAGCAAGCATGTCGGTAAAACATTGATATATTTATCATGGATTGTTGTAATGTTGGAATAGAGGATGCAGCACTGTGTGAACTCAAAAGTGATTCGTTGGGGGAGGAGGGGAGGGGGGGATGTATAGATGTAACGTGAGGAATCCGCATTTGCATATCATTATAGCAATTCATTAGCTGGCAAGGATGGTTGAAGTTGTTACGTTAATCATATCATGGATACGTTATTTTTCATGCAAACTAGATGGTAACACACGTGATTGTGGGACATATTAGTTTGTGAATTGTGAAGATTTCATTGGTGGGGCTAACTCGCTTCTAATAACGGATAGTGTGAGTGTGGGATGACCATTGTTTCTTTAACTGTGTTGTTTATTTTATTTTTTTATTCCGCTATATAAGAAAAAAATCAATGTGTTCATACAATGATGCTTTGTAGTTTTTAACTCAAATTAGTTAAATGTTTCTTAAAAACTAAAAAGTAATGCTACAAGTATTCTTACAACATGTTTGGTTCGAATTTCAATGGGATACGAATGCTATTCTATAAGGAATTGAATAGACAATGAATAGTATTCTATTGTTTGATTCGCTCAAGTAATGAATTTTAGAAATATTATTTCAGTGTATAGTTGATTTAAATAATAAAATTGGAATATGTTTTTAAAAGATTATAAATACTAGTCTACATAAAATTTTTAAATAATATTATTCTATAACAACTATAATATTATTATTTAAAAAAAAAACATGATGTGTAAGTTGTTATCAAACAAAATATTCATACAAATAACAAAATTTTTTTGAAGAACATTTAATAATATCCAAAACGGGAGTGATATAAGTTTTTTTCAACAGAATACTCTAAAGCAATACAAATATTCGTAATATGTATAATAAATTCCAAAATAAAAAAAATAATAGTAGTAATATTCATAAAATATAAATCTGAATAATGATTAATTTCCGACAAAGAATCTTCTTATATATCCATTGTAATCTTTTGATAAAGATCAAGATTGAGAAAAAAATTTACTTTATTATTATGAGAATTAATAACCGTTTTGGTCCCTCAACAATGCCGTAGTTACCAAATTGATTATCGATTATCAATTTTGACCAATTAAATCCTCAACTATTGATTTTGTAATCGGCCAATTTAGTCCTCCGTCAAACTAATCGAGGATCAATTTGTGTAATTACGAAGGACCAAAATGGTTACGAAATCAATAGTTGAGGATTTAATTGGTCAAAATTAAGAGTGACCAATTTGATAATACGACATAATCGAGGGACCAAAACGGTCATTAATTCATATGATGATCAGTGAGCTTTAGCGAAACAATATCTATTCTGTCATAAGTTAAACTATATATCCACCTCACATAAAACTAATTGTTAAAATATAGTTATATTACCATGGTTGAAAAAATTGCTAGGCGCCCGGGGTACCTAGGCGCCAACATATTTTTTATTTTATTTTTAAAAATTTGTAAGACTAATAATTATAAACTATTTAATACTTTAATAGTTAATACTAAAATATTAACATAAAAACATCTAGAGTTTGAACAATTTAGCGTTATTTTGCTCAAAACAATATCGTTTTGAGTGAAATAATTCATTGAAAAAAGAAGAAGAAGCAAAAAAAAAAAAGAACAATATCTAATTAGCCGACTAAGCGGCTGCCTAAACCACCGATTATGATGATACGCTAGGCGGTCGGCCGACGCCTAGGCAGGATTTTAGCAACATTGTATATTATGTTATATTATATTATAAGTATTATATTATATTATAGAGTTGTTCACCATTTTGGTCCCTCAACTGTTAATGTAGACCCTACTTTTCAATTTCAACCAATTTGATCATCAAATTGTTTAAATTTCGCCAATTAAACACTTTTAGGGACCAAAATGGTGATTTCTACATTTTTAAAACTTTGTCAATTTGAAGATCAAATTGGTTGAAATTGAAAATCCAGAACTACATTGACAGTTCATAAAAAAATTTGAGGGACCAAAATGTTAATATCCCATATATCTACTATACTAATAAGAGCCAAAGAGAGTTAGGCCTAAAATGGGTAGAAAAAATGGCGGTCAAATTATTTAATCAATGGATAGTTCAGATGAATTATTTAATCAAATAGATGGTTAAGATAATTCAGATTAATATTATTAATAGAGATTACCTAATTTAACCTTACTTTTATAATATTATTAATAGAGATTACCTAATTTAACCTTACTTTTATGATATTATTAATAGAGATTACCTAATTTAACCTTACTTTTATGATTTTATTAATAGAGATTACCTAATTTAACCTTACTTTTATGATTTTCCGTTAAGTTTTCCGTTAAATATTCTCTTCTCCGTTAATATTCCGCTAACTTTTAACTTACCCATTAATTTCTATAAGAAAGGTTTTAGGTTCGGACCTCATCTCAATCAAATTTGACATAATTAAGTTTCTCACTCTATTTTACTCTTATTAAATTAAATAAATTAGTAGCTACAACAAAAAATGATACATATGTATTTCTTTAATTTAGAATTATGTGTCTACAATACCTTTATTTGAAAAAATTATTCATTATCAAAAAATTAAATTAAATAAGAGAAATAATTTTATTAGTTATATTGTCTTTATTTTCTCTCATGCAAAGATTCTTTACATTCAAATTTATCAATTGATATTCATTACATTGTCCATTATCTTATTTTTACAATATCTTGTAATTAAATATCAAAGTTATAGTACAAAATAATGTTATATATTTATTTACTAATACTATGAAAAAAATTTTGAAATAATTTGAAGCTAATTATATTAACTACTTGGGGATTGGTTGACAAAGAGAGTACTCAAATAATAACCCAACAAATTGAAGCGGAATCACTCTATTTTACTCTTACTGAATTAATTAATAAATTAGTAGTTACACCAAAAAATGATACATATGTATTTCTTTAATACCATGAAAAAATAAAAAAGAATAGTTTGAAATTAATCATATTAACTACTTTGGGAGATTTGTTGACAATGAAAGTACTCAAATAATCCATTACCCAACAAATTGAAGCGAGAAACTACCTTTTAATATCTTTATAATACATAATATTTTAAATTTTTATTAATTAATTTAATCTTTTTTCTTAAACTGGGGATTTCTTTATCCACAATAACTCATTCAACAATAATGATTGAACCAAATGAACCCCAAGCAGAACACTTAAAGGAAAGCCCATAGCTCTTATATCATAATCTCGTTGCTATGCTACCAACAATATCCGAATTGCAAATAACACACTACCAACAAAAATGAAAAGAACAAATAGTAACGATGAAGATAATGACAATGTTACTCAAAAGAGAATTAAGAACACTTAGAAAAATTCAAATTAAAAGTAGTATTTATTTAGACTATCATTTTTAGACCAAATATTTAGACTATCGATTTTACAAGGTTGCAAACATTTATTTTAGTAATAATTATAATGAATTTTCTATATTATCTTGGATTCATATACTTTGAGTTAGATATTTAAATAAAAAATTCGACATTCAATTACCCATGTATAAACTTCTCCTATATAATCTTGCATTGATATATTTCCAAATATTTATTTAAATATAAACATTGGGCATTAACACATTCGCGCAATGCGCGTATAAAACTAGTTATATTATACACACACACAACATAATCTAATAAATAAAAAAATATATAAAAATTAAACACCATATGCATTCACCATAGAATCAAATAAATAGAATACACACACAAAAAAAAAGGGTCACAATTTTATTTGTTTCTTTTTCTTCTATCAAAAAGATCATGACATGTGGTGAGTGTTTTCCGTCATGAGAATCTATAAATAATTTTTTGTTTCCTAATAATGATATTCATCCTTTAAATTAAGCCTTGTTTGGTTCATGGCATATCCACCAAATTATGGCGTATCTAATCAACTTCAAAGTTTTGACTCAATCAAAATGTTGAAGCAAATGTTTGGTATTCAACGATTTGGAGCAGCAATCTCAAAATGATGTGTGTAACCGGATTTGAGAATGGTGTTTTGAGAAAGAAAATTATTTTTCCAAAATGCCCTTAAACAAGAAAAAAAATACACTGCAATATTTGAAGGCATTTCGGCTCCTATAATAGAGGAGTCTTAAATCCAATATTCCTTTAACATAAGAGTCTTAAAGCATTTCAGCTCCTTCAATAAAGGAGCTCAACGCCTCTCTTTCTTTCATTTCCGATGCGAAAAAATCCAATATATACAAACGGCTCCCCTGAGTCTTAAAGCATTTCAGCTCCTTCAAAAAGGAGCTCAACGCCTCTCTTTCTTTCATTTCCGATGCGAAAAATCCAATATATACAAACGGCTCCCCTTTGTTGTTGTTATTATTGGTTTGCTTATGTATATTACTTTTAAGTCAATTAAAATTAAAATATAAAAAGCTCCTTCAATAAAGGAGCTCAACGCCTATCTTTCTTTCATTTCCGATGCGAAAAAATCCAATATATACAAACGGCTCCCCTGAGTCTTAAAGCATTTCAGCTCATTCAATAAAGGAGCTCAACGCCTCTCTTTCTTTCATTTCCGATGCGAAAAATCCAATATATACAAACGGCTCCCCTTTGTTGTTGTTGTTATTATTGGTTTGCTTATGTATATTATTTTTAAGACAATTTAAAGTAAAATATAAAAAAATTATCAAACACCATGCCTTCATCTCTGTTACAATGTAATATATGTCGCCTCCATTGAGGTTCAAACCCACTCCCTTCCATATGAGAGTGTAAATCAGGTGCCACTAGACCACAAGGTTTTTGGCAATTTTTTTTTTTAAATTTCTCAATTAATTTAGAAATAAAAATAGTAAAAAAATCTACATAATAATTCAAGTAAGCAAGTGGTCGTCAACTATTAACACTAACAGCCAGGTATCTAGTATTATTAAATCATTTTAACTTATTTAAATGGTTGGTTGTACTTTTTTTTAGTTTAGTGGCCCAATTACATTTTCATACACAACTTAGTTGTCTAATTAGCATTTTATCCAATAGCATACCCATAATGCCCCTATATGGAATCCAACGGTGATTTCACTTGGAAGTTGGAAACTTGAAATCAATAAACTCTTTAGGGATAATTCCAAATTTACAAAGGGTTGCAATTATTTTTGTGTTTTTGTTTTTAAATTTCTTTTTGCAATTCACTAGTTTGTAGACAAGTGATTTGTTTTTAAACAGGCTTTATATTTATATCTGATGGTTTTGTCAGGACCAAGCCCACTATAAACCAAGTATGAAAGTACAGAACATGATAGAAAAGTAATAGTATTATTACTTGGGGCGCTAGACCCAAAGTTTATGTACAAATCCTGAGGTATCGGCCTAAAACAACAGTCCAAATAATAAATAATAAAAGCTATAATCCAAATAATGGACTAGAGATAATAATGCTACTGTTGAGAATTGAACCTAGGTGAGTGGATTAAGAATACAAACGAGAGACCATGGGACCATGAGAGTCGTAGTGATCAGACCAAGATGTCTTAAAGGAGGCAGGACAACCCCTTTTTATACTGTAGAAGAACCATTCATGTCTTGACAAGTGTCAAAATCATATTTGCTATCTATGCTTACCACTCACGTATCCATCTTCGTGCCAGTGCCATGTCTCCACGTCTACACCAGCATGCCTCCACCTTGTTGCCATGTACATATATACCTTTAACATTGCCCCCCTCCCCCCTCCCCCCTGAAGTAGGGTCGTTGGTGCTATGCTTGGGGGCACACCAACCTCGTCGCCCTACGAGGTAGTGGTTAGTTTAATTTCACACACTAAGTCCCGCTTCCATGTGATTAGGAAGATCGGGTGCAATTTGAGCAATACCACCCACCCTACCCTACCACCTATAGGTTGGGATGATTAAAAAAAAACCGGACCGATCAAAAAATCGATGACTGAAAATCGAATCGCCCAAATATTTCGATTTTCGGTTCGGTTTCAATTATTAAGGCAAAAAAAATTCAGTTATTTCGATTTTTCCATCGATTATCGATTTTTCAAGAGAAAATCGAGAATCGGCCGAAAAATCAAAGGTTAATCTTTTATATATATATATATATATATATTACAAACGTGATGACAGTGATACCAATATCCTTTACAGTCTTTGAGGTTGAGATTTCAAGTGCCCTTGTATACACATCATGAGAACATCATCCCAACTACCAATTTCCTATCTAGTCTTGTCATCGTACATAATCCACTTCACATGATCGATCACAACGATAGGCAACACAGTGAGTCAGTGATAATGCTGTCTGTAATAGCAAACCACTGAAACTAGGTGATGTTTGATCTTTGTGTCTAGACCGTGATAAGGGGCACTGATGTTATATTTAACCGGTTATATTTAACGACCGAAAAGTTATTTCAATTATGAAGGCTGGTCGGTCAGTCGGTTTTCGGTCAGTTATAAAGGTTTGATTAAATTTTCAGTTATTTCGGTTATTAACCGAAAATCAACCGATGCTCACCCCTATCTATAGGCGGCCTTCTATCTTACAACCACCAGAAAAAGAATTGCAGTGATCTTGAGTAAGAATTCTACAATGATAAATGAAATCTCTATATCATTAGATTGAACATTAGTAATTTTGTATCTAGTCAAAATCTCATAACCCGTAAGGATCTATTGAAACAATATTGGACGACTCTTAATCAACTAAAATACTAAGAGCATGTTAAACACCAATCATTATCGCGTCGATCGTGGTCCACACACCTATGTGGACCATGGTTTAAAAGCACCTAAAGTATATTATTCTAACTCATAAAATACATTATTCTAACACATAAAGTACATTATTTTTAACTCATAAAATACATTATCTTACCCTAGAAATTTCATTATTCTAACAAATAAAGTACATTATACATTATTCTAACTCATAAAATACATTATCTTACCCTAGAAATTTTATTATTCTAACACATAAAATACATTATTCTAACTCATAAAATACATCATATTACTCCAGAATGTTCATATATTATTGAGTTAATTCCAGCAATGGTCCCCTGAGTATAGTGATTTCCCACATTTGGTCCTCGACTTTTAAGTTGGACAATTTAAACACTTGACTATAAAAATTTTTCCAATGTTAATCCTTCCGTTAGAAGATTGTTAAATGAACGTCAATTTGAGGGGTAAAAGCGTCTTTTCATGTACTAAGTGTATAATTCCTCTTCCTTCCCCTCTGTATATGCGATAAATGTCTTCGATAATACTCTTCTCCCAATAATACTCATTCAAAGCTAAGACAATCCAAGAAGTGATAGATAAATGCATACATTAGCCCCAACATCCACAAAAATCCCCTTCCGGTCCTCGTTTTTCATCTTTTCCAGCAACTCCTGCATAGTCTCAAATATATTAGGCTTCCTAAACGCCTTTCCCTTGAGAGTCCTGTTATTATTCTTGTGGGGTTTCTCTGGAAAATTCCCAAAGTCGGAAAGGGAGTAGAGGAATGGGTATTTAAGACCCTCCACGACATTGGCGAAAACGAGATGAGCTTGGGGTGAAGCGTAGCATTCGAAAGGCTTTATAGCGCAGTGAGAGATGGGGGTTTTGAGGGAGTTGAGGTATGGGGTATTGGTTTGGGACTGAGAGGTGAGGTAGAAGAAGAGGAGGAGGACTAGAGATGAGGAGATGAAGAGGAGGAGATTTCTAGAGGTGAGAATCTTTGTCGGTTGGTTTCTTCTCCAAGCATTAGCCATGGAGATTGAATCAAATCTGGCGTTGCTGAAACTTGGATCTTGAGTGGGATTGATTGAGGTGAAAGAAACGCCAAAACTGCAAGAACCAAAGAGGAACACTGTGAATTTCCCAATGTTGATGATGGCTTTTGTTCAAATCTGGCGGAGATTCTCTCCCCTAGTCGCCTGTATGGCGATTTACTCTGCCAATTCTTCATTCCTTTCATCACTCTCCTTCGCCGCTTATTCTCTTTCAATTAAGCCTATCTGCCTCCGCTGCGGAGCTTCAGAACACCCTGTCCGCGCCGCCGCCGCCGCCATGGGAAACACCATCACCGATGCCAACATGGACGCGGTCCAGCGCCGCCTCATGTTTGACGACAAGTGAACACCTACTCTTCTTGTGTTTTTCTTTTGTTTAATTATTGCATGCTCTCAAGGATTTTTGTTTTAATTTCTGTAAACCTCGTGCATCGCTGTGTTGTTGGATTGGAGTTGAATGTGATGTGGGTTTTCATTTTCATCTTCCCTGAATATTGATTAAGTAATTCCAAATAGTAGCTTTTAGGGATAGAAATTGCATAGAAATTGCAGAAACATAGCACCTTCTCGCATATTCTCAACTTTGGTTTGATTTAGCGTATACAGAGGGGAAGGAAGAGGAATTATACACTTAGTACATGAAAAGACGCTTTTACCCCTCAAATTGATGTCCATTTAACCAGCTTTTGACGGAAAGACCAACATTGAAAAAAAATTTATAGTCAAGTGTTTAAATTGTCCAAATTAAAAGTCGAGGACCAAATGTGGGAAATCACAATACTCAAGGGACCATTGCTGGAATTAACTCTATATTATTCTAACCCGCGTGCAAAACAATGAATTTTTTTTTAGTATCGAAATGACGTCGTTTTGGACCGTGGTCCACATAATAATTTGCCTGTTGAACACTCCTCATAGCAAGATAACCAGCTCAACATAAATGAGCTGGTAACATTCACAAGCCCAATTTGGCTTTGTAACGAGTTTTCAAAATATATATACTCTATTGGGCCCAAAAGTAATCTATATATACTCCATTTGGTTTGCCATTTGGATTTTTTGGATGTTTCTAGATTTTTATGATGAACGGGGTTTTCATCTTGAATTTAATGATGTTATAGCCGAAGGCGTTGCTGAGATACTCGGGATTAATTGCCGAGAAAAAAAAAGAATAAGGTGTCAATAAATCACATCTAACAGCAGATTAGAGCTAGGGTTAGAGCAATTAGTTGTGATTCTATTAATTAACTACTCTACTTGTTTTATGCAACTGAGGTTTTTCTCCTGCTAGAATACCTTTACATGTTGGGGAAAATATACAGAGATTTAAAATCGAAAAATGTGTTAGTTAGATCATACGACCACATTATGCTAACGGACTTTGATTTATCTCTTTGCTCAGGTGCAATGGTTGTCGTTGAATTGGCAACTTTGCCGATATCGGCTCGTGTACCTACCCCATTTTCTTCCATTTCTAGCAGGATGTTGTAATCATGCTAGAACTAAAGCACAATATGTACCTGACTTTTACCCATCAAAATACAAGTTTTTTTAGTACTATTGACTCTGTTACAATGTAGTATTTGTTCATAGCTACTTTCTCAGCCAAATGAAGCACAAAGAGCAAATATCGCCTCCACTGAGGCTCGAACCCACTTGTTCCCATGTGGGGGTGCAACCGGGTGCTACTAGACCACAAGGTTGAGAACTCAAACAAACCACATAACAAAAAAGTACAAACAAATTCATGATTTACACATGTATTCAGGATATTGAAGCACAATATGTACTACTTACAAGAAAATTAGAATACTGGAAAGAAAATTAGAAACCACAAAATACCTCACTCACGATTTTTCAAAACATATTTGCCAAACTTTATTACTTCACCCAGCAAATAGTTGATTCGACCTGCCCACAGAGCAATTGTTAAGCCATGCCCTCGAATGTACTCAAGAGTTGTAGCAGCCCTTAAGCGAGTGGAAATGGTGGTGCAGCCAATTGAACTGCCGCTGCTAATGCTCTTGATAAGAGGAAGATGAACTCCGGCTAGGCGACAATGGACTAAAAATGGCGATGGAGACAATTCCCGTAGCTCATGAGGATATCTCCGCCAAGCCAACTCGGGGCGGTATTTCCTTAGCGAAAAAGTGGAGTCGCCCAGCGAAGAAATGCGTCGTGGTTTTCTTGGTTTGCCATTTGAATTTTTGGGATGTTTCTAGATTTTTAGGATGAACCGAGATACTCAGAATTAATCACCGAGACAAAAGGGTAGAAGGTGGTAATGAATCACATCTGGTAGCAAATCAGAGCAATTAGTTATGATTTTATTAATTGCTCTAATTGTTTTATGCAGCTTAAGTTTTGCTCGCGCTATAATACCTTTACATGCCGAGGATAATATGCAAAGATTTAAAGTCGAAAAATGTGTTAGTTAGGTCAGACGATCACATTATGCTAGTCCTCTTGAGAAGAGGGAAGATGAACTCCGGCTGGGCAACAATGGACTGAAAAGGGCAGTGGAAACAATTCCCAACAGCTGATAGCTCTAATTCTAAACATCTTTTTTAGCCGCTATTTTATCTATTTTGTGAACAAAGTGTATATACTTGAGTGAGATTTATTACTCATTTGTGTGTTTTGTGTTTATAGGTATAATTGTTCGCAACGAGTAGCAAATGGGGCATTTTGGAGCATATTGGATCGATTTTGGTAGCAAAGGATCCCACTAAGGAAGAATAGGAGTAGCGGAGCGCGAAATGGAGCAAGGAACAAAGTAGTAGGCATCTGAACAGCCACCCCTATGGCCCGTGGGGTGGCCGTGCGCCTGCACTGGAAATCTAAAGTCACGCTATCTACATGGCCACCTACACAGCCCGTGTAGGTGACTGTGTAGATCTGTATTGCACTGTATTTAAGCATTTTCTGCTTCAATTTTCTGGAAGTCCGAACCCTAGCTAGCTTAGTCGTGTTCTTTCTTCTTCTTTTTTTTTTTTAAAAAAAATCAGGACGGGAGGGGGGCACCCCTGGGGAGCTAACTATTATATCCCTCCACTACTCTACGAGCTCCAGTGACAAACGCCAAATCGTCAATGTACGCATCCTCGCTTACAACTAGGCAATCTTTAAACATCTTTGTTTCCTGCCCTTGGAGCGCTCCAATCTTTTTCATTTCTATAGACCTAGATAGCTTAGATTAACACTACACTTGCACATTGGAGGCCTTGTATTGCATATTTGGGTGATTTCAACCACCATCTTCATCTGCATTTAATAGAGAAGTCTTTAATTTCCCTATTTCTTCTCATTTTACATTTATTGCTATGTTTATGATTTTCTTGTTTATATTTGCCATGTTTATATTTCCAATGAGTGAGTGGTTACTTATTGGGTTAGATTAGGGTGTTATTGCTCCTATTGATGCTAGAAATGTAGTTATTGCATAAAGGGGATGAACAAACCCACTTAGGGTTCTTGAGTTTGAATTGGGTCTTTATATTCTCTTGTAATGATTGATACGTAGCAATTGTTGCTTGTGTTTGGAGAGTATTTCATCTCAATGGAAATTAGATGGAAGACTCAAGTCTTACTAATTTCAAACCCATTTTCCTTCTATGAAAATAGGAGTAGATTGGGGCTTAAATATGCTTGTGTGCTTCAAGAACAAGGATTGATACACCATGAAAGTGGGGCAATCCTTGTTCTAATCCTTGTTATTGCTAAGTTTGGCTATACTAAGATTTATATGTGCATTGTCTCAAGACCCTAGGTAAATTGTTCTCCCCCAATTTTAAGTTGTTAAAGCACGAATAGAGCAATACCCCAAAAATATCTTAGTTTATTAAATACCCTCAATCAATGATTTGTTTGGATCCTTATGGGTTCCAAAACCTTAGTGACTAGAATCTAGGTAACTGCCAAGTACGCGCCATAGTCCCAATCCCTGCGGAACAACACATTACACCCACATTCTCACCACTACTTTACAGACCATCAATAGCTGACGTGGGGTATCTCCGCCAAGCCAACTCGGGGCAATAATTCCAAGTGAAAAAAGTGAAGTCGCTGGGAATTGCGTCGTGGTTTTCTTGGTTTGCCATTTGAATTTTTGGGATGTTTCTGGATTTTTAGGATGAGTGGTTTTCATTTTTCGACTTGAATTTAATGATGTTATACCGAAGGCGTTATCGAGATACTCGAAATTAATCAACGAGACAAAAGTATACAAGGTGACAATTAGGATCAGAGCAATTAGTTATGATTCTTTTAACTGCTCTAATTGTTTTATGCGACTAAGGTTTTGCTCGCACTAGAATATCTTTACATGTTGGGATAATATACATAGATTTAAAGCAAAACAAATGTGTTAGTTAGATCAGACGACCAAATTATGCTAGTGCTCTTGAGAAGAGTGTAGACGAACTCCGGATGTGCGGCAATGGATTGAAAAGGACGGTGCAGACAATTCCCTACTTTCTTTTACAAATTATAACTGTTAATAATTAAAATAAACTATTTAAGAAGTAATATTGTGATAACTATTGCATAACCTTAGATCAACTTACTGTGAGACATAATTTAAATCTAATAAGCGTGAACAAAAAACCTTTTAGAAAAGAAATTGCAATAATTGAAATTTATTTTGTAGAATTAGAGCAAAAAATGTTTGTTGAAGCAATAAACCTGTATATTTGAACTGACAAAGTCAGACTAAGTAGACATGAAAAGGAGACTACAAAGCACAATATGTACGAACTATAACTAGAGACAAAACTAATGCAAAGGAGACTGCAAAGTACAATATGTACGAAGTATAACTAGAGACCAAACTAAGAAATTAGTGCATATTCTCCAGAAAGTACCTTCCAAACGTGATCAGAGTTCCAAATAGGTCATTGAGTCTTCCTGTTCACAGAGATGCAGTCAAGCATTGCTCTTTGAGGTAACCAATGGTGGTAACCACCCTTGCCATAGTAGGAAGGGTCAGTCGCAGCCTAGTGAATAGCACCATGAATCCCAGCTAGATAGAAAATCCTAGACTAGAATGTCGCGAAATCCCGACTCTAATGTAGACTTGTAGGCGAGGTATGTTTTCGTCTCCATTTGTCGCCATTGAATGTTTGTCGAAGGATTCGAATGAGGTACATATTTGGAGTTGAATTGATTTTAACGATTGTAATCTAGGAAATTACCAATAAGTTTCTAGGTTTTCGGCCGAGTGAATAGCACCCCGAAACCCAGTCGGAGAAAGAATTCCAGGCGAAATGTCACGGGGGAATGTGTGGTAAAATCCCAGCTACAAAGTAAACTCGCAAGCGAAGTATTCTTGGTTTTGGTTTGTTGCCATTGGGATGTTTGTGTGTAGGATTGTAATGAACAATATTATTCTTAGAATATTGTAACTTTATTATATTATTCTCTGTCTTAATTTAGGCATATTACCTTGCCCAAAATTGCATATATGAGCCTAAAGGCAAATAAATAAACACAGAAGATACAATATTTCTTACATGGTATCAGAGTAACCTAGGTTTTTTTCTTTTACTTCAGTCTAAGTTTTCTTTCTTCTTCTTTTTGCTCTGATACCATGTAAGAAATATTGTTTCTTCTGTGTTTATTGATTTGGCTTTAGGATCATATATAAACTTTTGGGCAACAATAATATCCCTAAATTAAGGCAGAGAATAATACAACAAATTTACAATATACGAAGCACAATATGTATTATGTATGTATCAACACGCACAGTAGAAATAGATGAAACATTATGTGTGTATCTACACCTATAGTAGAAGCATATGAAACAAAATAGGTACGAAGTACACAATGCTAGAGGAAAAAAAAAAAGAAAAAGAAACCAGATACCGAATACCTCAACGGCTATTCTCCAAAAAATACCTTCCAAAACTGATAAGCTCTTCCAACAAGTGATTGAATCTCTCTGTCCATAGTGCAACAGTTAGGCACTGCTCTCGGAGATACTCCAGGGCAGTAACAGCCACTGCGTCATTCGGAAGGGTGAGTCATGCAACTTCCATGGCCGCCCATTGGATCGTGACTTCTGGTCGAGTGAATACCGAGTTGCGTTGCATGATGATAGCTAGGAGGCAAATGGTTGGTGGCTCATATGAAGATTGTAGAGGTGATGAAAAGATCTTGTTTACTTTCATTTTACAAAGTACTTCATATAAAAAAAAGCTTAGCTTGTTTGGTATGTAGTTCAAAGTTTATATATAGATATATATATATAGTCAACTCATCAATGAATTACATATACATACCATATAATAAAATAGGTGATGATGGATTTATAAATTTAGGTACATGCATATAAAACTAGCTTATATATATTTAAAAATTAAAATACATAAGTATAGGTATTCTAGTCTAGATTTCATTCAATTTTAAGTTCTAATTTCAATCTCTGTTACGTTTGGCGTTAATTTGTTGGCAATTCTAATATGCAACACCCAATTTTGCACCGCGCAACCCAACATTAATGCATTAATTAATTAAATCCTTTGCTAATTCCCATATCAGATGCCCAACAATGAGAAAGCCAGTCACCGTTTACGCACCAGTCGAGCAGCCATGACGCGGGAGAGCAAGAGAACGTACAACGATAGGCACCGTCATTCAACACCAGTTCACCGCTTTGGTCTCTTGACTATGAGGATTCACCACTTTGGTCCTTGACTTTCAAAATTGACCAATTGCATCATCAACTATGCAAATGTTACCCAAAATGGTCCTCAGTATGTTTTTCAGTCTACTTTCAAGGGTAAAATAGAAAAATTAAATTAGCACTCATCTTCTTCCCTAATAATACACTTAATAACTTAAGATTGTGAAATCCAGAGTGTTTTAGTGATTTTATAGAAATCAAGAGTTATTGATGCCAACAACAAACCTAAAAAAACACTCGGCATATGGAGAATTAGCATATCTATAAAGATATAATTCAAGAAAATAGACAAATTAAGATTAGGAGGAGAATACTGATTTTTTTCTTGAGTTTCTTCCACCTTAATTTTCATGAGTTTCAACCGGATCTTTGAATCTTTGATCTTCCTTCTTTGTGTGCCAAGTCGGGATTTAGTATGCGGAAATGTCAAGGAAATGCTCTAGTGGCCACGACGGTTTGAACTTATCCCTGATGCTGCACATGGCCCCGTTCAAAAGAACGTCGTCGAAGCGCCGTTTGTGGGCGGAATCGCCGCAGTGGAGGGTTATGAGCAGAGCAATTGCGCCGCCGAGGGACTCGGCGTAAAGGAATGGAGGTAGCTTCGGCGGCACGTGGTGATCATGGAACGAGTCGAAGAACGCTACGCAATCGTCGTCGACGGGGTTGATGTCCGGTATGCGAGCCTTCAACCCCCCCTCGGTGTAGTCGTGGCCCTAGTAGTTGGTGGCGCATATGGCGAACCCTTCCCCATCTTGTTTGAACGGAAAGGGCTTTGCGGAGCTGCTCAATCCTTCCCCAACTTCCACACTCACCGAGCAACTCGATCCTTCCCCATCGTCATCGACCTTTGGTAAGCTCAATTGTGTTTTCATCTCAACTTTTAGTTTATAGATTTTGAGATTAGGGGTTAGCTTTTAGGATTTAGGGGTTTATCTTTCTTTGTTCTGCAATGTTGAAAAAGACGCTAGGCGCCCCCTAGGCGCCCGGGGGGCGCCTAGCGCCTAGGCGCCGATTTTTCGGCACCTAGGAGCCAGATTTAATTTTTTTTTTTATTAAAAGACACCTCAAATTTCCCAAAGTCCAAGAAGATATAAGTTCCCAGGTTAATGTACATTGCATCCAATAATCCAATATATTAATTGTGAAAGCATTCCACCGGCAACTTTTAAGGCTTTACATTTCCAAGACAAATTATCAATTTTCAAGACCTACAGTGAGTACAGCTATACACTCCATTGCCAACTCCAAGGCTTCAACCGGCGACATTTAAACTTCATTGCCAACCACGGACCACCAGCCTTCAGACCGGCGATCTCTAGGCTCCAATCTCGCCGACCGCAGGCCAACCACCGTGCTAACCTCGCGCCTCCATCCACAGGTCCACCGTGCCAACCTCGCGCCTCCATCACCGGAAGAGAAGCTACGCCATCCAACCTACGACGTCGACATATACCTCCTCTGGCATCAAAATCTTCTCCAGAAGCGAAGACTACGCTTTCCATTGCCATCAGATTTGAAATCTCATCGCATGCAATACATCTCTCTTTCCGGTGGAAAAAAAAAAGGGCGGGGGTTGAGACGGGGCGGCCAGCTAGGCGCCTCCTGGTCCGCCTAGGCGGCCAGCCGCGGAGGAGGCCGATTCAGGTCTTCCTCGCGGCGGCCGCTAGTCGCCTAGCGCCTAGCCGCGATTTTTGCAACCTTGTTGTTCTGTAAACGAAGCCAACAACTGAGATGAAAAGGAACAACTGGTAAGGCAAAGCTAATGAAATTACATTTCAAGACTACGCTTTCCATTGCCATCAGATTTGAAATCTCATCGCATGCAATACATCTCTCTTTCCGGTGGAAAAAAAAAAGGGCGGGGGTTGAGACGGGGCGGCCAGCTAGGCGCCTCCTGGTCCGCCTAGGCGGCCAGCCGCGGAGGAGGCCGATTCAGGTCTTCCTCGCGGCGGCCGCTAGTCGCCTAGCGCCTAGCCGCGATTTTTGCAACCTTGTTGTTCTGTAAACGAAGCCAACAACTGAGATGAAAAGGAACAACTGGTAAGGCAAAGCTAATGAAATTACATTTCAAGACTACGCTTTCCATTGCCATCAGATTTGAAATCTCATCGCATGCAATACATCTCTCTTTCCGGTGGAAAAAAAAAAAAAAAAAAAAAAAGGGCGGGGGTTGAGACGGGGCGGCGGCTCCTGGTCCGCCTAGCCGGCCGCCTAGACCGCCTAGGCGGCCAGCCGCGGAGGAGGCCGATTCAGGCCTTCCTCGCGGCGGCCGCTAGCCGCCTAGCGCCTAGGCGCGATTTTTGCAACCTTGTTGTTCTGTAAACGAAGCCAAAAACTGAGATGAAAAGGAACAACTGGTAAGGCAAAGCTAATGAAATTACATTTCTATCCTCAGTTTTAACGTCTAATAAACGGTTGTTTGGACCAAGGATCATTTCGGAAAGAAATTGCATAGTTGAGGATGAAATTGGATAAATTTAAAAGTCGAAAACCAAAGTGGTGAAATCCTAATAATCGAGGGACCAAATCGGGTATTAACTCTAAGTAATAAACTACGTACCATGGGAGCAAAGGAGCACAAATAAATTAAAAAGCCTAGCTTGTGCATTTAAAATTATTATGTGTAATGTAATCCCCATGAAATAAATATAATGCACCGCCAAGTTTTAATTGAGAAGTCCCATGAGACCACCGCCCATCAGCAATCAAGACAGCCGGTGGAGCAACCTTTCACGATTGAGAAATGCATGCCGGCGACGAGATGAGCCCAATTCCGGCGACCGAAGAAAATTACACGAGAGATCACCGGAACTGGACCAAATAACGCATGCAGAAGATTGCAGTCAAGACTAGACCACCTTACTGATATATTCTTGTTTCCCTCATATCCCCTTCACTTTTTGTTAATTTAAATCCCTTCAAAATCTGTTATATCTTCAATCATTTCCTTGTTTAAAAAAATGTTCAAAGGAATGTTGAAATTTTAAATGAAAAATGTAATGAGCACTTTTTAAGTTTCTGAAAAATTATGTATTCTATTTCCCTGTAGAAACTATGTAATTAAGGTTTCCTGTCTCTTCTTTCCCTGAAATACTATGTAAGCAAAAAAATCATGTTGGACAAATCACAAAACAGATTTTACACTTACAGTATTAAAGAATAAGTTTTTCTTGTCCCTTGTGTTATGAAACAAAAGGAAAATAGTGGATGTCCAAGTTGTGGTTCGAACCTTGGAACATTCACTTAAAAACTAAAATCTAATCTACTTAGCTATCACGGCTGTTGGTGATAGATTGCAGAACATTTAATAACTAAATGTTGTCTGGAAAGCTAGTTCAGGATGGAGTCAAAAGCTATGGGTTAGGGGAATTGAACCCGTGACTTTAGGCTGGCAGCTAAGCTTTTAGGCATTTGACAAATCCATCCAGACTAGGACAATTATGTGCAATTACTGTAGATATATATATTTGTTTACTCCACTCCTGATAGTATAAATACCCCCTCCACTCTTTGAAAAGATTATCTCAGAAACATCAATGAAAGTGCTTCTTCCTTCTTCTAGTTTCGGTGTTTTCCATTTCAGTTTCTTCATTTCATATTATCACTATCATAGTTATTATTAATATTATTTACAACACGTTATCAGCACGAGTGCTCTACCCCAAATTCACAATAATTACTTTCACCATTTTTTCCGGCGAAAACTAAACCAACGACGCTGCCCGCCTCTCGTCTTCTTCATGCGACGATCTCTCTCCCTTTTACCCCATCTGCAACTATCTCCCTTAGCTTCTCAACCTTCTTTATTTCTCTTGAAAAGCACAAAATAACAAATATTTTGTTAGTATTTTACTGTTTGGAATTATGCAGAATGAACGCAAGATTGCGCCAGTAAGCTTGGAGGGAGGAATGAAGGTGGCAACACTGGAAATGCTTTAACTTCGACCAAGTCACAAAAGCTAAGGTTTGAATAATAAAGAAGATGACAAAGGATTAGGTACTGCTTTGTCTCCCAGAACATAACAATCTTTCATATTTATATATTATTATTATTAAAATATATGTATATACACAGTATATACTACATAGCCGAAAGGCTATTCTATGCTACCCTATCTAATATCTATCTATATTGAATAGGGGTAAGGCTACTACCCATATATCATAAACATATACGGAGTATATATGTTTTATATATTGTACGTGCTAGTATAATATATTATATTATAATAAAATCTGACATATTAGACCAAAGATACTTGTACTGTGCTTTTAATGGAGATGTGAAGTTTTTGTCGTTGAGTATACCAAAGATGCTTGTAGCAAACTAGCAGTTCACGGAGATATTGGAACCCAGAGCAAGGAATCACCAATTATGAAGTAATTGGTGGAAATTATATATATTGAATTATTTAATTTGATCACACTTTATTGAGCAAGGAATCAAAAAGCATGGGATTATAGCGGAATCGGTAATTGAAATATTATATCGGAGATTTTGACCATACTCCGAAGAGGTTAGTCTATTCATATTTTAATATGATATAATATTATCAATGCCATATATATGATAATTATGTGCAAATGATTATTCTGTGCACTAGTGAAATATTATTAGGAATTATCATATTTCCTAGAATTATTATTATGGCATGTTTTAGACAAGAATATGGTCCATATATATTTGTTTGATGATTAAATTTTGAGAGCATAATTGAATATTGTCACACACATTCTAGATCACCATTTCATATATTATATGATGATGTATATATGAATATTATGTGACAATTGTTTTTGTCTCAATTTGCTCCATTATGGTTTATAAATATATGCCATATGATTTATCCCATTTGCTATAAATGTTTTGATATGCTTATCAAAATTATGGGATTAATATGCATGCGTATTTGGTATATGCTATCCATAAATATCATATATTGAAAATGGATGTGAACTATGATATTTAATGTGATGCCTAAATTTTAAAGGCTATATATATGCTTGAAAGAAGCATATTAAATGATCAAGTTGATGAGGAAGTTTAAGATGAACAATAAGTCATAATTTTTTTTAATTGTCAGTAGTATTATTGGGAGGAGGAACATCTTCATCTAACAAAGCGAGTACTTCCTGTATGTCCTCTGGTGCTAATTCAGGAATATCAGGAAATATAGGAACTTGTGATGAACTCTCTGGAATAGTTGAAGGAATAGCTGTCGGATCTATATACCTTCTCTTTTTAGAACTATTCCTGTCACATTTGTCTCTGAGTCTTGTTGTTGCCTCAGCCAACTCTATGTTTGGATTTTGTAAAATCGCTTTCTTCTCATCTTCTAGCCCCTTTATTACCCTTTGCAGTTCAGCTTGATCTTTGATTTCACCGAATTCCTACACCGCAAATTGTGTTAAACCTACTTCAAAATATCAAGTTGAAAGAAAATTAGAAATTACCTGGACATTTGCTAATAGCCTGTCCAAACTCACAAGTTTCCGATAAGGCCAGTAGGCAATCCCTACTTCCCTACATTTTTTCTTGAAAGTTGCTCGCCCGACCTGCAATTCTTCTGCAGCTTGATCAGCGGTCAAATAGAAATATTTAGAAAACTTTTCAAAAGTTAGTGTGGTAGTATCACAAAAGGTTCTCCTAGTCCTCTTTCTCCCAATAAATACATTGGCATTTATATTTGCTACATCTACCGTTGTAATGGTATTATCTTCCTCTACCACTACAGTATTGCTTTGGTCTGCAACCACAACATCTGTAACTGCAGTACCTGCATTAAAAGCTATAAGTTAATATCACACTTATAGAATAAGAATTCTAGAAAATGGTTGAACCCTTACCAACTATCTCGTTCAATTCTGGTGGAGCATTCTCAAAATCTCCCACAGAAGTATGATCTGTACTCTGTGCACTATCCCTTAACGGTGATAGGTGAATCTCATCCCAAAAGGAAGAATTATCCTGAGATGAGGAATTAGTAGTATTTGCCATTTGCAAAAAGTACAAAAGAAGTAAACGAGTAATATGTCTAGAACGGTGAATGCTCAGAAGTGAATGTGAGCGATAGAATGGCAAAAGGGAAAAACGGATAATGAATTTATAGCAATGAGCAATCGGTATTAGAATGCTAATACTGTTTGAACCGATTGAGTATTTCAAAGTCTGTTGTCTCGTGATTCCTGTGAAAAGATAACAATTATCGCATCTTTCTGTTTACAACGATTGCGGTTTTCAAACATCTTTAGGGAATACTGATTTGTCAGGGCTAACATTGATTTGGGCTAAATATTGATAAGTCAGACAGTAGTCTCCCTATTTGCATGATTATTTTATGTAGCATGCTTAAATGAAAATTTTCAAATTATATGGGAGTCTAATTTGATATACTACTGTTTATGAAATCTGACACACTGCATATCATGATTATTCCCCCATACACCTAGTACGTATGTGATAAACATTTCCCAAATCTGCGTTTATATTCTTAGTATGCAGTCTATTTTACTATATCACCTCCATAGCGTATCTCTAAGGGCTATTGAATAAAACTAGGTATATATATATGACGATCATAGAACTTCGTCTGATTGTCTAAATACCTAGAGTCTATTATTAGGGATCAATAGATACGCTGATTGCATACTTAATGAAGATCGGTTCTCGGCATTAGGGGGAGATAAGGCCTAAATTTAATAAAAATGCCGAGAAGTTCCATGGAATGGAAAAATCTTCATTAGTTAAATCCACGTACTAGTTATACTGAACCAGAAGTTCAGAAGATAATCTATTTGCAATATTAGCAAATAATCTGCCAAATATATATACTGATCATGCTGATCAGAAAAGAGTGACTAGGTCTTATATTTAATTCCCAATTTAGATCGTATATCTCTACTGATACTCCTTGACACACCAGAAGTGTAGGAGGTCTATCAGTTTATGAGATAAGGAACACAATACTAGATCTAGTAAAGAAACATTACCACTCTTATCTTGATGAGAATAATGTCCTGAAGACGTTCGTCCAGATGACGAAAACCCTAGTAAAGTGTACCGGTCAAACGTAATACTAGGGATGCGGAACGCCAGATCCTAATATCTTTGGGAAATGTCAACGATCTGGTTAATTTAGAAATTGTCATGAATGTGGGAGAAAATTATAATAGTTGTCGACAACACGAGCCTATATAATTGCTCATTTAAATAAACTGGATCCAGGTGAGGTGCTAGAAGCATCCTCATTATTGAATATTTAAAAGAGCAATTAAGGCATAGCTCAACTCGCTAAAATACATTCTCTTTATGGCACGTACACCATTGATTGTAACCTCGTTGGTTACAAATGGGTGTTTGTACGAAAGATAAATTGAGAATGATGAGGTGGTATAATATAAAGCGAGTTTTGTAGCTCATGGGTTCACGCAGAGACCCTTGATTGATTTTAATCTCCCGCGTAGGATGACATTAAGTTCCGCTACATAACATCATTGGCAGAATGATAAAATTAGATATGCAGCTGATATACGTCATGACCGCATAATTATGGGTCATTAGACTCAGTAATTTCCATCCTGAAGAAGGAAATGAATATGAGTATATTACGTGTCATTATGTGATCTTTAAAGGATTGCGACTGGAGAAGTTACTCTCTCAAGTAGTAGGGTAATGAGCCAGAAGTGTTCTTTAAGGGGTTGCTAATGAGCGTAGAGTTGCTACATTTGATAATGTTAGCTCATGCCTAAAAGACGGAGTTTTTGAAACGAAAGACTTGGGAAACCCCAAGTATTATCTCGACCTGAAGATCGAGCTTTTCTTGAAGAAGTTTTATACACCAGTTAGCCTACTTGAAAAATGCCTTGAATATTTTGTATGAATAAGTATCATTTAACGGTTATGTCTCTTGAAGTAGATAAGGAACCGTTTAGACTCATGATACTTATCACACTAAAGGTTATATCTCTTGAAGTAGATAAAGAATCGTTTAAAGCTCAAAGAGTATAATAAGGATATCGTGGAACCAAAAAGTCCATTAATTCATTATCGTTGGAGCACCATATAGGGACCAGAAGTTCCATAATCGCATCAGGCCTGATATTTTATATGCGATGAAATTTCTAGCAACATTTAGTGCTCCTCCTATAATGAAATATTGGAACGGTGTTTAACATATCCTCCAATATCTTTGAGTTACAAAAGATTTTGGCAATTATGTGAGAAACCAATGTATGGTTTTTAATGGGCTACTTGGGTACTGGCTATTATTATTTGATCCCAACGATGCCAAGTCCCCAAAACTGGTTATACTAGGTTTTTACCGCATTGTCTTATAAGGAGACAATGAAGATAGTGTTGCATCTATGATAAATGAGTATATTATGATATCAGTATTATACCCACGTGAGCTCTAGAAGAGTCACGAGATTATTTACCCCATTAATAGTTGAACATATTTGTTCACAAAATCCCTTTCTATATTTTGGAGATATATTTCATATAAGGGATTTGAAGAATGTTACCTTCAGGGGGAGTATCATTTACTTGAATCATGAATATTATGCCCTGAAGTTTATATTGGGGTTATGGTTGCACTCTTTTTCCCTTAACTAAGTTTTTCCCATTGGGTTTTCTTAGCGTAAGGTTTTTAATGAGGCAACCGGTGCAACACATAATTTAACATATATCATGTACTCTTTTCCTCATTAGGTTTTTCCCACTGGGTTTTTCTAATGAGGTTTTTAACGAGGCATGAGTATAATCTAGTAATCCTGAAGATTATACACTGAAAGTTTATGACTGGTTATCCCGAAGATTAGACCCTGAAGGTCATGAATGATTTATGGTTGTACTCTTTTTCCTTAGCTAAGTTTTTTCCCACTGGTTTTCTTAGCATAAGGTTTTTAATGAGGCAACCAGTGCAATACATAATTAGACGTACCATGTACTCTTTTTCCCTCGGCTAGGTTTTTCCCACAGGGTTTTTCTAGCGAGGTTTTTAATGAGGCATGTGTATGATAAGATGATGGCCAATGAAAATGCTGTTAATCAATATGGCATCATCTCAAAAATCTTTAGAAACAAGGAGGAGCACACGAACTTGATCTTCAATGATGTCTTGATCAGGGGGAGCACATATTGTACTCTTTTTCCCTTATCCAAAATTTTTCCCCAATGGGTTTTTCTTTGGTAAGGTTTTTAACGAGGCAATATAGTGTTCATCTTTTGGACATCCAAGGGGGAGTGTTATGAAACAAAAGGAAAATAGTGGATGTCCAAGTTGTGGTTCGAACCTTGGAACATTCACTTAAAAACTAAAATCTAATCTACTTAGCTATCACGGCTGTTGGTGATAGATTGCAGAACATTTAATAACTAAATGTTGTCTGGAAAGCTAGTTCAGGATGGAGTCAAAAGCTATGGGTTAGGGGAATTGAACCCGTGACTTTAGGCTGGCAGCTAAGCTTTTAGGCGTTTGACAAATCCATCCAGACTAGGACAATTATGTGCAATTACTGTAGATATATATATTTGTTTACTCCACTCCTGATAGTATAAATACCCCCTCCACTCTTTGAAAAGATTATCTCAGAAACATCAATGAAAGTGCTTCTTCCTTCTTCTAGTTTCGGTGTTTTCCATTTCAGTTTCTTCATTTCATATTATCACTATCATAGTTATTATTAATATTATTTACAACACCTTGCTAATTTATTCTACTTAATTAGCTAAAACATGCTCACAAAATGAATTTATTAATAAGCTTTGAACTATGGCAGGCAGAAGTTAATGATATCGCTCAATTAAGTGGAATTGTTGATCGCATTTAGTAGAAAGTGGCTCATAATAGTAGTTCTTTGATATGCTAAGTTCCTCAGACTGCAATGGCTCCTTGAGGCTTTACAGTTTCTTATATCACTTAAAATTCACAAGTGCATGAGGATAGTGGATAGATCAGATGAAGTGTTTTTGACTTTTTGGTGTTTACAAGTGCTACTTGTGAATTGAATGTTGTTGGCTGAAATTCTTAAATCACTGAAATTCACACTTTCTTTAACTAAAAAAAATGACTTGTTATGAATTCTGTCTCACAAAATTAAACGCAACATAATTGGTTGTACATTTATTTATTTATTTAAATTTTACATAATAAGAGAATATCTTCTATCACACATATATTGAATTTGCTTGGAATTGAGAAATATGAATTAATCTTGTTCATCATTGCAAAAACAATGGATACATAACATCTATACATTAAAAAATGGTGGCATTTTTTTTTAAATATGTAGAACTTCCATTTGAGATTTGAAAAAAAAAAAAAAAAAAAAACATAGCTTTGAAGAAAAATATCGTTTTAGTGAAAAACAATGTCGTTTTGGAAAATATATAAAACTTTATAAGTTCAGATGAAAAAAAGGAAAACATTTTTGTAAATAAACTAAATATATAAGCATAAATGAAAAAAGACAAACATTTTTATAAATATATAAGTCTAAATAAAAAGGGCCATACATTTTTGTAAATATATATATATATATATATATATATATATATATATATATATATGTTTAAATAAAAAAGACCCACAATCTTTTCCCTACCAATAGTGCCTAATAATATGATTACTTTGCCAAATTGTAAGGTAAATGGAATTTTGGACTAAGAAATAATAATACATTAATACCTATTTTACAAATGCCCCAACTACGCTTTACCTAACCTACATCCTAGCAAATTATTAAAGTTTGTTTTAACATTAAAATGATCCAATGGGTCAAAGATCTATTCCACTTTCCAACTAAATCAGAAGACTATAAGTGATCAAGGTTGAATAATCTTGTTTTTGTTAATATCCTAATCCATCCATAGTGAATTATGAACCACAAGGATGGCCCATTGAGCAATAATATTTTGAATGAACTGTTAGAGAAGAGAAGATCCTAATTAGCTTCATTGAAAATAAGATGAAGGCCGGGTTATTAATTAATAGGTTACTCGTGACTTGGTTAGATTAAGTCTTATATCCTGAGATACGTATGATAGTGCAATACGTATGTCAAAAGCATAATGAAGATTTAGTTCAAATATAATATAGATTGTAGTAACAACATGCATATACTCCGTATATAGTTACTTGGAACTTCATTTTCTATAACACTTTTTATTACAATGCCCTTTACTTTAAAAAATAAAAACAAAAGTAAATATGCATTATTTTTATCTCATGGCTTTTCCCCCCTTATTTTCTCAATCCATTTATTGAGACTAAAATACTCTGGTATATATTGTTCATTTTAATTAAAAAATATTATTGCAATAAATTTTCTTATAGACAGTTATTATTAAAAAAAATGAAAGTCACATCCATGTCGGATCATAACAATGTGAAATACTTTTTTTCTTTTTAAATAAAGGGTTACATTTTTGTAACTATTCTAATGTTATTTATCATTGTGTTTATGAACATTTATTACACGTAATAAACATTAGTATAAGGCCTAATAAAACAAAGCTACACATTTAAAAAACAAATTGAGCTTATAGTTTTATGCATGAATATGGTAGAGATGTCACAACTCACAACCACAACTACACTCTTGATACAATATATAATATATATGGATAAAAAATGAACTGGGCTTATAATTTTATGTGTGACTTATATATATGGTAGAGATGTCACAACCACAACAACTTTTCTTTAAAATAATACTTTTATAAATACAAAATTTTTTGTAACATTACAGCTAAATCTCAAATACATACAGCATTCATAACATCCAAAAACTTTAATTATGCACATGGCAAGTGCCTATAGAACAAACCTTAGTTTAACAATATATATATATACATATATGCAGACCCACTCAAGTGTATATTGACATTTAGATTGAAAAGAGCCTAGTGATCTCATAGGTTTTGGTAAAGTAACAAAAATGAACATAGGATTAGTCAAACCATGACTCCTAACATGACCTAAGACCATCCTATTGGTTTTAAAAAATTAGCTTTAAGTAAAGTTTTTTTCTAACTAGTGGAAGAAAAAGGGGAGATAATGGGATGTTACTACTAATATGGGTTTTTGGTTTGAATACTTTGGAAAAGGTTATATATATAGCACTATTCAATGGACGCATGGACTTATTGGGATTGTTGGGTGGTTGCGAACTAGTAACCACCTTACTTTTTTAATAATATTTTCTCTCTTCCAAAATGTTGCAAAAAAACTCAACAAAAAAAAAAACCTTGCTCTAAGAATTTGACTGGATGATTGGTATACTACTATCATTGTTTTTTTTTTTTGGTGTAAACCATGTTTAAAATTGTTTTAAAATTGACCATAAAATTCTAACAAGAATAGAGAATGAGTTGGGAAAATAAGGTCAAATAAGCTAATTTTTTGCTAATAAGCCAATAACCAAACACCCCCAAAATCAATTGTAATTTTATCTTGTGCATTGTGCTTAATGAGTTAATGTGTCATTGTACACTTGTAACTTTTTCTAATTTTAACCTTCTTTTTTCTTCTTCTTCTCCTTCTCTCATCTAACTTATTCACTATAAGAAAAATTAAATTTATTAACAAAAAAAATCGATAAATAAATCAATGAATTCGTAGGCATTAATTTAATTTACCAACAAATTTTTGTAAACAATAAAATCAATTAAGTATTATGTAGGGATTTCAGTGTTTTTTATGGTGGTTAATGGTGTTAAATAATACTGTTAAAAAGTATTAACAAAACAAGCTAAGTCAAGTGGCGGCAGATAATTAAATCCACTGGTAGTTGCTTGCCTGCCGGCTGTTTTTTGACCGTTGATTGGCAGAAATTTTGAGCAAAGTATATCATCCACCATATTGACTCATGAAACCAAGTTCATAAAAATAATATTGTAAATTCATTAAAAAAAAAATTAAATTTAAAAAAAATAGTACTGCAAGTCCAATAGTCCATAAAATAACAAAATTAATCAATCATCAATTAAATATTATATATATATATATATATATAGTAGAGTTTATGTGCGGCCGTGTCTTAACGTACGGTCGCACCACTATGTATACAAATATACATCACTCAATGTTAGAAAATACACAACACAAATATGCACCATTAGGTACGCATTATAAAAAACACACCACTAGGTATGCAAATATACACCACATAGATTTCGGAAATGCACAATTAGGTGCAGGGGAGTTATGGTGCATTATTTTGGGCATGTTGTGTGTTTTTTTGGTGTTTTTGTGTATTTATTATTGTGCATTTTCTAACATTGAGTTGTGTATATTTGTATACATAGTGGTGTATAACGCACCGACTACACGGGAAGACGCGACCACATTTGAGCATATATATATATCATTGAGATTTATTTTTCAATATATCGTTTCAATAATTGTATGAGTTTATAAACCTGTCATACTGACTTTTATGAACCTGATTTCAAAAACATATGATAGTGACTTTCTAAAGATGCGTGTGCTAACTTTATGAACATACAATAGTGTAATGACTTTATGAATCTACCGTTAATGGTTTTTATGTGTATGCAAATTCATTAAAATTTTGAGAGAAAATTTAATATGAGTGTTATATAAAAGATCTCAATTAAAATTTTTTAATGATATATTTTTTATACCTCAATTTTAGTGGTAAGAAAAAGAAAAAGGGATAAAAATTAAGTCGAAAAAAAATAGGAAGAAAAATTAGAGATAGAGGTGCAATATATAACTATTGGAAATGGTGGGTTCCTATTTTTTAGAAAACAATTTCCAAATTTGTTTTTATCTATTTATTTATTTATTTATTTAGTTGGTGACTTTTCAACAGTTGGTGTCCTTGTTCGCATGTCCATGTCTATATGGCTTGGAAGGATGGCAAACTAACATTTGTAGTTTTTGAATTGTCTTGGGCATTTATAGTTTTTGTATATTGTCTTCAAAGAGTACTTTTTTAAAAAAAGAAAAGTTGACTTGTTATGACTTCTGTCTCACAAAATTAAATGACACATAATTGGTTGTACATTTATTTATTTATTTATTAAATTTTACATAATAAGAGAAGATCTTCTAACACGTATAATTGATTTTGCTTGAGAAATATGAATTAAATCTTGTTTATCATTGCAAAAACTAACAATGGATAGATAAGATCTATACATTAAAAAATGGTGGCATTTTTATAAATATGTAGAACTTCCATTGTATCATTTGAGAGAAAAAAATCATAGCTTTGAAGAAAAATATCATTTTGACGAAAAACAATGTCGTTTTAGGAAATCTATATAAGTTTAAATGAAAAAGGGTTGACATTTTTTGTGAATATATTTTAAAAAAAAAAGTTCATACATAAAAAGCATCTATATGTCAACGATTATAAGACCAATAATATATCACAGTTATTATTTTGTCCCACATAATCATTATAAGATAAACCAGCATAATTTTTAGTCCAAACATACATCATTAAATAAGTTGGACGTACAGTTCATAAAGGTTATATATGTACGCTGATATGAATACTTTTTAGAACAAGGAGCATAACACGCATTGTTTAGGTAAATATAAATTATTTATTCATTCAAACATTTATTTATTTACATAAATGCAACTGTATTTATTATTATTATTATTAAAGTTTAGATCTCCCATCCGTTCATTTTTTAGATGAAAAAATGAGATTTATCACAATTCACTTTGAAAGAATCTGAACCCATTTTAACTTGATCCAATTCATTAATGGACTCCACTAAAAATAATACTTCAAAGTAATGTAACCGCTCACATGTCAGTTTATGCAGTTTTTCAACACGCAATTCGAAGTATGTTAAATACTAACATGCATATTCATTACCATAAAGTGTAGAAATGATGCACCATAAAATTTTAATTTCATACATTTTAATTTACGGGAAGACCCGTAGTCGCTACCTAAAGGTGCGTTCTGGTTGAAGCACGCCTTGTGATGAGTGATGACCCAAGCCGACAAATGATTACAATGAAGTAAATCAACCTATGTTATTCATAGATGACCAATTCAAACCAAAAAGGCCCATAGACGGCTTTTCAGAAAATCAAACATAAAACATTGTGATTATCAAGACAACAGTCCAAGGGAGTTTCTCAAAATTTCATATATTGTTTCATTGCATGTTTTCATGATGGATAAAAGGTGGCAAAAGAATAAAGAGAAAAGGAAGAAAATGGTTGGTTCAAGTTGCAATAAAAATAGGAAGATATTGTAGCTAGCCCTAGATAAAGCAAGGCTAGATTTGACTCTTCTAATCTTCTGGATGAAAGGGAGCCCAAGGATTTATAATAGTAAAAACAGACTAAAATAGTATAGTGATTAGTGAAACTTCCCTAAAATGTGCCATTTGCCAAACAATTTTGATCTTTCAACAAGCAGCTAAGATGGTTGAGACACCAGTTGTTCCTATGTCAACATCTAGGACAACAGCAGTTAGAATGTTAGCTGAGTGTTGACCAAAAGAGAGAAAAGAAATTAGAGAATTAGTACTCCTAATATTAATGTTTATTTGACAGAATCATACTTTTAATCTCTGAGTTATTATAGGATAATAGTGAATTTAATTCATGTATAATATGCATCACCTTTTTTAGTTCTTAAGTTATTAGTAAAGTGATGCTTTTAGTTATTCTATTACATGGCGTTTGGTAAAGATGAGAGAATTAAGTGTGAAAAGAATTGAAATTTCATGAGAGATGAATAAAGTAATAATTCAAAGTTTATTATTTAGTAAGTGTGAATAGAATTACTAGGAATTTCAATTCTAATGTTTGATATATATGAAAATTAAAAGGGAATCTACAAATCTACAAACTTAATAAAACCAATAAAGTTATACCCTTAACGGGAAATTAAAAGTGTTGGTGTGGGCACATTTGGTTCGCGAAAAATATTTTAGGGGAAGTGGAATTGAAATTCCATGAAAAAATAATTACTAGAAAAATGAATTTCATTGTTTGGTTGGTGGAAAAAAAATATGAGGAAAATATTAATTCCATTGTTTGGTTAGATTTAGAGTTGTAAGGAATAATGACTATAAAGACCTATATACCTCTACAAATTAAGAAAAGCAAGAATAATTATGAAAGAGCACAAGGGGCAAAATAGTCAACCATAGCCATTTTTCTTCCCATCTTCAATGGAAAACAAAATCTTTGATCCAACCAAGGATTTTGTTTTCCTCAAATTTGAGGAATTCATTTTTCAATGAAAAATGAATTCCATGAACCAAACATCAAAAGTCATTATTTTACTCACATCTAAGGAAAACAACTTCCATGAAAAAAGTCAAGACATTGTGGTCTAGTGCACCCGGTTGCACTCTCATATGGAAAGGAGTGGGTTTGTCACCTCAGTGAAGACGGCTCTTTGTACTTCAGTGGGTTGAAAAAGTAGCTATGAACAGATAAACTTCCATAAAAAAAATTCCGCCAACCAGACAGTTCTTATATCGCGGACCGCGGTCCACAATGCATTGTGGACCGCGGTCCCAAAACGACGTCGTTTTAGTAAGTGGGAGACGGAGCCCCGTAATTGACACTACAGTTCATTCCACAAGATACTGCCTAACATTTGTTTTGATATTATCGAATGAAACTGTAGTTATATCAAAATGTAACTGTAGTTGTGTTGAAATGTAACTGCAGTGTATATGAAAAGATACTGAATAACAGTTTCACATTTGTGTTTGATATTATCGAATGAAACTGTAGTTATATCAAAATGTAACTGTAGTTGTGTTGAAATGTAACTGCAGTGTATATGAACAGATACTGGATAACAGTTTCACTTTTGTGTTTTTATATTATCGAATGAAACTGTAGTTATATCAAAATATAACTGCAGTTGTGTTGAAATGTAACTGAAGTTGTGTTGAAATGTAACTGCAGTATATATGAAAAGAAAATGAGTGACGCGAATTCATCCGTCTGTTTTCATTAATCAAAACGACGTCGTTTTGGGACCGCGGTCCACGATATAATTTGCGCCAACCAGACATCCCCTAAAGCTCCGACTCCATGATTTCTCCATGATTTAGTGACTAATACAAAAATGTACACCAAATCATACCTAGGATGATTTTTTTTTTTGAATACTACTAACTCTATTACAATGTAGTATATGTTCATAACTACTTTCCCAAGGACCTTGTGGTCCAGTGGCATCAAACCATTCTCTTTATACGGGAGGTGGTGGGTTCGAGCCTTAGTGGAGTCAATACTGACTCTTGTCCTTCAATAAGTTGAGAAAGTCGTTATGAACAGATACTGCATTGTAATAGAGTTAGTAAAATAATGTTGTATAGGTCAATATATAATATAAGTTTTTGTCTACCAAATTGTGGAATTGGAGTGCGATTTATCAGAAAATAGTAAGTTTTAATGAATAATTGATGAATAGTGCCATTTTCCAATGAAAGTGTGGTCATGTGACACGTAGTGACTCTCTCAAATAAAATGTCATGAAATCGAGCTCAAGTGGAGACGGCATTAACTATTTGTATTTCAATGGGTTGAGAAAATATGAGTTATTAGTAGAACAAAATTAAAAATTCAAAGGCGGACTAAATACACTCAAACTTTTCTAAAAATAAAAAGTAAACCATCAAATTAAAATTATTTTAAATAAACAACCAAAATTCATTAATAAAAATACAATTAAGCTACTTTTAACATCATTTCTGCCAATAACTATCAAGTTATATTTACAAGACCCCATATCATTTTTTTTAAATTATACTGAATGCTTATTAGGCATAATAATAATAATAATAATAATAATAATAATAATAATAATAATAATAATAATAATAATAATATAAAATTAATAAAATAATGAAACTTCAAATAACAAGTTTGGTGCGTAAAGTAACATGATTTTTATTATTATTGAAGGAAAAAATTAGGAAAATATAAAGAATAAATTAAAGATGAACAAGAGAATAATAGCATCTGCATCAGAACAAGAATTCCATAGGCTTTGGGGGAAGAATTCCATAGGGTTTAAATGCTGAGACTTCCACCAAAGGCTGTTGAATTTTAGAGGTAATATTAATAGTTTTTTTTTTAAACGAGGTAAAATTAATAGTTGGATTTACTTTTTCATGAGTTTGAGCCTTCATTATACACCGTATTCCTTTAAATTACATGTATTTTAATACAATATTTAAAAAATTTTTATAAATTACAAATTAGAATAAATTGAAATATTAATATTTTAGCTTCCTTATTAAATTTTTATCAACATAAATTTTTTAAAAAATACTTTTTACATATCAATTTATTCTTATTTTATGACACTTTTAATACAAATAATTTTTTTTTACAAATCCTATTTTATAATAGTATTTAATAATGTTTTACAAACAAATAATAAGATGAACATTTGGTAGAGTGATACTTAATTAATGGTTTTATTTATGAAATAGGTTGTAGCTTCAAATCTTAAAAATACTTATTTATTCTGGACGACAAAGTTGGTGGTATAATTAATTAAATGTAAATATATTAACAAAACAATATATGAGGTGACATATCAACATTATATTAAGTTGATCATTATCCTTAATTAGTTGTATCACTTTTTAAAGTACAAAGATTCAATTGAACAAAACTAAGGTACAAAGTTGATATAATATGTTGGTTGTATAATTAATTAATTTTAAATATTAATAAAATAATATATGAGTTAATATCATGTTAAAATGATGCAATAATGATGTTGTCAACACCACATCAATTAAGTTAATGTTATATATTAATATCGTTAATTATTATCACTTACTACGTATTATATTACTTTTTAAAGTACAAGACTCAATTTGACAGAACTAAGTTACAAATATTAAACTTAAAAAAATCCTATATTACATGGGTGCTTTTGACCATCTAAGTGTAATATGTTAATAGGAGTGTGCACAGTTCAGTGAAAACACGGTTAATAGATCGAACCAACAAATTTCAACCAACTATTTTTTAACCGAAATAGTTTGATTTGGTTAATGGTTAAAAAATTTAATAATTTCAGTTAATGCTTAATTCGGTTCGAAAGTACGGTTAATCGAATTACTTGTCTATACATATGTTTTAATTATTTTTTTTTATAATTCCTAAAGTATACTATTAAACTAATTTTTATATAATTTTTATGATTTATATATTTGACGTAATGACTATTTTAATTTGTTGTGTGAAAGTATAAATTGGAAATTTTGATTAATAATTTTTTTTTAAAAAAATTGAACTAAAAACTTGTGTGAGACCGTCTCACGGATTCTTGTCCGTGCAACGGGTTGGGTTAAGATGAAATGTAATACTTGTACTAGCAAATGTAATACTAAATTAGGAATAAAATGTTTATTACTTAAATAAAAAAATGTAATGCTTTTGAAGAAAAATGTACTCCGTAATACTTTTACATTTTGATATAAAAGTATTACATTTTTCATCAAAAGTATTACATTTTCCTTTATAAGTGCAACATTGCTTATAAGGGAAAATATAATACTTTTGATGAAAAGAGTCATACTTTTACATCAAAATATAAAAGTATTACATTTGTCTTAAAAGTATTATGTTTTTCCTTATAAGTAACAAATATTTTATTCCCAATTCAGTATTACATTTGCTAATATAAATATTACATCTGTGAGAAAGTCTCACACAAGTGTATCACATCAACAAAAGTTTCGGTCGTGTTGATTAAGAAATATAAATTTTGGTTTAGTTACTGATTAAAGCTTTAGCAATTTCGATTAATTTAATTTGGTTCAGTGAATCGATCAATTAATTGAATGAACATCTTATATGTTAGCAAATATACATATATTACCTCAGAGACTTAGTATAATAATTCATCACCTGACTTGATATCACAATCGAAAATAGCAAATGAGATTTATTTGGATCACCTAAGTACCTAAGTATATTTAAAAAAAAAAAAGAAAAAAAGTACAGATACTAAGAAAGTATTGCTCGTAAAAGTTAGGCCACAGTTGAAAAGCTTCTAGAGAGTAGAGAGACCGGTTTCTTTAGTCAACACCATATGTCTTTTAGGCAACCGCGTACTTGTCACTGTAACATTCAAGAAAAATAAGGAAAATTCATGGGATGGGAAAGATGTGCCACTGCTTTTTGCCTGCTTCACACACCTTTATTACCAAGAAATAATCTAAAAAGAGATTCCGGAATATTAAATAAAAAGAATGTATTCTTCATCGTAAATAGAAATAAATTTTCCTTTTTTTTAGTCTACAATTTAACCTCAAACAACATGATAATACCAACATCCTTGATTGAAATAAGCAGACTCGAATCTGAGATCTTCTGTTTGGAATGATAACAGTACGTGATGCCATCAGACCACAAGGTACTTAGCTCACAAATTTTTCTCACATTTTTTGTGACAAAAAAGTAGAATCGTTCATCCCAACCACTACTCCCATACTCCGGTCAGACAAGATCATAGATAGATAAATCATGGTAACTCAACTGATTAACATGGACTAGACTTTTGTTCACTGCGTACAAGGAGTCCATCTCAGTTTGAGAGATTATCTACACACTGCCACCATTGAGACTCGATCATTGGTCTCTTTTGACAAATTCTACCTTTCTGAGATTACTGTAAAGAATGTAAAGAATGTGAGATTCACATTTGTTTCATTTTTTATACTTTTAATGGGAATCATCTTCATCTCACACTCTTATGTTATGTGAGATTTTTTAGAATGTTATATATATTACTTTAAAATATCCATTGAATCAAACACCACCTAAGAGTACCGTATGAGATTTTAAAATTTTGTTTTATAGAGGTATTTTGTGAAAATTTGTAAAATAATAGGTCCATAAAGTTCCACAAGTATTAGGACATCTTTTTATCTATTATTGAAATTTCAAAAGGAAAATGGGGACTAAGTAAGAATGGACCATTTTGCATATCTTACCACCTACACTTGTGATGTCAAACACACACAAAAAAAATGTTAGGGTTTGATTTATGAAATATATCACAAATGAAATATTTTACGTACACGAACTTATGGTGTCAAACACGAAAAAATGTTAAGATTTGATTTATGAAATATATCACAAATGAAATAACATTCATGTGAGTAGAATTCTATCATTTGTTTTGGCATTTTGTTGTTAAGAATAGTATTATTAGAATTCTTATAATTATATTTCTTCTTTATTCCATATTTGATGCATGAAATAGTATTCTTATCTCCACAATTCTCATTTTGCGAGCCAATCGTACACTGTAGTCGTTTTACTTCAAATATTATATATTGTATTTTTATTTGACAAAAATATAATTATTATATTTATATTAGACATAAGTACCTTTACATTGTTATAACTACATTGCTACTTAACAAATATCTAAACGACTTAACAAACACAAATTATAATGCACCCTTATAAGTATCATATATAGTGTAAAGATCATAAATTAAATTTTGAAACAAATAAATTTGCACCAATTGTCTTTATAACTTTGTACATTATATGTAACTCAAAATTATTTAATTATCATTTTATTTTGTATTAATATATACAAATATTATGATGATAATTAATCATTTCAATATAATATGAATTTTACAACGTGTAGCTAGTCTTTATTTATTTTTTATTATTAATTTTTAAATTATTTGAATATAATCATAATTAAAATATTGGTAATAATGTTGAGAACTTACTTTTAATAGCAGATTGGCAGATTGAATGGCATAAACTTTCACATACTATGAAATTGTTGATTTGGTTTTTTCTTTTAATCATTTTATTCTCATTATAATATAAATTTTTTTTCTTTTCTTTTACTCGAAATATATTTTTGAAGCTACGTTAGTTACATCATCACTTACATCCACATACACTCCACCGGGAATATAGTCGTAAATGATGGATCAATTTGGGACTACAAAGTTGCAAAATATACATTTTTATACCAAAATATTGGCAATTTCTTCTGCCGCTGGCATATGGTCAACTTTTGTCAATTGATTTTAATCTACTCCATAAATTAACTAAAAAATTAATTAACATAACTTAAAGAAAAGACTGCGGGGCCCCACGTGAAATCATTTGCTATTCTTACTTTAGTCAAAGACGTAATATGCCAGAACTCCCCTAGCTGACTCTCCCACTCATAACACTAAAATAATAGAAATATAGAATGAGCTCGTATGAACAGTTTAACTCAGTTGATTATAGAGATAAAATTTAGAAAGAAGATTAGAAATTGAGTCTTATCAGTCACAGTGTGAGAGTAATTTATGTAGAAGCAAAATTTTATTTGATGAATATTTTTTAATAATGTCTATAATTTTTCTCGTCCAACTCAATATTATGTGTTAATTACCTTATTCGATCAATCTCCAACACACAAACAATAATGGACTCTTAAATATAAGGTTCAAACACAACTCAATATTATGTGTTAATTACCTTATTCCACCAATCTCCCACGCAAAAATAATAATGAATTTTTAAATTTAGGTTCAAACATAAAATAAAATAAAATAATTGTATTTACGTGTTACTTTCGAAGATATTCAAACAATTATTGCAGTGAATAAATGGTTCGAAGATTAGTAGTTTTTCGTTATTTTTCTTACTAGTTGTTTCCAAAAACAAAATGAATAAATGGTTCGAAGATTAGTAATTTTTCGTTATTTTTCTTACTAGTTGTTTCCAAAAAAAAAAAAAAAAAAAACCAAA
>NC_044930.1:24183787-24188532 GCF_003576645.1 Ipomoea triloba | reverse complement strand
AAAAAAAAAAAAAAAAAAAACCAAACAAAAACAAAACAAAACAAAAAAAAAAGAAGGAGAAAGATACGGTGCTTTTTATTTTATTTTTAGTGCCATTGTAATTATTTCTTATGCGACTAACATTTTTTTAATACAAATATACTCCCTAATTTGTTTTGAATCCCAAAAATATATAAATAGCCAATTGTTCCATACATTTCATTTACACTACCCAGTACTGACCCTAAACTTGTCATTTATACAGCTGTCTCTCTCTCTTTCTCGTACTCTGTGCGGCACAGTGACACTCCAATGTTGACCAACTCTTTGACTTTTTAACGTTAACTTTACCGACCTTTGGCCGGGAAGTCGGAAATCTCAACCGCCTTACTTCCCCTTTCTTCTTTCTCTCCACCACCGTTAACCGCCGTTTGACTATGGAAATGACGAATTCACCCCTGTGCTTTTCCACATTTCCATCTTATATTTTCCTTTTTCTGTTTTGCTTAATGCCCTTTGCGGTCATTTCGCAATCTCCGGTGACCGACCGTGATATCTTATTGGAGGTGAAACGGCGGTGGGGTAATCCGGCGTCTCTTGAAGGATGGAAAGCCACCTCCTCGCCGTGTAGCTGGCCGGAGATTGAGTGCTCCGGCGACGGCTCCGTCACCGGGATCCATTTAAAGGATTATAACATCGTGTCTAAAATTCCGGCGAATATTTGCGGCCTTAAAAATCTCACCGTCCTCGATCTTTCCTGGAATTATATTCCGAACAAGTTTCCGACGGGTTTGTATAACTGCTCGAAGCTGGAGCACTTGGACCTCTCTCAGAACTACTTCGTGGGCCCCATTCCTTCCGACATTGATCGCCTCCGGAACCTCCGGCACCTCGACCTCGGCGGCAACAATTTCACCGGCGACGTCCCGCCTACGATCGGGAACATGACGGAGCTCCGGTTGCTTTATCTCTACTCCAATCTGTTCGACGGTACTTTCCCCTTTGAAATCTCAAAATTGTCGAATCTGGAAAGCCTGGGAATGTCGTTCAACAATTTCTTACCGGCGAAAATCCCGCCGGAGTTCGGTAACCTTAAGAAGCTGAAGGTTATCTGGTGGAGAGCCGCGAATCTGATCGGAGAAATTCCGAGAGGATTCGAGAATTTATTGAGCCTTGAGGATTTGGATTTGGCTTATAATAGTTTAGAAGGCGAAATCCCTAGGGGATTGTTCTTGCTCGCTAATCTCAGCGATGTTTTTTTGTTCAAAAACGGGTTTTCGGGTCATATCCCGTCGGGTTTTGCAGAATCTTCGAGATTGTCCCGGGTCGATTTGTCAATGAACAATTTGAGCGGCGAAATCCCAGGCGGGTTTGGAGACTTACAGAGACTAGAGGTTTTACATCTCTTTTCAAATCAATTGTATGGTGAAATTCCACCAAGCATAGGGCGAATTTCATCTCTGAAAAATTTTAAGGTTTTCACGAATAATTTAAGCGGGATTTTGCCGCCTGAATTGGGGCTTCATTCCCGGCTAGAAGCCTTTGAGGTTTTCGGCAATAGGTTCACCGGAAACCTGCCGGAGAATTTGTGCGCCGGCAAGGCTCTCACTGGGATAACCGCGTATGAAAACAATCTGACCGGGGAAATCCCGAGATCACTTGAGAATTGCGACGCTTTGAGGACTATTCAGCTTTACAGCAATGGATTTTCCGGGGAAGTTCCGGCGGGGATTTGGACTCTGAAGAATTTGACTAGCGTGATGCTGAGCGACAACTCATTCTCCGGCCAGATTCCGAGCAAGGTAGCACAGAATTTCACGCGGTTGGAGATCAACAACAACAGATTTTCCGGCGAAATCCCCGCCGGCGTATCATCAATGAAGACAATTATTGTGTTTCAGGCGAGTAACAACCAGATTTCCGGTCACATTCCGGTGGAATTCACTGCCCTTTCTCATCTCAGTGAGCTGAATCTTGCTGGAAATTCTCTTTCCGGTGAACTCCCATCCAAAATCCTCTCATGGTCATCGTTGACCACCTTGAATCTCGCCGGAAACCACCTTTCCGGCGAAATCCCAGCAGCCATTGCTTCTTTGCCTGACCTTCTTGATCTGGACTTATCCCAGAACCAATTCTCTGGTTCAATCCCCCCGGAATTAGGCCATGTTAGGCTCACTAGCCTTAACCTCTCCTCAAATAAACTCTCTGGGAACATCCCAGACCAATTTGATAACATGGCCTTTGAAACCAGTTTCTTGAACAATCCCAATCTTTGTTCCCACAACCTTAAACTCCCAGGTTGCCAGGCCCAAACTCGCGGCTCTAACCGCCTCTCGCCTAGGATTCTTGCTCTGATCCTAGTTCTGGCAGTCACCGTCTTCCTGGTCACAATTGTAGTAACCTTGTACATGTTCCGAGACTACAGGAACAAGAAGCACATTCTTGATATCGCGACCTGGAAGGTAACCTCGTTCCAGAAGTTGGATTTCTCGGAGGAGAATATCCTGTCGAGTTTGACAGAAACCAATATGATTGGTAGCGGTGGCTCAGGAAAAGTGTACAAGATCTCGACGGGGAAGTTAGGGGAGTATGTTGCTGTGAAGAGGATCTGGAATGACAGAAAACTGGACCATACTCTCGAGAGGGAGTTTCTAGCTGAGGTCGAGATACTAGGCTCGATCAGACATTCGAACATCGTTAAACTGTTGTGTTGTGTTTCGAGTGACGGATCAAAGCTGTTGGTGTATGAGTATATGGAATATGAAAGCCTTGACAGATGGCTGCATCCCAAGAAGAGAGGGTCCTTTCAAGGGATAGGATTGGATTGGCCTAAAAGATTGCAGATTGCCATTGGAGCTGCTCATGGGCTGTGCTATATGCATCACGACTGCAGCCCGCCTATAGTTCATCGGGACGTGAAATCCAGCAATATCTTGTTGGATTCTGAGTTCAACCCGAAGATAGCTGATTTCGGGCTAGCAAAGATTTTAGCCAAGAAGGGTGAACTAAACACCATGTCTGCTGTTGCTGGATCCTTCGGTTATCTTGCACCAGGTCTTCTTGTTTCGTTCCTCGACACTTTTTCCATATTCGATTTAAAAAAAATGATGATTCTATAACATATGCACATTCATAGTTTTTTTTTTTTTTTTGAGTACTACTGACTCTGTTACAATGTAGTATCTGTTCATCATAGCTACTTTCTCAACCTTCATAGTTGGTTATATATGTATGTAATTAACATTCTGCATTGTTGATTGCAGAATATGCATACACAACGAGAGTGAACGAGAAGATTGATATCTATAGCTTCGGGGTGGTGCTGCTGGAGCTCGTGACAGGGAGGGAGCCAAACTTCGGGGAGGAGCACACGAGCCTCGCAGAGTGGGCGTGGAAGAACTATGCAGAAGCGAACAGCATTGACGAAATGTTGGACGGGGAGATCAAGAAACCGGGCTTCTTGGATGAGATGAAGACGGTGTTCACTCTCGGGCTCATATGCACCAGCACATCGCCTTCCAGCAGGCCGTCCATGAAAGAAGTCGTGCAGATTCTGCAGAGCTGCAGACCTCTGGACAAGTTCGAGAGGAAGATGTCTGGGAAAAACTGCGACGTGGCGCCCCTCCTAGGCAACGGTGACAAGTATCTGGCAAGCTATAAACGCAGCTCGAGGAAGATAGGTGATGAAAGTGATGATGATAATCTGATGTTGAGTGTGTAATACTGAGGTGATTTAGATGGTAATGAAGCCATAACTCAAAACATCAAACAAGTAGTATTAAATTAAAAGTGTTAAATTAATAGCGGTACGTGTAGCATAAAGCATAGTACGTGGTATTGTTGTGTGTGTCTTAGGTTGTAGAATTCTGTAACATATACTGTAATATAATAACCAGTCTTGTATATTTGTTATTTTAATTAATCCCAGGTTTTGATATGGCAAATGCAGTAATTTTGATTTCTTTCGGGTTTGAAGTAATGGCACAATGTTTGGATCGGAGCATAGACATTCCTACTATGGTTTCATTAGTTCCCTAAATTTTTGTGAGCCTCATCATCTACTATCTCACTTAATTTCAAAAATACAACAATAATTGCCGTTTTTTCAATATTTGCGGGTTCCATCAGTTTTCTTTCTTCCCCATAAAGGAAATAGGGTAATTAGATGGTATACACTTTGTATATGTATTTTAGAACTCCTTATAACGACTTGCATTTTGTTTTCATTTTTAGATGGACGATCCATTAATCCAACTAGAGGAGACTTATAAATAGATCAATTTCTTCCTGTTAGAGCAACCTCATATTTGTAATGATTTTTTTAAAAGAATTTTTTACAGAACAAGTAACAGAGATAAGAGAGGGAAATATGAGAAAAAGAAACGAAAAGAAAAGAAAAGAAAATGTGCTGACCAAAAAAAAAAAATAATAAAATTATGCACGCGGTGCACTGCATGTGCCCAATAGGTGTGCTAGACGCGCATATGTAATCTTCATTCTCCATTTTTTACAATTGTAAGTGGGCCTCACAAAAAAAAAAACTAAAATAGCAGGAATAAACCCCCCAAAAACCCCCACTCCCTATTTGTTTAAAAACCCACCTTCAAGTTCTTTCTATGCAAAAAACACCCAAAAATTCCTAATGAGGTTAAGATTAACCCTTTCAGGGCCAATATATATACTTTGTTGGGTGTGTGGTTTAAGAATTATGTTATCATATTCTGCTTGCTTGCTTGTGCTGAAACAAAAAAAAAAAAAAAAAAAAA
>NC_044930.1:24142265-24182601 GCF_003576645.1 Ipomoea triloba | reverse complement strand
AAAAAAAAAAAAAAAAAAAAAGGGAGGAAGATAGGCTGGAATTTTTTCCAAAAATATCTCATGCATTTTTGTTGTACTATACGAAATCAGTGTCATGCGTCTTCATTGCAGATAAGAGTAAAAATATCCCAAATTTCTTCTTTAAAAAAAAAACTATACTTTCTTAGTAGAGTGCAATGTTCCACATGAATCCCAAACTAACTCTTTCACAATCCCAAGAAAATACTCCGTAGCAAAAACCATTGCCAACCATCTCTGCAAATCATGTTTCTGCAAAACCTTAGAGACATGAAGCGACCTCAGACAGGTTTCTTAGGTCCACTAAAAGTTGATATTGTATGACCTTCAGGAATGACAAAATGCAGGAAGTTGCATCCTGTGAATATGGGTGACAGAGATTTCCATGCCTGGTTTCCGGTAAGTATACGTAATTGCTTCAAGTTTAAACCAATCCACAGTCCCGCCCATATGAAACTCTTTTTGCCCTTTTGGTGCTCCTTTGCTCCACGTCAAACCGATGAAAAACACAGAATGGGGTTGTGGCTTGGATGAGTCCACAAACGCACTTGGATTAGGATGGGAGTGCACCATTCCATGACTATCAGACTCTATCTGCAAAACATCAAAATGCAGAAAAATTAGTATCTGTCAAGAACTAAATGTGAAAAAATCACCAAAATCTAAATGTTTACCTTAAGTGTAAATTCTACAAACTTTGGCTCCACCCACTCTTTCCAACTTAAGAGGTCATTATCATCTGCAGCAAAAATATCAACCTGAAAAAAATGCGTGAATGCCTCAAAGAAACGATAGGGCTCAAAAAGAGCATCCCATCGAGCAGCACTCAACTCAATGTCCTAAACAGTAAAGAAGAAAATATCAGTCTCTCAAAATAGGAGGGGATGGAAAAGAGATAGAGTGAATTGAAATTAAACAACTTACCTCACAAATTTTACGGCCAAACTTAAACTGACTACTCAGTACTGCAAGAGTAGATGCTGAGACATGGGAACTGGAATTCATGCAAGGGTATGCAGGAGTGATGATTGGCATTTTATGTGTTCGTTCTTCGGGGTTTTTGCGTGGATCCCAAGGAAGAAAACTGAGCTCACTGTCTTCTTCTATAGGGCATAGCATCACAGGTTTTGGCCAACGCCATAGTCTATAGACTCTGAAAAACTTTGAAACTAGCATGCTGGGAATGAAGTTAGGATAAAACCGGCAAATGCGAGCAACCAAAATAGCCCAGCTTGTACCACCAAGAAATCCAGTCACCTTGAGCAAAAAGGCATGCAAAAATGATATTGAACTCTTATGTAGCCTTTAGAATAATGTATTTATATCATAAATGAGCAACAGAAAAGAAATTCATAAAAAGATCAAGAAATATCAACTTACATTTGAATAAACTCCTCGGACTTTGGCCCAATATTTCAAAGTTCTGAGTGTCATTTGGAAGTACTACAAGTTTAGAAAGTATTAGATAACATGGAAATCAATGATCATCAGATGAACCAGCAGAGGTAAAAGCTGTTACCTCAACATTGGGAACAAGTTTCATAAGCTCATCAGCAACCCTGCGCCCATTGAGACTTTGAAGAGTTGTTTCATCAATATTGTACAGCATACAACGGTCTGAAATGTCCAAACTCTGTTGAATTGAAATAATATAGGGTGTATAAACTCAGTTAAGTGGTTTATATCAGCAGTTTCTTAATAATTTCAAAGCTCATATCTTATAGCCACAACAGATTCCTAAATTCTGAAAATTATCTTGTAGGCATTCCAGAGAAGAAGTAAAGCATACTGTCAGCAGTTCTACTATCACATCATGTTTGTAATGAAGGTTAATATCCAAATTAGAAGATGAATCAATCAAGACTCGAGAATCTTCAATAAGTGGAAGTGCAAAACAATTGTGTTTTGTTATGCTTTTCGTTGAGATGAAACACATTCTTTAATTTGTTCAAACCTACCTCAGGGACAACCGCCAGAGAGATGCTTGCATAAAGGAGATTAATTGATATTCCTTGGAATTTGAATTTCATAACCGGGGCATGTGCTTCACGGAGACACCGGATTTCAGTAACTTCTTTCGTTCTGGCTAAAACATCACGTAGAGTAATAAAGAAATCCTCCTGTAGATAGAAACAAAAGCAGTAGACTCTTTGAACAAAGCTAGAAGTCAAGTAACCATATTGAACTACACAAAGTTGGCCACAATTTGAAACTCACCTCCCGATTAACATAAAATGGCCCAATGCACAATGTATCAATGGGAGTTCCAGGCACATGAACCTGAGGGAAACAATCAAAATTTGATAACATAAGGGAAAATATCAATGCTTCTATCCTAATGTATGAACTGGTTGACTTACCCCAAGCCGATAAGATCCACAAGTGAATATTATAGAATTTGCATCTGTGTAACCTCTCTGGAGGGCCAATTGCTTCACCCAGCACTTCACAATCTACAAAATCACATCCACAGCATCAAAATTTAGTTCAAAATGCCCTCATTCTATGGACACTCTACCCTTTCATGTGTTATGATGTTTTGTACATTTCATACTGAACTTGATCAAAATAATTATTGAGAATTAAAAGTGAATATAACACCTATAGTAGATGGAGCAAAGTGGTATTAACTAGTAGATGCATATAGGATAATAGGAAGCAGAATGAACTCAATATCATAGGAGAAAGCACAAGAACTCCATAGCTTGATCAAAATAACCATCAAGAATTAAAAGTGAAGATAACACTATTGTAGATGGAGCAAAAGTGGTATTAGAAATTAGAATGAACTCAATATTGTTTAATTACTACAATTAATCACAGAATTAATGACCTGATCAAGCTTGGATAGCATTTCTCTTATTGCAGCTTCTTCATCCTTCCCAGATACTCCTGAATCCCTCAAAAACTAACAATTAATCAAGAGTCAACGCATAGTCAGTTCATATTCAAGCCCAAAATTTTAGAAAGAAAACAGTAATCATCAAATAAAACTACAAAAAATTTTATATCATTTAGTATTTCCTAAACTATCCAAAATCTTATTCACATCAAAATAAAACTCAAAGGAATCACCTTCTCAAGTTCTGCATTTCTTTGAAGATCCACCTTGGACGGCAGGGAAAGAGATACTGGTGTAACAAACCTGGGGCTTGAACTGAAAAAGAGAGGGAGAAATAGCAGAACAGAAGAGGAAGGGGGAAATAGCAGGGAATAGGGAGATTTTAGGGAGAACAAGAGGTAGAGAAACTGAGAAAACTGGTACTAATTCAAAGTATAAACCAAACATAATACTCCAGTACAAAATATTCCCTATTTATACTAGAAAGAAGACAAATCTGCAACAAACTAACAGCCCCAAGGAGTAGTGAAAAGGCACTGTTTCCTGCCCTGCTGGTTTGATGCTTCCTCTACCAAGCCGTGATCTTTGTTGGTCGGGTCTGCTGCTTTCTTTTCCTTTTTCCGGGTCATAACACAGTGGTTGTGGCAGGTTTAAATGTATCAGTCACTGCTTTGTCTTCAAAGAAAATAGAATTTATAGTAGCACTCTGGCCAACTCTAGTTTTTCCAATAACCAAGACATTCAAAGAGAAGTTTAGGTTGTTCAGGAACAGAGTTCACACAGGATTCTTGAGCAAATGGCTTCCCTGTAGCAAGTGCTACACAACTAAAAACTTGAGCAGCTATGGAATCTTCAGGAAGTTGATTTAATCGCCCCTGAATAAAAAATAACCCTCATGTTCATTCCTTTAAATTCACCATTAATAACCCTCATGTTCACTCCTTTATTTCACCCTCAACAACTACTGACTTCTTCATTTGTTCATCAGAGAATTATTGTTAAGCCATCATCAGTGTCCTTATCACTTTCACTATCTGTCACTATCCCATTAACATGGGTTAATAATTCTTCATTCTTAGGAGTAACTTCAACATCAGTTTCTTCCTCAATATCACTAAGTTCCTCCAAATTAACAAGAAGAAATGGTAAACTATCATTACGCATTTCATTATTATCAGCCAACCAAGGCGCATCACCTTCACTTACCTCAAACTGTTTGGCCATCCACATAGCATCCTCAAGGTTCCTAGGCCTTGATGTTCTCACCAAACACCTCAGTTGCTGCTTTAATCTAACTATGAAACTGCCTAAGAAGTATTGATCAGTTAAATAAGGATAGATTTGCAGCAAAAGGCCTTTAAACTCCTGAAATTTATCAACAAACTCAGTCACACTTGCAATTTGTTTGAAATTAGAGAACTCTTCCATCACATCCATATTGTTCTCACAAAACCTTTTACAGATGGCCTCGGCAAAAGCAGACCACTGAAACACCACCCTCAAACCATTTAGGTAACTTTGAAACCAAATTCCTGCTCTACCAGTTAAGTTCACACACAAAACATTCAATATCTCGTCTCTAGGAATTGTAGCAAGCATAAAAAATCTTTCACACCTCACAACCCATAATCTAGGTTGATTATAGTCAAAAGGAGGGAAGTCTTTATACCTCATGATATTGGCTCTTCTCGGAGCCCAATACAGATCATCAAAGGCAGGGTTGTTTTGCTCTAGGTCCTCATCTCCAAGGTCAGGCTCCTTTCCCGATCTCCTTCCAGGAACTTGGCTTCCTTGGCCTTGATTCGGAAGATCTATTACCGGGGGTGGTGATCGATTCAGCCGCAGTAGCTCAGTGATCTCAGATTTCCAAGCACCAAACTGTGCAGACATCTCTGATTTGATCTTGTCCCCTAGTTCCACGACTTGAGCCTCCAATTTTCCCCCTAGTTCCACGACTTGTGAGTCCATCTTGACCCCTAGTTCCACAACTTTAGCCTCCAAACTTCTAAATTGATCCTCCATTGGACTTAACAAAAAAAGAGATGGAGAAATAGCAGAAAATAGGGGAATGTCAACTGTGGTTACTCTTGATCCTCCCTCTTGTAGCCTCAAGATCCACGGGTACAACTTCTCCTGTTATATATTTAGAGAATAACCAAAACAAGCTAGACTTAGTTTGGTTCCTTTACATAGTAAAAGAGAAATCTTTCATGATAGATTGAGAAAAAAAAAATTAAAAGTTAATTGACAATAGAAATAAAGTCACTTGTAGCCATGTGACAAGTTACCAAACTTCTCTTCAGGATCCAAAATTGCTAACAAACAAAAAGCAGAATGTGGAGCAAATATCATCACTAAAATACATTCTCAAACCATCTTGCAGCAAAAAAAGAGGATGAAATGCAGACTCAGCTCTAGAAACATAGGATATAGAACTTTTGATTATTTGGTCTCCATTAGCTTGATATTTGGGATGTTACAATATTGTGGGGCAGTATTGGTGATGGGCAGATTCAAACATATCAGAATCATCACTTTGTGGGGGAATCTAGGGACTGCAAATTCAAGCTATGATGATAATGGAGGGGAAAGCATGGGAAGAATGAAATCTAAAAGTGGTGGAGGAGGGAAGAAAGATGAAATATAAGTTGGTATTTTCTATCTAAGAAGCTTCATATTTCTGGCAGTACTAATTTAGTCTAAAAATAAAGAGTAGAAAAGAAGCAAGATCAAAAGAAGCATATATGATATTATTGTTCCTAATCCATGTGTGTGTGTTTTTTCCCCTTTTCTCAGTACATTAACCCATATTTCCTGTTTACATTTGTGTTGCACCAAACAATAGATAAAGCTCACCATTCAATAAATCGAGTTAAAACTTGGCATGACAAGATAATTGGATTTCATATGACACCTGACATTAGATGAATGCTGGATGACAAATATGTTTTCTACATCTCAATCTCACTATAATAACAAAATGGGAGAAACTAAAAAAGCATATTTACTAGGAACTTCCAAGTTTAAAACAGAAAAAAGGCTATAATCAATCATTCAAGAACCTAATGCATATACAACTCCCAAGCAGTTCACATGCCCCAGATGTAGTATTCAATGGATGAATAAAATTTATGAATAAAGAAATACATAAAAGTAGCAAAACTATTGCACTAAATACTCATCACATTGTTCATACTAATCCTCATCAAACCTTTATTCTATCCAGTTTATAGGACATTCTGCTAGCCAATTACCATCATATACATTATTTAGAAACCCATAAAAAAGTATATGTAAGAGTGGCTGGTGGAACAGTGGTAGTGTATAATTCTTGGGTTCAATTTGGGGTTTATTCCCGGTATGGCAGTTATAAAACAGAGTTGATTTGCCTATGATGTGTTAAACAGAGATTAAAAGAGGATTTACTAGTCTTTACTATATTTCTGCAGTATGCATTGTGAAACTGAAGCAGAAACAGTGATAGCAACAAGTTGTGCCAGTATAAAATTCAGTAAAATTCAAGAATGAGAGTATAGGAAAATTCAGTAAAAATTCAAAAATCCCTAGAAGCAAAAGTGATAGCATAAACAACACAGCATAACATTGAACCCTAGGTAGAAAATAATGTACATTCATGTTATTTTTAATAAGAATAATATTAACCCTAGATAGAAATCAATATTAACGTATAAACCCTAGGTAGAAAATAATGTACATTGAAGCTCTAATAGGAATGAAATGTTTACCTTCGAGAATGAGAAGCAACGGAATAGCAGCGAAGGCTAAGGAAGCAATGCGTGGAGATGGTGATGGCGTCGAAGCGCAGCGGAGATCGCGTCGAAGCGCAGCGGAGATCGCGTCAAAGAGTAGAGAAGGCGGCGATGGCGTCGAAGAGTAGAGAAGGTGGCGATGGTGTCTAAAAGAAGAAGCGGGAAGACGGACCTTTATATTTAAAAAAAAAAAAAAATTAAATAAAGATGCGCGACGTGTGTCGCGCATCTAACGGCGCCGTCTCTCTACATAAGGAGAGACGGCGTCGTTTTTGGACCATGGTCCACACAGCTGTGTGGACCATGGTCCATGCAATAACAATTGCACCAATATAATGGGAGACTCACCAGTTATTTTGGATAGTTGGAGTTTTTTTTTTTTTTTTTAGTGTAAATTCTTTCCAAAAATTTCAACACTTGTATTGATAATTAAAAAAACCAGTCTCCCTTCATACTCAAATCAGTTACAGAAGTATAGAGTATAACACCACTTGGACTCAACACAAAATTAAGCATGATGCACATTCATAGTTGGTTATATGTGTATGTAACATTCTGCATTGTTCTTTACAGAATATGCATATACAATTAGAATAAACGAGAAGATTGATATCTATAGCTTCGGGGTGGTGCTGTAGGAGCTCATGCCATGGAGGGAGCCAAACTTCGGGGAGGAACACACAAGCCTCGCAGAATATAATGGGCGTGGATGGAAGAACTATGCAGAAGCGAGCAGCATTGATGAAATGTTGGACGGAGAGATCAAGAAACCGGGCTTCTTGGATGAGATGAAAACGGTGTTCACTCTCGGGCTCATATGCACGAGCACATCGCCTCCCAGCAGGCCATCTATGAAAGAAGTTGTGCAGATTCTGCAGAGCTGCAGACCTCTGGACGAGTTCGAGGGAAGATGTTTGGGAAAAACTGTAACGTGGTGCTAGGGATGGCAATTCCAACCCGCCCGTTGGATATCCACTTGAATCCACCCCACATGGGTCGAGTTATTTTGGGTGATGGTAGGTGGTGAGTTAAGGGTGGGTCTTAAAAATACAAACCCGTGATGGGTCGGGTTGGATTCGGGTTCTATGTACAAAACCCGCCTAGAACCCCACCCGACCCACCATGTGTTGCTTATATAACTAATATATAGTTATTTATAAAAGTTCTTATAACTTCGTGTAGCTTTTTACTATTTTCATATATAAATTAATAAGTTTATTTTTAAAAATTAACAATTTAGTTATTATATTTAAATATTTCTATTATTTTATGTTTTAGTATAACTAATGAATTTTATTATTTTATTATTATGTGTAAGTAATTTAAATATTATTTTTTTGAAAAAAAATAACAATATGATAAGTGTTGGGTTTCCGTAATGGGCACCCGCACCTGGTGGGGTGGTGGTGGTTTTGAAAAAGTCCACTAAATGTAGGTTGGGGGTGGAATTGGTGGAGAAAATATAATGTGGGTCGGGTGATGGATGTAGCACTCCCGACCCACCTGACCCATTGTCACTCCTACGTGGCGCCCCTCCTAGGCAACGATGACAAGTATCTAGCGAGCAGCGAGATAGGTGATGAAAGTGATGATGATAATCTGAATCTGATCTTCATTGTGTAACACTGAGGTGATTTAGAGGGTAATAAGGTCATAATATCAGACAAGTATTAAGTAAAAGTGTTTTTTTTTTTTGGTAAATTTACAGGGTTCGGGAGGCACGGGAGCTGGCCCAAGGGGAATCGTATCCTGGTTCTCGCGAAATTCCTCCCCACAAAGAGAGCTCACTTGCCACTTGAACTACCCCACTGAGTTGTTAAAAGTGTTAAATTAATAGCAGTACGTGTAGCATATATAGAGCATAGTACGTGGTACTGTTGTGTGTGTCTTAGGTTGTAGAATTCCGTAACATATACTGTAATATAATAACTCGTCTTGTATTTTTGTTATTTTAATTAATCCCAGGTTTTGATATGGCAAATGCAGTAATTTTGATCTCTTTCGGGTTTGAAGTAATCAGTCATATTAAATTTTAACTAATTTAAAGTTGTAGAACAATTATATTGCATAGCATTCTATATATCAGTGTACGTACTGTTGATATTTTGTACGTACTTAAGTAATGTGCTTTCAACTCTATCGTATTATATCGATCATAGCTCACTACTACAGAAAACACATTTAACGTCGCCAAAACAACGTCGGTTTTTAAAAAACCGACGTCAAAGGCCAAAGGGATACGACGTCGGTTGTAGTATAAAACCGACGTCATTGGGTTTTAAAAAATTTCCGAAATTAAAACGACGTCGGCTTGGTTACCAAACCGACGTCGTTTTTAATATTTAAATTTTTATTTTTTTTAAATATAAATTACGGCGTCGGTTCTGAGCATAACCGACGCCGTAAATTAAAATAAAAATAAGTACGATGTCGGTTCGTGAGTGAACCGACGTCGTATTTTTATTATTATCTTTTTAATCTAATTAATAAATTGTTTTCAGATTAAAAAAAAATGAAATAAATGGGCTACGGCGTCGGTTGTTCAGAAAACCGACGCCGTAGGGCTTTAATTAAAAGCCCACCAGATCTACGCGAACAGCAGATCTGGAAAACAAAGAAATATTTCACTCCACGCGAACTGCAGATCCACGCGAACAGCGACCGCCCTCCGCGACAGCCACCGCCATCCGCGACAGCCACCGCCCTCGGCCTCGGCCCTCCGCACTCCGCCACCGCCACCGCGACCCTGGACCGCCACCGCTACTCCAATCGCGACAGCGCACCGCCCTCGGCCTCGGCCCTCCGCCAATCGCGACAGCGCACCGCCCTCGGCCTCGGCCCTCCGTCATTCGCGACAGCGTGCCGCCACCCTCGGCCTCGGCCCTCCGCCATTCGCGACAGCGTGCCGCCACCGCACACCGGACGTCGAAGCCGCCTCCCATTGCCGCCTCCCACCGGTAAATATTAATTTTTTTTAATATATTTCAAATTTCAAATTATTTGTTAATATATTACGAATTTTAGGAATTATTATATATTTTTGAGCCTATAAATTCATAATTTCGAATTGTAATAAATTATTATGTATTTTTAGGAATTATTTATAATATATTTCGAATTTTAGGAATTATTATATATTTTTGAGCCTATAAATTTATAATTTCGAATTTTAATAAATTATTATGTATTTTTAGGAATTATTTATAATATATTTCGAATTTTAGAAAATATTATGTATTTTAGGCCCTATAAATTCATAATTTCGAATTTTAATAAATTATTATGTATTTTTAGGAATTATTTATAATATATTTCGAATTTTAGGAACTATTATGTATTTTAGGCCCTATAAATTCATAATTTCGAATTTTAAGAAATTATTATGTATTTTTAGGAATTATTTATAATATATTTTGAATTTTAGAAACTATTACGTATTTTAGGCCCTATAAATTCATAGAATTTTAATAAATTATTATGTATTTTTAGGAATTATTTATAATTTCGAATTATATTAATTTACAAATAAAACTTGTAGGTAATTAGTTAGATTCGGGGTTTGTTTACGGACGTGGATAACGCTGTGGTGAGGTAAGACTTTTTCCTATTTTAATTTACGATTTGGCTTTATATTCTGCATCCGGTGATTAGCCACACCGTGGTCTATGTTTATTTATGCTTTGGCTTTATATATTGCATCCGGTGATTAGCCGCACCGTGGTCTATGTTTATTTATGCTTTGGCTTTATATACTGCATCCGGTGATTAGCCACACCGTGGTCTATGTTTATTTATGCTTTGTTTGTTATTATTATAGAATTTGTTGAATTTGTGTTAACTTAAGTTTAATTAGGATTAATATTATTTTAGATTGGCTTGTGATGGATAAAAGTTGGATGAATGCTTCTCGAATTAGTCAAGAATACAATAATGGAGTTAAAAATTTTATTAACTTTGCAAAGAATAACCTTCCGGGTAGTAATGAAAGGCTCCTTTGTCCTTGTAAGAAGTGTTGTAATCAGAAAAGGTTATGTGTGAAAGACGTATATGATGATCTAATCTGTCATGGGATTAATCCATCTTATACAAAATGGATATGGCATGGTGAAAGCAATGTGGCTACAACATCTAACATGTATGTTGACAACAAAGAAAATGAAGATGATGAGTCTGAAGATCAATTAGATGAAATGTTTCGCGATGTTGGAGAGGAGTTCATCGATCGGTCAAACGAGTTGGATGAATTATTGAAGGATTCAAAATTACCTTTATGGCCGGGTTGTAGTAAATATACCCGATTATCTGCTGTATTAAAATTATTCAACTTGAAAGCTGGGAATGGGTGGAGTGACAAGAGCTTTACTGCGTTACTTGAGATATTAAAGGGAATGCTTCCAGATGATAATGAACTGCCGAAGAGTACATATGATGTCAAGAAGATTTTGTGTCCCATGGGTATGGGATATAAAAAGATACATGTTTGCCCTAACGATTGCATATTGTTTAGGAATGATTACAAAGATTTGCATGCATGTCCAATATGTGGGGCATCTCGTTTCAAAACAAGAGAGAATGTTGCTGGGAAAGTAAGTTTGAAAAGTCCACCGACTAAAGTTATGTGGTATCTTCCAATTCTCTCAAGATTTAAGCGTATGTTTGCTAATCCAAGCGACGCGAAAAACTTAACATGGCATGCAGATCAAAAAATTTCTGATGGCAAGCTTCGACACCCGACTGATTCTCGTCAATGGACAACATTTGATAATGCATTTCCTGAATTTGGTCACGAGCCGAGAAATCTTAGGCTTGGACTTTGTACTGATGGTATGAAGCCGAGAAATCTTAGGCTTGGACTTTGTACTGATGGTATGAACCCGAGAAATCTTAGGCTTGGACTTTGTACTGATGGTATGAACCCTCACGGGAACCTAAGTAGCAAACATACTGATGGTATGAACCCTCACGGGAACCTAAGTAGCAAACATACTGATGGTATGAACCCTCACGGGAACCTAAGTAGCAAACATACTGATGGTATGAACCCTCACGGGAACCTAAGTAGCAAACATAACTCGTGGCCAGTTATGTTGGTAATTTATAATTTACCTCCTTGGTTGTGTATGAAACGTAAATACATATTATTGTGCTTAATGATTTCTAGGCCAAAACAACCAGGAAATGATATAGATGTCTTTTTGGCGCCTTTGATTGAAGACTTGAAAAGTTTGTGGGATGAAGGTGCGTTAGTGTTTGACGCATACCGAAAAGAGAGTTTTAAGTTGCATGCAATGCTTTTCTGCACAATCAATGACTTTCCAGCTTATGGAAACCTATCTGGATATAGTGTCAAAGGACATAAGGCATGCCCCATATGTGAAGATAATACATGTTATCATCAACTTGTTCATGGCAGAAAGACAGTCTACATGGGGCATCGGAGATTTCTAGATAAATCTCACCCTTATCGAAGATTAAAAAAAGCTTTCAATGGGGTACAAGACTATACAGATGCTCCACAACCATTAACTGGGATTCAAGTTTATGAACGCGTAGACTGTATCAATGTTACTTTTGGTAAGACTCAAAAACTTAAATCTCAAAGAGGTAAGAGATCAAAATCTAATGTTGATGTACCATCAAATGAGAAGAGTCCGTGGAAAAAGAAATCAATATTCTTTGATCTTCCATATTGGAATACACTTGATGTCAGACATAGTATTGATGTGATGCATGTTGAGAAAAATGTGTGTGATAGTCTTGTTGGAACTCTTTTAGACATAAAAGGTAAGACTAAAGATGGTCTCAATGCTAGATTGGACTTGATTGAAATGGGTATACGACCTACATTAGCTCCACGTAGTGGTGATAAGAAGACATATTTGCCTCCAGCTGCTCATACTTTGTCAAGAAAGGAGAAAATCAGTTTTTGTGAATGTTTACGTGGGGTGAAGGTACCACAATGGTACTCATCAAATATCAGTAGACTTGTTAATATCCAAGATTTAAAATTGGTGGTATTGAAGTCTCATGATTGCCATGCCTTAATGCAACAACTATTGCCAGTGGCTGTTAGAGGCATATTGCCTAAAAAGTTGAGATATACCGTCATCAGACTTTGTTTCTTTTTTAATGCAATTTGTGCGAAAGTCATTGATCTAGACAAATTAGATGAATTGCAGAATGGCATTATAGTTACACTGTGTCAGCTAGAGATGCATTTTCCACCTGCGTTTTTTGATATCATGGTTCATTTGCTTGTACATTTGGTGAGAGAGATCAGAGAGTGTGGTCCAGCTTATTTGAGGTGGATGTACCCATTTGAAAGGTACATGAAAGTCTTAAAAGGTTATGTGAGGAACCGATACAGGCCAGAAGCATCTATTGTTGAAAGTTATATTGCTGAAGAGGTTATTGAGTTCTGTACTGAATATTTGGCAGAGGTAGAGGCAATTGGTGTTCCAAAGTATCGACATGAAGGAAGAATTGATGGAAAGGGTCATCGACATCCCAAAATGCATACTATGTCTCGTGAAGATGTTGAGCAAGTACACTTATACATCTTGCATAATACAAGTGAAGTCGAACCCTATTTAGATGAACACAAGGCCTTAATTAGGGAGCAAAACCCCAGAAGAGCAGACATGTGGATTGTGAGCGAACATAATCGTACTTTTATTTGTTGGTTCAAAAATAAGTTCTTGGAGATAATAATGTTTCTGAAACTATACGATGGTTAGCTCATGGTCCTAGTATGCAAGTCGTATGTTATAATGGATATGACATTAACGGATTTTCTTTTTACACAAAAGCTCAAGATGAAAAAAGCACTATGCAAAATATTGGAGTTTCTTTAGTTGCCAATTCAATGCATTTCAGTAGTTCAAAAGATAGAAATCCTGTAATTGCACAATTGTCATATTATGGTGTGATTGAAGAAATATGGGAGGTTGATTATGTGAAGTTCAGGGTCCCAGTGTTCCGATGTAGATGGGTATATGGCAAACATGGTGTGAAAGTTGATGAGTTAGGATTTACACTTGTAGATCTTAATCGGGAAGGTCACAAAAATGAGCAATTCATAATGGCATCCCAAGGGAAACAAGTATTTTATGTTAGTGATCCTTCTGATAAAAAATGGTCAGTTGTTCTTCATGGGAAGAGACAAATTACTACAGATGGGATTGAAGACGTTTATGTTGAGGAAATACCGCCATTTTCTTCATGTTTATTGCTGATTATTGTAGATAATGAGATAGATGAAGTGCATGCATCACGGGATGATCATAATGAAGGGATATGGGAGCATTGATTATTTCATGTAATGCTTTACGTTCTTACTGTGTTTTAAAGTTTTATTATTGTAATATTTATATACATATTTTTTCATTTAAAGTTTTTTCATTTACTATTATTTCACGCATGACTTGTTTTAAAGTTTTTCATCTAATAATTTTTCTATTTGAACAGGCTTATGGATTCATCAAATAATCCTACTGATGATAGTACTACCCGAGGTACTGGTTCAACTCAAGGTAGTACTAAGACGAGAGGGGCGACTCATTTGAAGAAAGTCTCTCTAGGGCGTAATACTTTAGGAAAGAAGCCAGTTCAATTTGATGGAATGCATCCTCTTGGGCCAACCGGAGCGGAACTTTCAAGTTATGCGGCATTAGTGGCACGTATTAACGTTTCTATCACAATAAAGTCATGGGCGAATGTTCCAATGGATACTAAGGAGAATGTTTGGGAAGAAATTTTGGTAACCTTTTTTGATATTTAGATTTTTATTTACAAAATAAATTAATATAATTGCATTGGATACTAATATATAACTTTTTCTTGCAGAGTACTTACGATATTCCCAACACAGATGATATGAAGAAGCATTGGATACAATATGCGGGTCAACGGTGGAAAGATTTTAAAACAAAATTGACTAAGTTATTAATTCTTTTTATTCTCTTTTAAACTTTATAGCTTTTGGAGAGACAAGGAAGATTGCCATACAATCAAAAAGAAATTGATGAAGTTAGAGACATATGGTGCCAATATTTAGTTGATTAATGGATCGATAGATTACTTCTTTAGCTTGATGAATTGTGAGATTTATGTTAAATACTTGTTGTTTATTAGTGTTATTGAATTGTGAGATTTATGTTGAATATTCAATGTTTTATTAGTTATTGTAGTATACTTTATTAGTTTGATAAGTTGTGATGTTTATTAGCTTTGATTAATTGAGAACTTTATTAGTTTGATCAATAGTGAATTATAAATGTTAATTTGTTACACAGGTTCTGAAACTTATGTGTGAATTGGAAATATACTGTACAGGTTTTAGGTAGATTCGTAAAATATTTTTAATATTTAAAAAAAATAATAAACGACGTCGGTTATTTCATATTAACCGACGTCGATTTTTTAAAAAAATCGACGTCGTTTCATTTTTTTTTATCTTTTTTAAAAATAAACGACGTCGGTTTTTTTAAAAAACCGACGTCGTTTCTTTTTTTTTTTTATTTTTTTTAAATAAACGACGTCGGTTTTTTAAAAAAACTGACGTCGTTTATTTATTTTAAAAAATAAAAAATACATACAGCGTCGGTTGTAACAACCGACGCCGTATCATTTATATACAACGTCAGCCAGATCAACGTCGATTTTTAATCGACGTTAAAAGTGCTAAAAAACCGACGTTAAATGTGTTTTCTGTAGTAGTGGTTGTTCTTGTCACCTTTCGTTAATGTCTCGATCCTCAAGCTAAGAGACTTGTAAAATCTGATTCTAGAAACATTATGTGTGCAAATTAAAATACGTGTTAGTTTGGAGTAATGGCACAATGTTTGGATCCGAGCATAGACATGCCTACTATGGTTTCATTAGTTCCCTAAATTTTTGTGAGCCTCATCATCTACTATCTCACTCAATTTCAAAAATACAACAATAATTGTCATTTTTTCAATATTTTCGGGTTCCATTGTTTTCTTTCTTCCCCATAAAGGAAATAGGGTAATTAGATAGTATACACTTTGTATATGTATTTTAGAACTCCTTATAACGACTTGCATTTTGTTTTCATTTTCAGGTGGACGATCCATTAATCCAACTAGAGGAGACTTATAATTATAAATGGATCAATTTCTTCCTGTTAGAGCAGTCTCATATTTGTAATGATTTTTTTAAAGAATTTTTTACAGGACAAGTAAGAGAGATGAGAGAGGAAAATATGAGAAAAAAAAAACGAAAAGAAAAGAAAATGTGTTGACAAAAGAAAAATAAAAAATAAAAAAATCATACAAGCGGTGCACTGCATGTGCCCAACTGAGCCCAATAGGTGTGCTAGACATCCATATGTAATCTTCATTCTCCATTTTTTACTAGGGCTGTGCAAGAACCGACCGACCCGAGTAACCCGACAGGACCGCGGTCCGATTTAACATTGACGGGGCTGTGCAAGAACCGACCGACCCGAGTAACCCGACCGGACCGCTGTCCGATTTAACATTGCTGAACCAAGCCGTACTGCTGAAACGAGTGAAACGGCAGGTCTGATGATCTTTGCGGCTCGGCTCTGCTGCTTTCTTTTCCTTTTTCCGATGCCGTATTGCTTCGGCGGCAGCACGGAAGCCAAGTCTGGGTTGAGCTCTCCATCATAGGTATTTTCGAAACTATAGGTATTTTCGAACTTAATTATTCTTGTACACGAAACGACTATTGCAATTTGCAACCATGTTTGCATACATCCCTATAAAGGTTATAATTTTTTTTTTCATAAATATTACATTTTTTCTTCCAATATATCCTTGATGAATACTCCCTCTGTCCCATTTTACCTGTCTTATTTACTATTCATTGGTCAAACCAACTCTTCCTTCTTTGCTTATTTTCTTTAGTAATTTTTTATTATTTTTAATTTTAATTTTTTGTGTTTAATAGTACTTTTAATGTGATTTCTAAATATATAAATTATATATATTAATGCTAAACTTAATAATATGAAAAATTGGATTAAAAATTACTTCAGTCAAGCCTCGTTAAACGAACCAGACAACCATTTTGAGACGGAGGTAATATTACACAATCATACTTTTCCTTAATACCATCATTTTGTCTGTCATTAATATTATACTTTCTATCATAATATTCTCCTATGCATCCTTTCAAATTCTACTCTCTATATGGCAAACAAGAATATGTACTCCATATTTTTTATTTTACTTGTCATATTTATTATTTATTGATCAATCAACAAACTCTTCCAAAAGTTTCAACACTTGTATTGATATATATAATTAAAAAAATCAGACTCCCTTCATACTCAAATCAGTTACAGAAGTCTATAGTATGACACCACTTGGGCTCAACACAAAAAACATGATACATTATTTGAAGGTACACAAAGGATAAGAACAGTTGATCTTGATCATCTTTCCTCTGATACAAGACGTGCTCCCGACCATGTCATTGCCTTCGAAAATCTTAGGTTGGTTTGTCGTAATGGGTGTTCCTCCTCGCACATTCCAGGATTGTTTTGTCAGCAGTGATGAAGTATGCAGCAATGGAAGCTGCAATGAAGAATGCCGTTAAAGGGTAGAGTTTGTTGGATAAAAATGAAAACGTTTGGGTCAAATACCTCTCCTAATGAATGTTTGGGTCAAAAGATTAGAACCAAACAGGTAAGCTCAATCTCATAGTGAAGAAATCATGCAAACATTTATGTAACAATCTACAATGTCGTAGAATTCGCTAAGCGCTAGTCAGGTGCCCCTAGGCGGACGTATAATAATAATAAGAAAAGCACAATAGTCTACACATTGCAGACCCAAAAAAAATCACTTGGTTGAGTTGGCCGGCTCGGGAGCCGAGTTTGGCTGACTCACGCGCCAAGTTAGCTGACTCGGGCGCCTAGGCCACCTAGTCGGCCCAAGGGTAAAATCCCCTCGGTCTAGGGGCGCCTAACGCCTAATTGGCACCTAGGCTGATGTTTACAATAGTGACAATGTAAGAAAAAGAAGAATTTCGTTCTTCCGGTACCTATGCAGCCAGTTGGTCATCGTGAATGATATTGAACAATTTATGAAACAATAACACTGAAAAAATGGGCAGTTGAATATAAATATATAATTGAATTATCGAGAACTTCTATGGTGCCAATTAGCATTGGTACCCAGGTACAACATGTATACTAAACTTGATTGTACCGGGTATAATCTGTGCCTAAGAATTTTCCTTGAATTATCACATACCGGCAGATATAATAAGTGCCTGAGCAGTGTAGTTGAGGTTTGCCTTCGCCCAAGGAATCGTTCTGACAGCAACCAACTGAAATTTTTAAAAAGTGTAAGATAAAGATAGAGAAATCCCACAAGGCAGAGAAAAGAATATACCGTTCAATGATGTTTCTTTTTACATGTTTTTCAATTTTTTAAAGAGGATAATACTCTAATGGAAAGGAGAGAAAAGCAGCTTACAGCTTTAACCAAGCATTCAAGAAATAACAATATAGTATTCTTTAAAATGATTGCAGAATTTAACAAGTCTAATAGGTTGCTGAAGCTCTGCAGCCTTGCAGGGACTTCTTGAAACATGATTATTTCAACCAAGATAGTCACATAGTCCCAGATGGGAGGTAAAAAATCAGGATAATTTAGCTTTCAGTGTTGATTCCATTTTTTGTCCTAAATTTATGACAGTCCACTTTTAGTCTTTTTTCTAAGAATATCTTCATTTGGTCCTAGTATTATTGTGGCATTTCTATTTTTTGTTCTCCTTCCACAAAACCATTGAAATATCATTAAATATATAGGCATTTCAATATTTTTTTAAAAATACAAAGTGGGTTGACCCGCTATATTTTTATTTTTATTCTTTTTTTTTTTAATACATAATTGAAAACCAAAATGCCCTTGTATTTAAGGGCATTTAAACGATTTTGTTGACGGAGGATCAAAAATGGTAATGGCACAATAATACTAGGACCAAAGGAATATGTTATGAAAAAAAAGGACTAAAAGTGGACTGCCACGTAGGATAAAAAATGGAATTAACTCTTAGCTTGCACATTAAGATATTTGCATGAAAATAATCAGGAGGCTAAAATGCAAGGCGATACAATGACAGAAAAGCGTTTCAATGAAAACGATATTTGAGTACAAACAATGCGCAATTACATACTGTTGGAACAGCGCTGGAAACACATGCAATTGCAGCAGCCTTGGCGCCTGCACGAATACCCTCTGCAAGTTTACAATGTCAAAATAAGGAAAAACGAACAAGATTTCAGTCAATAAAAAAATTGTGTGCATGCATGCCTCAACTCAACTAAGCAATTCCAATCCGGTTGTCATCAACTGCCAACCACACACATAAAATTGATCATTCAATTCTATCAAGGGCTAAATTCATCACAAACTCTCAAAGCCTCTTACAACTTATCAGACTTTCTACCTATTGTATCCATAGGTATGCATTAGAATGGTAATCTTGATTGGTTTTGTCTCTATCTCTTCAATAGGCAATCTTTCATATTGGTGCATTCATTTAATTTCACATATACATCTTTGCATTTTCATCCAATGTTTCACTTCTAAACTTATAGCCACTAAGACTACCCAACCTTTTTTTTTTTGAGAAAAGACTAACCAACCTAACACATATACTAAATTGATCTATTGTCCTGGGCAGTAAAGTGTCAAGCAAAATTGATGAACAATATTTGCAGTTAGATACTTTCTTAAAGCTAAAAATAAAATAAAATGCAGCAGCCTAGAGAAAATGGAAAACAAACTATTAAGCACAACATTATCCAATTAATTACTAGCAACTTCCACAACAAACAAGAAACCCATTTGAATTAGTTCTTGAGTGGTAGATTGTGGACAAAAGACACATAATCATTGGTCCTTTCACCTAATGAAAAGCTGAGTCGTGATAATTTACTCATTTATCCCACCTAATGAAACGCTGAGTTACTATGATTTACTCATTTAACCCTCCACTATCCATAATTCCATAGGGTGGAGTGTAGGGCTTGGGCAAGGGAAATTCAACTTTTGTGGGCAAGAAACCCATTGAACAATTTATCATTTCAAAGCAACAAACACATAGAAGCAAAGAAAGAAATGAAATTCTCTAGGTTTTAACATTCCATAAGATCGTTGAATTTCTCAAGAACAGGAAATCAAGGAAAAAAGAAATAGTGTGAGAAATTTGAGACCTTGGGTACACTCTTGACTCCTGCGGATCTTTTCTTCCTCATACGGAGAAGCAATCAAGAACGGCCTGTCCATTTGGAATCTTGATGAAATTCCCTTCATTTTTTTTTAATCTGTGCTCGAGAACCCCAATTCTGTGTCTAAGCGATCAATTCAAATACATACACACATACGCAATAATAATTGAAACAGATAGCAGTTTAAATATATAATGGAATCTTGACGGAGACAACAACTCTGTATACAACAGAAGAAATTGAGAAAAAAGCGAACTTGGCTTTTCCGGCGGCTTTGTTAATTGAACTTTATGGCGGCGATATAGACTGGGAAAAGAAGCGCACACCGTTTTTAGGCATCCTGTCTGTCCCACGTGCATAGTTGGGTATTTTGTTTTTCTTTTTTCTTTTTAATAATTCGGATAAATTTTATCCTATTAGAATTTACCACCGCCACGTTTAAAGTCCAATAATACATTCAACCATGAATAAATGATCATTATTAATATACTGAAAATTTAATATTTGTATATTGAAAGATTATTATTTGATAGTATAATAAAAATAAACTTTTAATATATAATTAATGAACATTAAATGTATTAAAAATAAATCTTAATATATTAAAATGTATTTTATATTTTTATAAAAAATAAATATATCTTATAGTAGTGATTCACTTTACAACGTGACCATTATTTATACTTTATAGTATAATGATTGCATTCTGAATCGACGAGGCAAAACAAATTTGGGCTTTAAATTTCTCAAGTCCAATCACGTTAGATAAGTCCATAGACCTAAAACTAAAATCGGGCCAACGCTTGACCTTGACATGCCAATGGCAAATGCTTATCGTTCACAGAGCTGTGTGAACCATACTATAAAAAAAATGTACATTCAGTATAAAAATAATATACTTTTAATATATTAAAAATGTACATTATATTTAGTGGATGTATATTATTTATGTAATGAATGTACATTATATTGTATAATGTACATTCAATACACAAATAACGTACATTTAGTATATTAAAAATGTACTTTTTGTTATGATCCACACATCATTATGTGGATGCCATCTTACTTGAGACATATAATATTTTTATATGCATTCATAAAAAAGTATTACACATCTCATGACTCCACAGAATAACACGATCAAATTTTTATTTTTATTTTTATTATTTTGAAAAATTTCAAAATAATCGATTCAAATAATTAATTAATCGAACCCAAAAAAATTGATTCTGTTAATTTGGTAACAGAAACGTAGGTTCAAATAACGGTTATTCCGCCGGACCACAGTCTTGACCTCCGATCGAGCTACGAACAAAAGGTTTGAAAAATCAATTTAGTTGACACCCTAAAGTCGAATTCTTCTTAATTTTTATTTGAACAAAATTACCCCCTTTCCCTGTCAAAACCCTACCCTTCTCTATCTCTCGGCTCTGCCTCTCTCTCCCTCGGCAATCGGCGATCAGCAACTCTTTTGTTCGGAAACCGTTAAAACAGGCTCTGTCCGCCCCCTAGTGCCTCACGGTGCCTGCTCCAACGAGTCAGCGAGTCATCTCGCCCAATCTGGTGAGTCACTTGATTTCCTCTGCTCTTTTCATCTATGTTTTCCTGTTGATTTTATTTTTTGGTAAATTATCGGAAGTAAATCCCATAGCAAGATTGCTATGGACTGTGAGTTGTATACTAGTATGATGCCGGTGTAGAATTATTGAGTTTGTTTTTAGAAAGTTTGGTTTCTGAGTTGAAATTATTGTTGTATATTGTTATTTAAAACTGGTTATTAAATTTTTTTAAAAAAGGAATCTTTTTTCAATCGTATGATTTGGAATCAGTTTTGAGAAATCAGTTGTAATAGTAATTATAAACCTGCAGTTGGTTTACTTTTTTAAGTATGCAAGGAATGAGAACGAACCTTGGCACACCAATTTAAGAACAAGGATTTGGAGTGGATGTTACAGTCCTAATTGCATATAAAATCACTGAAGGAGGAATAAGACCTAGGATGTATAGCTGGTTTGATAACTTATCACAAGTGGGTTCTGATTATTCTTTTGTTATTCTGATATAAGTTGTATCATACATGCATATAACGTTATTAATCTAATTTTACTATTAGTCTTTAAAAGTATACATAGTAAAATGATTGTAAGTTGATTGGAAATGTTTCCTTTTTGCTATTGTGTGATTTGGAATAAGTTTCTGTGTTTTAATTATGCTTAGATGGATGTCTTAGGAATATAACTTATTGAAGTCATAGTAATTGGTTTAGTTTTGATTCTAGATAAATAGAGCAGGGAGTTGACAAAAAGTTTTTCAAAGGCATTTGTTGATAGAGATAGTCATTGTTGGTTCCTAGAGTCTTGGTTAGTTCATTATCCTTTTTCATTCTTACTTTCTGAACTATAGTAATTCTTTAAATTAGCTTGATTTATTTTCATTCTGAATTGTATAGTTATTTGGGTGAATCAAGAAACCAATAAAATGTGCCTATCCATTTCTGAACTTTCCTTTTTCTCTTTGTTGTCAGATATTTAAAGAGAAAACTATATTCTTGTACCAAAAAACACAGAATATATATGCCAAAATTGAACTTTTATAAGACTTTGTATGTGATACTGCATATTTGCAATTTTTTATAGATGGATGCATGTTTGAGAGATTTCATTCATGGTTAGGTTTATCATGTTTCATGTTGACTTGTTAACATGAATTGCCAGGTCTAGTTATTAGCAGTTTAGCACTCAATGTTCTATGAAGTTGTAACGATATTTGAAAGTGTTAAGTGCGCTTATCAAGTAAGCATTTGATTTGTAGTTTCTGCCACGGAAGTTGCATGCTAATATGTATACTACTATGAAATTTAAACCATTTGGGCGAGAAGACATTTGACTTCTAGATTGTACTGTATGCATAAAGGGATATTTGAAATATTTTTGCATTATTGAGAATTGGGAATTTGATTATTCTACTAAGAAAAGTTAAATTAACAGTGTGTTGATTGGTTAGCAGATGCTATGGTTATATCATATATATGGATATTGGTTATGAATGATATGTTGATTGCATGATGATTTATGCTGTATTAAGAGTTAAGAATGTGTTGATTGGTTAGCTGATGCTTTGGTTATATGGATTTATGGATATTGCTTATGCATGATATGATGATAAGTTGATTGCATACTTGGATGATTTTTGCTGTATTAAGAGTTAAGAAGTATTTATTTTGAGTAGTATCACTAACTAATGTTATAGTCTCAGTCAGATTAGGGGTCATTATGTTAGCCTATATAAAGGACATCTTCAATCAATAATAGACAAGCAGAAATGTTAGAGAAAACAGGGAGTTTGGGATCTCAACAAAAATCTCAGTGTTTCCTCTCCATCTTTATTCTCATTCAAACACCTTTGCCTGTGACTTGAGCTAATCTTTTCATTGTGTTCATTTTATTTTGGTTCAGATCTGCGCGGACTAGAGATAAAGAGGAGAAGATATGGATTCTGATGTGGATCATTATGATGTACTGGGTTTACCCTCTGGTGAGGAAGGAGCTAAGCTTTCAGAGAAAGAGATATCTAAAGCATACCGGTTAAAAGCATTGGAGTTGCACCCGGACAAGAGACCAGACGATCGTAATGCACATGCAAATTTCCAGAGGTTGAAGACTTCATATGAGGTTCTCAAAGATGAGAAAGCCCGGAAACTATTTGATGATCTACTCCGGGTCAAACGTGACAAGATTAGACGCCAATCTCAACACGATACAAAGCGAAGGAAAATGATGTCAGATCTCGAGGAGAGAGAACGTGCTTCTTTTGAACCTGATGCACGCGCGAAAGCTCAAGATGAGGAAGAACGCATTGCTAGAAAACTTAAAGAGGAAATTGCCAAAATCCGTGCAATGCATGCTAACAAAGCTTCTGCTACTACACCACCGCCAATGAAGAAAGAGACCGTAGCAGGGGGGGATAAGGAGAGCACCGGAGGTGGTAGTAGGAGTAGTCTAGATAAAGAGAAGGTGCTTAAAGTAACATGGGAGAAGATCGGTGTAGATTATACTGCCCAACGATTGAGGGAACTGTTTGGGCAATTCGGTGAGGTAGAAGATGTAGTCATAAAAAGTTCTAGGAAGAAAGGGTCGGCTCTTGTTGTCATGACATCTAAAGACGCAGTTGCCTCTGCCTGCGGGAATGTGTTGGGAGATCTTTCAAATCCCCTCTTAGTAGTGCCTCTTGTGCCATCTAACCCCCCATATGCATCACCTCCCTTTTCTAGCGAGTCCAAAGATGTAGAACCAAATGGCCCAGCACTCAATAATCTTGTTGGCGCGGGATATAAGTCATTTGAAGACGCTGTATTAGAGAAGATGAGAAAGGCAGCTCAAAGGCAAAAATAAGGTATTCAATTGAACCAACCAATTTGATTTATTGACTGGTAAGGAGGGGTTATTACCAGAAATTGTGTTGCTTATAATATAGACATATTGAGTAATCTGTTTTCACTCAACAGCTCTGCTACGCCTCATTGTATTTTTATCTAGAATATCAGCTTCAATCTTTACTTGCAACCTTTGTATACCAACTTCCATAGGACTTTTGTAATTTTAAAAAGTTGAATTTGGTACAAATAGCATGGGTAGTTTGGGTCAGAGTACATACTTAATTTTGGCCTATTAATTTTTGAAGTCGTGGCACATTTAATTATAAAAAAAAAAGTTGAATATAGTCATTCAATTACACACAAGAATACAATTGAACCATTTAATTCAAAAAGACCCATTGAACAAGTTAAATTCGTGCCAAATTGATTGGTTCTACCAATTACCTTATCATGTACTCCGTATTCATGTGGCTCTTTTTCTTCTTTTTTTTTTTCTTTATTTATTATTATTATTATTATTATTTTTTACATGTTATCCATTTTATTCGTGTCCAGTTCCATCTCTGGTATCAATGTATCATGAAGAAAAGCTCTTCATCTCAGACTGAAGACAAGGTGAACATGTTTTTTATTACTCCGTATTATTATTATTATTATTATTATTATTATTATTATTATTATTATTATTATTATTGTTAGTAAATATTTATTTTTGTTTAACCTATTTTTTTAAACTAACTCAACCAATTTTTTTAAAAGTAATTTTTAAAATTTTAAATGACACTAATAATATCAGTCAAAATAATATATTATAATATACTTCCAGTATTCAAATAATATACTTTTATTATTCAAATAATAATTGCTCAATTACCTTTCAGGCTCATGATCAGTAATTTGATTTCAAAGAGTAGTCATTATCTTTTCTAACTTGAGGGAAGCTTATGATTTTCTTTGGTTTTGTTTTAAGCAACAAGCAACTGGGCAAATTCATAAAATCATGTAATAAGTGCATTTGGATGGGAAAGCCCCACTCTTATCTTGTCATGAGGTCAAAATAGTAAAAACCAAAGCATTTCATTACACATAAAAACATTGATACACCACCCAAGAAAGTCATGACTCGTGACACAAGCTTGTCCAAAAAAAATTTGGAAAAAGATAATAAAAACTCAGATTATACATTAGTAATAATGTTTCATACAGAAGAACATTATCTCAATCTTTTTTCTCTCCTGTTGTAGCACACACAGACATCTCCCATGGCTATGCCTCTGATCATGTAGAACACTAATTCACTGCAAAGAAATGGATCAAACTTCAGGGAACATTGTACACGATATGATGATTGGACAAAAATACAAGAAATAAGAGAGAATGGAAGCACGGGGAAGATCAACCGATGCCTCGTGAGCACACTCCAAGTGAAAACGGTTTTCTATTTGGCGGGTAGGGGGAGTAAAAGGTAAAGAGGCGACGTACCAGTACAACTACAGACCCTGATCGATGAGGTAGTCGCCCAGCCTCTCAACGATCATATTGCACTGTCCAGGAGTCATAGGTTCATCGTATATTCCAATGATCAGAGCCTGGTTTGTTTTCTTGATTGTGATACCACCAGGTCCCTGAATCGCCACACAGAGCCACTCTTTAAAAATAGCGGAGGCACAAACTAGGTCTACTCTCGGCATTTATATACAAGTGATAAAGGAGGAAAACGAAAATGAAAACAAATCCAGACGGGAAGATAACCATTCATGCCATCATTTGATTCGAGGTCATAACACAATCTACATTGCCAAGCCAAAGCCATTCTACACATCACGCCATTGTTTTCAATATCTTCTCGTGTAGGTAAAAGATAATTATTATCATGTGTTGTATCATAGGATGATGGAATGCATGGAAATTAAGAACTCCAAAGTCAGATTGCATGTACTTAAGTCTACCTGTGTTGTTAAAAAAAAAAACTCAAAACTACTGTTTAGTCATTACCTTCTTCCCCCGAATAACGGCCCCTGGTTCTCCTTGGATCACCATGTACTTCGTTCCCCCGATATATAATCCAGTTGGAGCCAGGGTTCCAGGTTCAGCAAAGTCGGTCATAACGCCTGTTATCTCTTCCGGCTTAAACTGCAACACCAGCCAAAAGCAGAATCAGTCAGGCAACCACTACTCACCACTGATATGGAAACACCAATTACATCAAAAAAATTTAGGCATTGGCCCTCAATTTAGGTATACTTATTTCATGCCAATTATTCACTTTTAACTGTCCTCCTTCAATGCTCAGAAAATGGGCTTAATTTAATGTTTTCCAAATACAGATTAGTGCAATCTACCATGCTTTTAAACACACAAAAAAGTGCATGCAAGGGGTAACCCCAGCCATCCCAAGATGGCTAAAGTCACGAGTTCAAATCTCAACCTTCTTGTTTTGAGCCGGTCAGTGGAGAACCTAGACTGGTTTACCTCCTTAATGACTAAGGTTAAGGACTTGTAACCACAAGGTCATGAGTTTAAATCCCAGCCTTCTTGTTTTGAGCAGGTCCCTGGACAACCTAGGCTGGTTTACCTAGGCTGGTTTACCTCCTTGTTACTTTGCTGACTAGGGTCAAGGTTTACCCAGTGCACACCCGTTGGGTAGTGGCAGCGGTTTCCCAAAAGAGAGGTGCAGGCAAGGAATAAAAGGGACCAAAAAAAGTAAAAAAAAAATAAAAAAATTGCAGCAGTGAACTTCAACTACTCAATGTGCTTTAGAAATTTGTTTTCAATCTTTGCACTTTGGGTTGGGGCTGTCTTATAGATCAAAGTAAGTAATACAATTAGCTAGCCACCATTGAAATTAGCATGATATCACAATCCTTGATCATTAACTACTCAGCAGAAATTTTCTCAAGTCTAGTCTAGTCTAGGCTAAAATAAATAGAGAGACAGGAAATTAAACCCTGAAACTTAAAAAATGTTTCACATCAATTAAGCTTTTCTTTAATTTCCCCATTCCCCAACAAACAACCATCAATGGCAGGCAGTCTGTCACGGAACAACACAACCCATCATCCATACACCACAAGGCCCCCTTCCCACTTCTACCAAACATAAAATGGGAGGAGAAAAGAAAAACAAAAAGTCCAGTATTAAATTAGAAAGCACAAAATCGCCGTGAGGTCACATCTGTTACCATTCCAAATGAATCCTATACTTAGGCATGATGCCACATCGGTTACCATTCTAAATAGGTGATCATATGATCAAATTCGATACTCGAACATGATGTCACATCTGTTATCATTCTAAATGAGGATTACATGATCAAATCAAATGGTGGGGCATTAATTCTTTGAGTTGAAAAAGATCGAGAAAGTATAGAACAGAGTAAAAAATCATATTTCAGAAAAAAAAAAAAAAAGAAAGCACAAAATCGGAGCTGGAAATGAGGATAGGAGTGAGTTACCTGAGGGAAATTGGCGGATTGGGCCCAAACGGTGCCGTCTTGGCCGATGATGGCGGCGGAGGTGAGGTGGTTGCCCTCGATTTCGCAGAGCAAGTGGTCGTCGACGTAGGTTTGCCACGACATGGTTCCGATCTCTCCGCCTTCCTGTCTTTCTTCTTCTTCTTCTTCTTCTTCTTCTTCTTGTTGACTGGGATTTTTGTTGTTGGTTTGAACGGGCTTTAGCAGGGGGACTACGGCGTTAAATATAACGGGGTTTCTAGAAGTTGCGTTGAAAGTAAGCTGTGTTTGTTCGGCAATTATAACGTCACATTGGAATTCTGTACAAACATCGGGACGGGATAGATTCTTCTTCTGCCATCCTGGATTGTCGTCACTTTTGTGGCGGGTCCCACCATGGCATGGCAGGGGCATATTCGGCATAATATTTTGATGGATAGAATAATATGCATTATCGCGTATTCTCGTGCGTTGCCAAATGCCAATGTCGTCGTGATCCATTCTTCACCGCTTAACATGCCCAATTCAACGATACGATGCCTACAAAAGAATTTTTTTTTTTATACGGAGTAATACTTTGTTTTCATAATAATATTTACAAAAGAGACAGATGGATACATCAAGTTCGGCCTAAAAAGAATGTCTACGTGGAGGGGTGAAAGGAACCAATAAATAAGACTCAAGTGATTGCTAGCTACTCAAGTTTAAGCTCGAATGGGGCACAAAGGATCTCTAGGGTCCGTTTTCAGGGCCCGGATCCTATCGAAGAGTTAATCGGGCTGAGATCTAATCTCAAAGGGGCGCCCTATTATTAGGGTTGGTTGGGTGAATTAATATAAATAAAGTAGTCATTGTCTTGGTTAGGACATCACTTATTCACTTGTACCATTTTGTAATACACAAACAATTATCTAAAAAATCTCAAGCCAAATTTTTTCCATAATTCTTTATCATTTATATTGTCTTGTGTTTATTTAGAGCAAATGGACTATTGTGGCATTGTCTCATTCAATCACATTCTTATAATTTGGTCACATTACATTCAATTCTTGACTTTCATTGGCTTACCGCATTTAGTTCTCTTAAAATTTTGTCATTTCATCATTTAATAAATAAAGTTAACATGTAATTTTTTTCATTGGTCTTTTAAGTCATTACGCCGGCTTAGCCTCTAGGGCCAATACCCTTAGTTTAATTAGGATGTCCATTAGTATATCAATAGTACGTTATATCATGATTCATGAACTATGGTCTACTATGCGTATTGTGGACCATGTTCATATTATGTACTCACGGGTTAACATATTATGTGTACATTCAATTAATATATTATGTATATGTTGCAGTTAAGTATTATGTAAACAGTACATTTGGTTTATTTACATGTATATAATCTATTAACTAAATGTACACAATTAACAGCAAATACATAATCTGGACCAAGGTTTACAATACTATACACATGGTAGACATTGATCCACATACAATATAATTTGCGTTACCATATATAATTTTCGAGAAACTTTTTTAGTTCAAATGTAATTTGGATTTAGAATGCAAACTTGATGAACATGGCATGCTAACTAGATCAGTATAACGTTTGAAACTTCTTAGTATAATGTCCAACAACTTGCATTAATTTTAAATTATTTAAGTTATATTTTGTCCAACAACTTGCATTAATTTTAAATTATTTAAGTTATATAAAATATAATGAACAAATTTAGTTAACATGCATTGAAAGGGGTGATTGAGTAAGTAAATTATGATTCATGTACTCAAAAATAACGCGTTTGATTCTTGTTAATACCCTCTCAATCAAGCTTTTCGCACAGAATCTTCCTAGTCCATCCAATTGCCTCTCATGTGTGGTTTGTGACTATTTCACATGGGCAGGGTTTTAAAAAATTCAATTAACATGAACTTCAATTAAACAGTGAGAACAATGCATACATGTTGCCTCGAAATGGGTGACCAAGCAAGTAGATCATGATTATCTTACAAAAAAATTACGGGTTTGATTCTTGTCAATACTTTCTCGATTTCGTACATGATCTTTCTAATATAATTTACTTCTCTTGTTGGTTTGTAAATTATTACACAAAAAATTATAATTTATCTAATAAAGTAGTTACAAATTTTCCTAATCAAACCCCAAAAAAAAAAATATATATATATATATATATATATATATATATATATATATATATATATATATATATAACGTAAATGACATAATTTGTGCCCCATATATGTTGTCGTTGGTTAATGCAATTATACAAGTAAATGGTACAACCTAATTATCATAACCGACCAATTTTATTTTTATTATTATAACGTACAAAACCGGCCAAATTAATGTATCAAACATTTTCATCAATTGATTTGATAAGATATATTATCGTTTTACATTTAAAATAAATATCCGAATGATCCGTAAATTCTACTCCGTATTGTATTAATCGTATTGCTATGATTTGGACCAATTGTTTAGAATTTGATTTTTTTTTTTTAATGAAAAAGTTAAAGCTAGACATGGTAATTGAGACATGAGCTCACGAAAATAACATATGGCCTTAACTGGTTTAATTTATTCAACTTAATACTAGGTTTTTAAATGTTATCTTATCATTTTATAAATATTATGAATTAAATATTTTTTCCATTTTGTTGCATTTAATTGTAGATTTTTATTAAAAAATCTATAAAAAAATTTTTTTTAATCATATTAATATGTATAACTGGTTTAAATAAGTAATCGTGTCTTGTGAACTTAAAACCTATTAATTAATCGTGTTTATTGTGTCAACTCATTTAAATGGTTTTGAAATCATATTCGTGATCATGTATGTTTACCTTGTGGTCTAATGGCACCCGGTTGCTTTCCCATATGGAAGGGGATGGAAGTGGTGGCGATATTGACTCTTTGTGCTTTAGTAGTTTGAAAAAGTAGTTATGAACATATACTGCATTGTAATAGAGTCAGTAGTTCTATTAAAAAAAAAACTAAAGTATTAATTTTTAAGCTTATAGTGTTCGTGTGTCATAATCGTGTTAATGAACTTGTTACACAAATTGTTAAGTTTTCTTGAACTTTTGCTCGGGCGCTCCACTGCCCCACCTCTAATTCCTTGCGAATCGGGTAAATAACATGATAAAATTTTCACTTATAAGTCATCCAACTTCAAACCGTATCAATAGTGTGAAAGCCAAGTAGCCAACACTATTAAAAAAATTATATTATCGATAGGAATCAAAACCTATTATTGTCACCCCAATTGGTACTTATCTCATACTAGCTTTTACATTATTGCGTTATGTCGATTAAAAAAAAATGTGTCAATAAAATTTCAACTTTTGTGGGTTAAAAATAAAACAGTGTAGCTTGGTAAAAAATCTTTGTTTTGGATCCCTCATATATCAATCCCTTGTATGAATCATAAATAAAAAAATACATTTTTAATATACTAAAAGTACATTATTGTGTACTTTTAGTATATTAAAAATGTATATCACATTTGTACAAAAAAAAAATGTATATCACATTCATGGTTCACACAGTAATTTGCTCTTGGACATGGATTGGGCCAATAAAACCAATATTTGAAGTATGGGTTGGGCCTTAGTGCCACTTACGGGCTTGCTATGCGGCCTCAAAACTCTTTTAATAATAATAATAATAATAATTACGGATTACTATTATTTTTTTTTTATGGGAGGAGTAACAAAGTAATAAAATAACCGAATAAAGGTTAAATTGACCACTAAACGAAACCTGAAAATAGAATTAGACCACTGTATTAAAAAAAGATTGCACTCACATCCTTCAACTAGCCAAATGTATGCGATTTCACTTGCTAGCCGATAAACTCTCATCCCTGCCAGTTGTCCAGTGATGTGGAGGCTGAGTCTGCAATTTGTTTTGCATTTTCTTTCCTCTCTCTTCCTAATAGAGTGTCTTCTCATTGAAATTTCTATAACACCCATTTTTCACTATCATCTCTATATTCCTCTAGATTCAAGTAATTAGTTCTTCCAAATCCCTATAACATCTTATGTCATGTTCCACGATCATCTCCATCATTGATTATATTCCTTGAAATCCTTCTGCGGATCAACCAACGTCTCCACCATTGCAACACTCTCGGGCAACTCCATCTTCTTCGCCTATCATGATATCTTATTCCACAACAAGCTTCTCCGGTCATAGCTTTGGATCTTCTTGTGCGCAATCCTCGGAAAATTGTTAGCTCGCAACCTCACTCCGGTATAACCTTGCCACCTTGGAAAGAGGTTTTTTCTGTCAGAATTGAACGCTCTCCTCTAATCTGTTCAACTCTGACAATTTAGAACCATCATCATCATCATCATCATCATATATATACACTATCTTCCTCTTTAGTGGATTACCCCGCAATACATCGTTGACGACCTATTGCCAGTGTTGATTCATCACGTTCAGTGCAGCTCCGCTCAAGGAATTGGCGACAATTGTGATGTTCTTCAACTAATGATATAACAAATTCAACAAAGAAATGCTTCTAATGCTTTGTTCCTTATATCACAGCGTGAACCGCATGACGTCGTCATAGTAAATCCCGATAGCTTGGTTGGATCAGAGAATGAGTAATAGAGGCTGTGAAACCTGGTTGACTCGGTGGTGTGGTAGTAAGATTGCAGAGAGAAGAGAAGAGAAGTGGTAGAAGGTGGTGGTTGAGGTGAAATTTCATATCTGATAAACTGTTTTAGAAATTTCAATGACAAAGACACGATGTTAGGAAGAAAGAGGAAAGAAAAGGAAAAGAATTGCCAACTCAACCTCCACGTTACAAGACAATTGGAATGGAAGGGAGCTTACCGACTAGCAGGTGAAATTGCATACATTTAGTTTGTGTGAATGGTGTAACTGCATTCTTTTTTAGTATAATGACCTAATTGCACTTTCATGTTTCGTTCAGTGGTTAATTTGACTTTTATTCCTAAAAAAACATATGATCAAATATGTCTATCTAATTTTAAAAATTTGTAATTGGACATTAAACAATTTAAAATATACAATTAAATCGAAAGTGAAATGTATGTTGTGATTGTTCCGGCTAACATGGTGGTTAAAACAATTTAAAATTTACTTTAAATTGATTTTAATAATTTTAAACAAAATAAAATTAAATAAAAAATTAAAAAGAAAACCCCACCACTTCCTTTGCCTTTTTTATCCGGTCGAAAGCAAAGTCAAAGGAGGAGTGGGTTTTCTAAAAATATTTTTTCAATTAATTTTGTATTTATTAACCACCACATTAGAACTAAATCGACATGTCACTTTCGATTTAATTGAATGATTTTACTTTGTTCAAAGATCTAATTGTAATTTTTTGAATTTGATAACTCAACTATAATTTTTAATATAATTTAATAACATATTTGACCTTTATTCCTAAAATAGTCTATGATTCATGAATCTCACTTAATAAATTTTTATTTAGATCAACGAAAAAGATAATTCTTTTCTAGTCCGAAGTCAAACTTCTCGATAATAACCGTTGTTCTCAAACTTGACTTTAAATGCATTTTTAATTGTTATTATTGGAGTTTAGAAATTGGTCAACTTATACTTTAAGATATATTAATTGTATTGTTTTCGTCCCATCTGTATATATAATCCAAGTAACAAAATTTTCTATGGACTTCTCACGGATCATATTTTTTCATAAGTATTATACTTTATTTTATAAGTATTATAACTTTTCGCATAAGTAACTTTTCAACCTAGCTAATATTAAATTTAAATTTTAAAATATTACATTTCTTTTATCAAAAGTATCACATTTTTGTTCATAAATATTATACTTTCTCTCATAAGTAACAACCAACCAATTTATCTTTGATTAAGGATTAATATTACATTTTTCTAATAAATAACTATTCAACCACTAAATATTACAATATTATACTTTTCTTTATAAGTAATATACAATTCTTTCATAATTAGTATTACTTTTTTCAATATAAGTATTAAATTTTTATATTGACTCGAGCCTTCTCACAAATCATGAGAAGCTCTCACAGGAAACTCACCAATATAAGTAACATTATTAACTCAAAACTATTTACAATATAAAATTTAAATTAATTAAATTAGTGATAGTAAATAAAAATTATATATTTTAAAATTTAAATTATATAAGGTATTGTACACAAAAGGTTAAATTTAAATTTCATAATAAAATATTTTATGTAATTTTCAAATAAGAAAACTTCCTTTAAAATAATGAGCAATAATTCACATGTAAAAAAAACTTTTGACTTTTTCTTTTTAAGCTATAATCAATTAGATAGGTATGCGACATTGCATCAGTTATGAAAACTCCCTACTCAGAAAAACTTCCCCATCTATCATTTTCCTTGGGTATGCAATAGGGGTTAGCTTAGTTATGGCGGTTTGATTTGGTGAAAAAAATAATTAAATAATGAATTGACTTTAAATTGTATAGAAACTGAATTATTTAAAATATTAATTTAATTATTTGATTGTTGAAAAATAAGTCAATGAAAATAATTAGTATAAATTAAAGACTCAAATGTTTCTATATAATGAGCTTGTTTGGTTAACAATTGATCCATCAATTTTTGACGGATTTGACCATCTTTAGCGGTTTGATTTAAAGAAGTCATTTTGTAATCGGTGATTTGACTTCAAATTGTTTATTTTAGAAATGTTGCATTTCTCCTTAGTATTTTCGGCAAATGCCTAAGACGCCCTTAATTCTTTAATTAAAAAAAAGTCATTGTTTAAAGAGAAGCCTCAGGGTTCTTTAATAATTAAGCCACTTTTACGTTTTAACTAAGATAATCAATGTGACTGCTTAGGTAGTAGCCAATGCGCTAAACAGAGTTAAACATAATAAACATAGACACAAAGCATTTGATAACCCGATTCATAATTATAACCATTCCTATATTTGGGGAACCAACATGCCAATGACAATTTATTTCGTGGACCATGGTCCAATATACATGCTGCGTTTGGTTATTGGCGGATCCGTCGTTTTCAGTGTTTTGGTCCAATATACATGTTGCGTTTGGTCAAAATGCTAAAAACAATGTTTGGTTAATGGCAATTTAGAGCAGCAGATATGCTCCAAACCGCCAAGTTGCAACACGCTACAAATAGCAACGTGTTACATTGGCGTTTTGGAGAAATTCCCAAAACTCCCTCTACATTTAAAAAAGAGCAAATTGCCATTTTGGTACACTGACTATAGGGGTCCTGTTAATTGCAATCCACGACTTTTAAAACTGTTAATTGCATACCATGACTATTCAATTTTTATCAATTTTAGTCACTCCGGCCAAATTGCCGGCCAAATTTCGCCGGAGGTTAAAATAATAGGGCTATTTTAGTCCTTTCACATTTTGGTCTTCTTCTCCGGCTAAGCACCTTCTTCTCCGGCAGATTTACATAGCCGCCGGCGGTGATTTTTCCTCCATGTTCCGGCAGGGCCCCTTCCTCATCGTCCAACACCGAATTGGTGAAATCGTCGTTGAACTGGTAGCTAGGCGTGGCCACGTCCTCCAGTTCCCCCGGCGTTTCCTGGTGGTTTCTGTTGATTCCTCTACACAGCAACTCCATGAATTCATGGCGTTTGCTCCCACGCGCCGCCCTACAACCGTCATCGCCGCCGGGGGATTCATCCGTGGAGAAACCGCGCGCCTCTGTTGGTGACGGCGGCGAGAATTCCAGCGTCAGCGCGTGGGGGTGCGAGGGGACTTTCACAGAAACCGGCATGGCTAAGCAGAGGATATGTAAAAGCTCTGGCATTTAACACAGCCGTAATAGAAAGTGGAGATCAATTGCCCGCAGGCCTTACAGGGCGCCGAGATTTTCAATGACGAGAGGTCTAGCGCGTGTGGATCAACCGGGTGGTGCACGGTTTTAGGCATGCCGAAACACACTTGGTGAAGAAAGAAGGGGAATTTCCGGCACATGTAACAGGGTTTCGCCGGAAAAATGGGGGTTTTGCAGCCGTGGCAAACTGGGTTTTCTTCCGGCGGCGGATTGCCCAGCACCAAGAGATGGGTGTGGCTGAAATGTTGCCACAATCGTCCCTCGCTCTCATCTTCCATTGGAAATCTCACATTTGTGAGCTATCTCCTATGGGTTTTCCCTCTTTTGAGTCGTCTTTAAGCGGATGTAACGAGGGGTCGTCTTAAGCTCTGTACAAAAATTCATGGATGCTTAGTCCACCGGAGAAGGAGGAAAAGTTGGTTCGCCGGAAAAGAATGGAAAAATGTGAAATGACTAAAATGCCCCCATTATTTTTAACTTCCGGCGATATTTGGCCGGCAATTTGGGCGGAGTGACCAAAATTGATAAAAATTAAATAGTCATGGTATGCAATTAACAGTTTTGAAAGTCGTGGACTGCAATTAAAAATACCCCTATAGTCAGTGGACCAAAATGGCAATTTGCTCTTTAAAAAAAAAATAAACTAAGGGGCATGCTCCAATTAAGGAGCCTGTCTCAATGCTCCATTCCCCACTTATCCCATCGATGTGGGATAAGTGGGGGTTTAGGGGAGCCGATGTGCGCGGCTCCCCTTTTCTTTTTAATTTTTTTTTTAATTTAAAAACATTATTATTATTATTAAATTATTTTTTGAGAATATTATTATTAAATTATTAAATATATGTTTTCAAAAAAAATATATGTATACCCTTTTGGTCATTTTACATGTTAACCGCTAATCTAAACAGCTAATTTTATCAAACATTTTTTTACAAACCGCTAATACATTCCGCTATTTGATAACCGTTAACACAATCCGTTAATGATGACCGCTTACTGCTGATAACCAAACAAGCCCACACAATTTGATTTCATAAAGTACAAAATTCGTTTTTATAATGGCATAATGCACAAAATTATATAGTTGAGAAACATAAACACTTAACATAATACACAGAATTCATGTTCATAATGCACAAAATTCATATTCATTATATCGTGTTTATGTGTATATTATGAACATGAATTATATACATTATGAAGTCAAATTATGTATATTAGACGAGGGTCCACGATATAATGATGGCATGCCGATGAAATACCAAATCCACTATCATGCTTTAATTATATATATACAGATGGTGAGAACCAATTATACCCTGCTTAACCTCGATCGCTTGAGCCACAAAGACCAACTCTTAAGACGAGCATATCCATCTCAGAGCAACTTTGTTTCTTCAAATTTCACTCATAGCATTATTCTTCTTTGCTCATGGTGTTATACTAAGGATGTCAATCTTAGCTCCGAACTGATGGGTTAAATGAAAATTAAATAAAATTAATAACACTTAGGCTCTCCCCGTCTCTTTTGATCTTAAAAAAAAATGATGAGTAGGGATGCTAATCTTACCCCGATACTTATGAGCCAGCTCGATAAGATCTAAAAATTTAAGTATTAGTATATTTTATTTAATTTCATTTTAATTTTAACAAATATATTAGAGTAATAAATTTATTACAAAATAAATTATTTTTGTGAAAATAAATAATGAAAAATAAAAACTTATTATAATTATTATATTATAAGTGTAAATATATTAATTATTTTTAGGTGAAATTTGGAGATTGAGGTTTGAATTGATTAAATGATGTATAAGTTTATATTTATTAGTGTAAATGTGATAGTTTATACTTTACAAATTCACAATTGAAAATTTAAAATAATAATTTAAAATGTCAAAAATTTTAGCCAAGCTCGACAATTTGAAATTTTAAGGTAAATAGAGTATTAAAAAAAATCTATAAACCCAAAAATAAGCTCGACAATCAGATAGGATTGACCCGAAATCAACCCCGTTGAAGCGACTGACATCCTATTAGGAGATTGAAACGGTGTCGTATGAAAAAGATCAGTTAACTCTGTTTGCATGAGGTGTATGATTCCTGACTCCTGAGAGCTGGGAAGTTTGTTATGGATTGTTGTCTTTTACTATGTTTGTTATTTAGGGTTGTACGCAAGGATCGGAGATCATTCCAACACCATATCATCAATGAAATGTAATGAAATTGGCGAGAATACAATCAACTCGATCGCGTTGGAGATTACAGAGAAGAAACAGAGACGAAGAACACTCAAATTAGATCAGGAGAATTGAAGATGAGCGGAGGAGATAGCAATTCTCAGATGAAGATCGTCAAAGGAGACTTTGGCTATGTGCTTGAGGATGTTCCTCACCTCACCGATTACATCCCTGATCTTCCTGTATTACTCTCTCTCTCTCATTCAATTTCATTTCATGTTTTTTACAATATTTGAATGCTGGTTATGATTTTGATTCATATGCTCCCTATATCCTCCATTTTTGGCGAATACAACTGCCTCTGGCTTTCTGCAATTATATCTGCTGCCGATAGGGAGATCAGAGACTTTGATTTAGTCTGATCTGCATACGCTTATGATTTTGATTTATGTGCTGATCGATATATACATCCAAAACTGTTATATTGTTGTTTGAGCTATCCTTCTTATGATTATTACTATAATGTATTTGGATTTACTTGGGTTGATGCAGACTTATCCGAACCCATTGCGCTCTAATCCTGCATATTCCGTTGTCAAGTAAGTTACTCATCTTCTTGTTGTTCCAGCCTCCAGGCCGGCCTTGACATTTTGTTGCTTGTCGTGATTTCAGGCAGTACTTTGTAAACATGGAAGATACAGTTCCCCAAAAGGTCATTTCTGCTCCTCAACTTCATCTGTATTGTTATTCATATCTTCTTCTTCCCCCGTTTGGATGACAATGGATCAGGATGGGTCGGGGATAGCTACCTCTACCACCGGACCCATCTTTACAATTTCTCCATCCAAAGTGCAGATTCACTTTGGATGGACTTTCTCAAAATGCACTCTTTTGTCCTATAGATACTCAATTACTATCTTATTAATTTGTTTTAAAAAAACCAATATGGGGGAATAATATTAAATTATGTACGCAACAAATAATAAAATTCACTAGTTATATTAACAAATAATAAAACAAAATAAATATTCAGATATAATAATTGAATTATTAATCTTATTTTTTAAACAAACATATTTAATTTAGAATTAAAAATAATAAAAAAGTTAACAAAAATTATTAAAAACTTATAGAATCAACTACATACTTGTACTTATTTTACTATTTTATTTGGAAAAAAAATATTTAAATTAGCCATCGAACTACAAGTAAATGTGCAATTGGGCCATCCAACTAAAAAAAAATGTAATTAGGTCCCTGAACTGTCTCAGATTATGTACTTCAACTAAGTATGACATGTTTATCAAGTCATTGTTGATATGGCAATCATTCTATTAAAAAATATTTTTAAAAAAATTCTTCATCTCTAGGATGGAGATGAAAAGCTTCTTCATATTGAAATTATTATTTCTATTGACAATGGAGTACTTACGGACCTTAATGTTCCTCTTTATAGGTTGTTGTTCACATTGGCAGTCCAAGAGGGGTGCATTTTAGGCGTGCTGGTCCTTGTCAAAAGGTAATAAGTTTCATGATTATGAAACCTTCATCCATCAAGAACAATTATGGATAATCTTGGCCTTGAATTGCTTCAATTCTGTTCAGGTGTATTATAGATCAGATGATGTGCATGCATGCATTGTAACATGTGGGGGTTTATGCCCTGGCCTAAATACTGTCATCAGGGAAATTGTTCACAGCCTTGATTACATGTATGGTGTGAAGAAGATCCTTGGAATTGAGGTAATTAAGTTATTTCTATATCTTTCCTCTCAGCTGCTTATCTCCTCCGTTCTCATGTGAAGTCTTGAATTAAGATGACATTTGGTAGACAGAAAATTTTAATTTTGTTTGAGAATTTAAAATATGAAAAAATTATTTTTATGTTTGGTGCAATATTGACTTAAGAAAGCTAGGGCCAATGGAAATTTGATTCTAGGATATCATGGAAAGTAAATCTCACTTAGTTAGGGGTGGTATGATCTTATTATTATTATTATTATTATTATTATTATTAGGAATTTACCAAATTTATTCAATTACGTATTTATCATTTTTTTGTGTCAAGTTAAAAGTTTTTTGTAAATTTAAATATAAGAAATTTGTCTCTGATAAAAACACTATTCATCGAAAAAATTTGTCTCTCTCGACATTTTTTTACATACACATTGTTTTGCATTGAATTTTGATTAGAATTTTTTGACATATAATTTATTAATTTACAAGTGATTTATTAATTTCTCAATCATTCGTTATGTTTTTTTTTTCTTTTTAATGCTTCTATACAAATAATATATTAGAGATTTATAAAAATTTAATATGAAAACTTAAACGAACTAACCAACCATTTTAATTAACTTTCTATAATTTAATTAGTATGTTTTGAAGGCAAGTTAATTAATACTCCTTATAAAGTTATTTTCATCAAATACATTCATTAAATTATTTTCGCAGATATTTAATTGATGACAAAGTGCCAAAACGTTCTCTAAATGAATGTATAAATACACAATTCCATGACGATTTGCTCATGCTCATTATTTTGTTGGTCCCTAAAAATTGTTCTTCCCCCCCCCCCCCCCCCCCCCCCCCCCCCCCCCCCCCCCCCCCCCCCCCCCCC
>NC_044930.1:24102703-24141058 GCF_003576645.1 Ipomoea triloba | reverse complement strand
TTTTCCCCCCCCCCCCCCCCCCCCCAATTAGGGAGGCTATAGGGGTTTCTATGCCAAGAACACCATCAATTTAACCCCAAAGCTTGTAGATGACATACATAAACGTGGTGGTACAATCCTTGGAACATCTCGAGGAGGTCATGACACTACAAAAATTGTTGACAGTATACAGGACCGTGGGATTAATCAGGTATCCCATGCATTAGATCTTGTTTAGAACCTCCTCTTCTAGTAATATTTGTTGAAAACATACTAAATTAATCTCTTGTCGTTCCTTTCATCAAGCTTCAATTGTGTCTCACTTCTTGTATCCATTCAGGTTTATATAATTGGCGGGGATGGAACCCAAAAAGGAGCAGCTGCTATCTATGAGGTATCTCTATTTGATCTATGAATTTAGGCAAAATCTCCTATAAGACCAACTTATGGATCAAGTTTTTCATAAGTATTACATTTTCTCTTATAAGTGTCACAATTTTCTTCATTATAACTTATAAGCAATTTTTTAACCCTTAACATTACATTTTGATTTAAAAATATTACATTTTTTTCTCACAAGTATTTCACTTTCTTTCATGAGTAACAATCACCAATTTATCCAGATCAATATTACATTTTTTTTTATAAGTAATTGTTCAACTCTTAAATATTACGTTTTATTTAAATATATTATATATTTCATCAAAAGTATTACTCCGTACATTTTAGTAACAAACAATTTATTCCTTATTAGTATTACATTTTCCAACATATGTATTACATTTTGTTATTGACCCGACCTGTCTCATAGATCAGCGAGACCATACATGACTTTAAAATGGTTATCTTAGAAATACCAATTTCTCATCTTAATGACTAATCCTCCCAAGAACCTCTGTCTCTTTACGTGATGCCTATCAGCTATGTCATGATTCTTATTTCTCTGTTGCAGGAAGTAAGGCGGCGTGGTCTCAAAGTGTCGGTTGCAGGGATTCCCAAGACAATTGATAATGATATTTCGGTATTTCTTTTTTGAGAACGATATTTCGGTATTTCTCATTCATCCACAGATGTGTTGGTGAACATGCATGCTGTAGTTTGGCATTGGTTCACTAATCTATTTTCCATTGTTTAATTTTCAATTCCTATGGTAACCTTGAGTTGTTTTTTTTTTTTTTGAAAGCGAAACCTTGAGTTGTTTGTCCTGTGTTGTTATCAGGTTATTGACAAGTCATTTGGTTTTGATACTGCTGTAGAGGAGGCTCAACGTGCCATCAACGCGGCCCATGTTGAAGCTGAAAGTGCTGAAAATGGTATTGGTGTGGTGAAGCTGATGGGTCGCTATAGTGGTAAGGTGCACCTTAAGTAGTTTTGCGGACAGATATAGATTTCAATCTGGTTAGTCCATTCGATTTGGACTAGTCTTATCAAACCGTTGAATTTATAGTTTTTTTTTATATCAGATTTACAATTATTTTGCCTTAATCTTAGATAAGACTCTGACCATCAGATAGACTCAATTAAAACTTTTGACATTTTCAAATTATTATTCTAAACTTATAATTTTAATAAACTAGTGTATAAACTTTAATTTCAACTGCCAAAGGCCTTGTGGTCAAGCGGCATAGTTGTGGCCCTCCTAAGTGTGAGTAAGAGGTCACAAGTTTGATCCCCAGTGGCTACATTGTACTAGAGTCAATAGTATTAAAAAAAACTTTAATATCAACTTTGAACTAAAATTAATTAATATAATTTTCTTATTTTGTTTTATTTATGAATAAAAATTATTATATATGAGCTTACGTATAAATTTCCTATATATTTTGTTTCACATAACTTGTGAAATAAAAAAATATCCTTAAGTGGTTTGAGCTATCAGATTAGCACATTCAATTTTGGACTAGTTCATTTAGACCATTGGTCTTATCGAGTTAAAATTTTTAGCCTTAACAATAAAATTTTTCAAGCTTATCGAGTCGGTCCATCAGTTCCGGACTAAGATTGACATCATTTCTGCATGGTCTCATGAATGCCTCTTTTGTTTTGTTGCTTTTCATTTTTTGATTAATTTGGGTGCAGGGTTCATTGCAATGTATGCTACCCTGGCTAGCAGAGATGTGGATTGCTGTTTGATTCCAGAGTCACCTTTCTATCTTGAAGGGCCGGGTGGGCTTCTTGAGTTTGTGGAGGGAAGACTCAAAGAAAGTGGGCACATAGTTATTGTGATAGCAGAGGGAGCAGGACAGGAACTTCTTGCAGCTGAGACTTCAAGTGCTGCTGAAAGAGATGCTTCAGGAAACAGGCTTCTCAAAGATGTTGGTCTCTGGCTTTCTCAGAAAATCAAGGTATTACAATTTCCTTTTTAGCATTTGTTGCACAAAACATCATTGGACGGATAGTAAGTCGTCTGTGAGACCATCTCACACAATACTTTGTTATGTACTCATAAAAAGTATTATATATCTCACGATAAAATGGTCTCACACAAAACTTATTATTAGGCTGATGTACCCAATGCAACATTATAAACTTATTTGTAACATGTGATTTGCTTCTTGCAGGATTACTCTAAACGTCGAAACTTTCCAATCAACCTTAAATATATAGGTAAGATATAATACAAATTAGAACAACTTCAACTAAGATAATTGACTTGGTAAATGGTAACCACATGGTTCTAAATTTAATGTCGTATGAAAGCGCAACTGTTTGTTGACCTTCTTAGATTGAGCAGGTCCATCAATCGTTTACTGAAACCTAATAACAAAATTTCTTATAAATCAAATAATACCTGATACATCTTGTTTTCAACTCTACTCTTTGTGAATGGCTTTGAGCTTAACAGACCTGTTTCGCAGATCCAACATATATGATCCGTGCAATTCCAAGTAATGCATCTGACAATGTGTATTGCACATTGCTTGCTCAAAGTACTGTGCATGGAGCGATGGCAGGGTTTACAGGCTTCATATGTGGGCTTGTCAATGGCCGCCACACTTACATCCCATTCAATGTAAGTTTCACCCATTTTGGAGAAACTCTTGGTTGGATAACACATTAATACTCAAATAGGCCACCAAATTACAGGTAAAAATATAATTAGACAATCTAACTAAAAAAAAATTGTATGAGGTCCCAAACAATCTATAATCATGAAATTAAATCAAAATTGATATGCTTATTCGTTAATTTAATTGCATGATTTTAGAATATATAAGAATTCAATTGTCCTTTTTTTTAGTTGGATGGTCCAAGTGCTTCTTCCATATAGTTTGATCGCCTTGTTAAGCATTATTTTCATTTTGATTTGGATTTTACTATTTGGGAGCTCAAAAGATGCTATGGACTTTAAAATGATTTACTTAGTGCAACATTAATAAAATGACTCATGAGGTAACTCAAACCAAATTAGTCATGTCGTTAACTTGATAACCACACAGTTCGACTCCAAGTGAAAGCGACCTATTGACTTTCTTGGTTTAAACAAATCAACATAACAATGAGCAATCTAGTTTGATTTTTCTCCAAGCGCACACACCTTCAAATAGTAATTGCGGGGTTTTTTGGTCACTCAAAAAAAAAAAGATGAATGACTCATAATTTTTGGCCATGTAGCGCATTATTGAGCGGCACAACAAGGTTGTAATCACTGATAGGATGTGGGCACGGCTTCTTTGTTCAACCAATCAACCAAGCTTCATGTGTCCAATAGAGCTGGAAAAGGTCAAAAATGAAGAGAAATTGAGAGCACAACTGCTAGATGGGGGTAACGTCAACACACCGGTACCTAAAACGCCAGAATCGAAATGAAGCCCAACAAGTAACGTTTGAGATTAACCACTTTTTGTTCTACTTATTCTACTTTTAGAATAATTGGTCTCTTGTAGGAATAATAATTTGGAGGTTGCCAGTTGATATATTGCAGTACCTCTAAAGTGGATTGAGAACGAGATACTAGATTGTGATAATGTATTTTCTTGTATGTTACTTTTGCAGATCTAATATGGTTCACTGTGTGAGTTGTGTTTGGTCAATGTATTGAAATTTTGTATTTGTTTAGACATGTGTAAGTTGGGGAAATTTGGGTATAATTTTAAGGAAAATGTTAGACAAATTAATTTTGCTACAATTTTACTTGGTCAACAAGTATACATTGCAATATTAATTTTAAATCACATTATATATAAGATTTTAATACAATTCATTCAAATCTTTCTAACTATTACCATTCCATGAAATACTATGCCGCAAAACGCGCTTTCAAGCTAACCACAAACTTCAGTCCTTGATTTGGGAAAAATACAAATAAAAGGATTAGCATAAAATGTTAAGTAAGGTCTACTCCTTCCGATAAAATAATTATGTTTTTAGTTTGAAAATAAGTATATTTTGTAAATAGATTTTGAGAGTTGAATAGATCATTCTTTTTAAAAAATAGTTAGCCAAAGACGAGTATTTTCAAAAGAGTTTTCAAAAATACTTTAAGTGAGTACTAGGGTAAAGTATTAGTTTTCCCGCCAAAGAGGTAACTCACACCAAAGATAAGGAAGGGGTTTCAAAAATGATAACTCACACCAAAGATAAGTAATGCATCATTTCTCCAAAATAGTTTTTCCACAAATAGAATAGTCACCAACAAGATAACACACACCCCTAAAAATAATACTAGGTTTTTTATATGCCTAGTAATATAGTTCCCAAAACAATAATATTTACTATTTTCAAAACAATATTAGTAACTCATAAACCATTTTACTCATTTCCAAAATAAACATAAGTACGTAGGATTCAAAATTGACATCTCTAAAAAAAAAAAAGAGAAGGAATTGGAGCTATTAGGTTGAGTGGGAAAGAGCAAGAATCTTATTAGAAAAATCTCTTGGTTATATTGGTATAAGGATTTGGATGGCATGGATTTGATTTCCTAAAATGACATGGATTGATCTTCTTCTTCTTTCTCTTTATTTTTTTATTTTTTTATTTTTAAGTGGGAGGTATTATTATTATTTTTTTGTAACTACAAATGTGTCAATTTATTTCCTATTTTCTAGGATCATCACTGTTGCAAATTAGAGTCGCGATTTTTCATCATTGATCGAGTTTTTGTCAATCGAAAGTGATCAATATTTTTTTTCTACTTGTTGTTTTGAGTATAACATTACCTATATTTGGATGTTGGTGTATATATACGCATTTTGGGTAGTACGTGCATTCAGTTGTATTGGTTGTACAACCAAGTGTTATGAGTTATGCATTGTATGCTGGTGAGATGTGCATTCTTAGTGCGGTGCATTGTAGGACATTGGGATGACCATCATAAGATGTGGGTTGTGTTTGAATGCACAATCGGAGAGTTATAGATGCACAACATTCGGTATATGAATACACAACATTATGTATAGGAATGCACGATCAAAGCAATATGAATACATGGTCTAAGCCAAGCTAATAACCAAACCATATAGTTATTGATACATGGCATTCAGTATAGAAATGCACGAAATTCTATATAGGAATGCACAGTAGTGACCAAGTGAATATCAACCCGTTGAACAGTCTTGTTGGACTCAATGGGTATATTGAACTCGTTGGTCCAATGGGACTACTCAACGAGTCGTTTGAACCTGTTGGAGAGCCCGTTGACTGATCAAATTTCCATTAGAAGCAATTTTCCTTGCCCTTGATCAACATTAATTAGTACTTCACGATGACTTAATCACAAGCGTGAATTTTATTTATTTATTTCAATGGCCTAGATTAAACCATACATTCTCACATGGAGAGGGTTTTCACCTAAACGGGACCATATATATAAACATATTGATGCACGTCAAAAAATACATTTTTAATACACAATTTTAATTTTCCACATACATATATGTCAAAAAAAAATCATTTGATACCGCACAACTTTTGGCGATGCATTGATGAACTTTCTTACATATATTTTTGTTGAAATGGTGAACTATGTCTTTTTTTCATACATATATGTTTGTGGAAATGATGAACTATGTCTTTTAACTATTAGCGAAAAAGTAATTAAACTCTTAAATTTTTAAAAAATACAATTAAATCTTTGAACTCAATACTTGCCACCAGTTGCGACGCTCTGGTAACTTTTTGTGTGAAAAATGTAAACTTTTCTTTTGTTTGTGGTTGCTATAAGGGCAACTTTGATAATAGTATTGTGTATTTAAATTTGAATAGCCAATTTTACTTGTAGCATTCTCAAATGAGAAAAATTTACGTTTCTCAACGAACATCCATTAGAGATTTGGTCAGCATGACCAAATATGGCAAGAAAAATATACATATGTACTAAATATAGTAACAAAAGTATACTCGTGCATTAAATGTGACAAAATTAATAATTAAAAACCAACAATAGAAGGTAAATAATAGTTGAAGATTAAAAGTAGCACTAGCACTTATTATAAATTGACACATGTATGTCATATCATATTTAAAGTTCAGTTATATCACACATCACTTTCTTTTAACCAATTACCTAATTGTAACCTTCGAAAAGAACTCAATTGCCTTATTTTTGTAAGTTCCTAGACTTATTTAAAGTTTTTTTCGAGTTTGATAATTTAATTGTTACTCCGTATTTTAATAAAAAGTTGAATGGTTTATTTGACCATTGTTACATATATTTTCTTTTAATTTTTAAATAACAGGGTATATAGACATGGTTCCAAATCAACAACATAAAGCTCCAAACTTTGCCGGCTATGGTCAATACGAAATTTACCAAATACACACCCTTTGATATTAGACATAAATTTCTCTTGTCACTAAAAATTATAATGGTGCATTTATTTCAAAAATTATTTTCAGTTTTTATTTTATGTTCTATTTAGTTATACTTTTAATTTTAAAAATATTTCATACCACTCATTCTTTAATCATTTGTTAAAACAATAATAACAAAAATTCTTACATTAATAAACTTAGCGTAAGATTTCTCCAAGCCTTCTAGAGCTAGTAAACGTGTCTTGAGCTCCAAGGTCGGCAGGGATTCTAAAACCGGGGAGCCAAAAGTCCAAAACCCACCGATTTGTATCGCATACAATCGGCTCCCAAGGCTTTTGAATAAAGTTTTTTCTTTTCTTTTCTTTTCCTTTTCGCTCTCTAATTTTCCGCTATTAAATTTGATTGACTCGAATCTCGCCACCGTCACGTGCCTCCCGTCTGCGCCTGTCGCTTTTTTCTTCCTTCGCATTCATTTGCTGAGAGTCCAAACTCCAATCAACTCGCGTTGTAGAAACTGAGAAGAAACCGAGACGAAGAACGAAGAACAATCGGGAGAAGAAGAAGAAGAAGAAGATGGCAGCAGGAGGAGAGAGCAATTCTCAGATGAAGATCGTCAAAGGAGACTTTGGCTATGTGCTTGAAGATGTTCCTCACCTCACCGATTACATCCCTGATCTTCCAGTATAACTCTCTCTCTCTCTCTCACTCACAGTCACTGTCACGCACACCGACATGTGTATGTTTGTGGATGATGATTTTTGGATGTTGATGAGTCTACATCATCACTTTTGTGTGTACTTCATTTCACTTCTTATCTTGAGAAATGAACTTTTTTTGTTTTAATGCTTGTGTGACTATGGATGTGGTGTAGACGTGCTTATAATGCTATCCGATTGCCTCTGCTTTGCCTTCCGTGTGACTGTGGTGGGAGTTGGGGCATTGAGTGTGTGCCAGAAGTTGATTTCCGGACTTTTTGGAATTATAGTGATTTATGTTGTGCGATCTTATGTTACCTGATCAGATGCTAATGAAAAGACGGGGAAAAGGTGTATCCTGGCGGTGGGATTGGAATTGGTATATTCGGTTTCTGATTCCTCACCGTCCTCACCAAAGGTCTATTTTAATATTATGCCAGATAAGAGAAGGAAACTTTTTTTTTCTTTGTTGTTAGGAGTGAAAAAAGCAGTTGATTCTGCACATTATTTTGATAGCAGTCCAAGTGAGTTCAATGAAATTTTATGTGCATATTGTTCTCTTCGATTTCACTTAGCATTCAATCAAATTTGAATAGCTCACAAATAACAAATTCTGTGATACTTGGAATTGATCTCACGGGGAAATTATACTGTAGATGTTTATTTACTGATAACTAACTTGCTAACTTGGTTTGTATATTCTATTTTTAAAAGGAAAGTTGCAACAGAAGTTGATCATAGGTTGAATCCTATAATAAGTGAGAGATATGAGACTAGTGTTTTCCGGAATAGCATTAAGTGTATGTACCCAATAAATTAAGTGAGAAATAAGATCAGCAGCCTTTGTGTAGTGAAGTTAGAGAATTTCTATTCTGAAATAGCATTGTGTGGACTTAAAATGAATTTAGCCAAAAAAAATAAAAAATCGGAAGCATGGACCTATTTTGGAACTTTATGTAGTCTGTCATTGCATTTGAGGGCAGAAACCAACTGTTTCTTGGGTGATATGGTCATATAGTAACATATTGATCCGGATAAACTAGATTAAGAATGATTTCTTTTGATTTCTCCCAGATTTGGTATTGCTTTTTCTGTTAAATCAAAATTTGGAATTGCTGATATCTTTGAATCCAAAAATTGACATTAAAATTTTTATTCCTGTTAGTTTCTTATTATATTTGAATGCTGCTTATGATTTTGATGTATGTGCATATCTATGTCCAAAACTATTGTTTTTTGAGCTATCCTTCTTAAGATTTTGGTATGATTATGTATTTAGATTTGTAGTTACTCATTTGGGTTACTTGGGCTCATGCAGACTTATCCAAACCCATTGCGGTCCAATCCTGCATATTCCGTTGTGAAGTATGTTGTATTTCTTTTTCTTAAATTTACACCATTGGAGTACGTTACATTTTCTGCACAATGGCCATTTCTTGTTGCTTCAGGCTTTGACATTTTGTTGGTTTTCATGATTTCAGGCAGTACTTTGTAGACATGGAGGATACAGTTCCCCAGAAGGTTATTTCTGCTGTTTAACTTGATCTGTTAATCGTCTTCTTCTTCTTCTTGGTTTTCATTTTTGTTTCTGCAAGTAAGAACGTTTATTAGAAGGTACCAAGGGATCTGTTCTAAAATTGTAAGATAGAATTATCTTCTTCCCTTTCAACTCACTGCCATGTAAGACATGCCTGTATGGGGTGTCTTCTGTTAGGAGCAGTTAAATCCAGCCTTTTGACATTGGAGTACTTACAAGAGTTTTGTTCCCCTCTTTATAGGTTGTTGTTCACATTGATAGTCCAAGAGGGGTGCATTTTAGGCGTGCTGGTCCTCGTCAGAAGGTAAGTTTCATGATTAGGATAGGATGATCTTTCCTTAATCAAGAACACTATGGATAATCTTGACCTTGCTTTAACATGTATTTCAATTCCGTTCAGGTTTATTTTAATTCAGATGACGTGCATGCCTGCATTGTAACATGTGGTGGTTTATGCCCTGGGCTAAATACTGTGATCAGGGAAATTGTTCACAGCCTTGATTACATGTATGGTGTCAACAAAGTCCTTGGAATTGATGTAAGTTACTTCTATGGTCTATATCAATTTCCCTCAGTTTATATCTGTAGTGTATATATATTTAAAATACTACTATAGCTTCCTGTCTGCCTGTTATCTCTTCCATTCTCAAGTTAAGTGTTGAACTAAATGAATGTATAAATACTTCATACTAGTTTAAGAGAGGAAAGATAATGGCCCTATTTGGTAAATGGTTGTTGGCTGTTTGGGTTAGAAGGTATGATTTGTTAATAATATTGGCATATTGTAGAAAGTTTTTTAGTAAAATTAGCTGTTAGCATCAGCTGTTTGGTATAATTTCTTTTCTCAAAAAGCTAATTGAAAAGGTTGCTTTGAGTAGCCTTTTGAATTTTAGTATTTTGGAGTTACAAAAAGCTTATTAACCAAACAACTAATAGTGGTCAAATAAGCCAAAATTGGCTGATAGGTTGATTATTTACCAAACAGGACCAATATTTTATTTGAGGTAACCTGTTATTGGAAAGGGTATAATGGAATTACAGTACTTGTATATATGAGCTCCTTGAAGGTTGGCTTGGTCTAGTGGAAGTGCTTCCCCATTGACTAAGTTTTTTTTTTTCCTCTTTTTTGTACTTTGGTTGGAGTCCCCCACATACCAAGTAGCCACATTGAGCTCTGCCTAATCCTTATTTGAGCTCTTGGCAGACCCTAAATGGAGGGGATCTCTCCCAATGCCTGTTGCTTCATGCACAAGGCTTGAATATGAGACTTTCTTCAAAGGAAACTGAGCTCCTTTTACTCAAACCATTATTTGTCTTGCCTGTTAGGTTATGACTTCTAGCACTTCGTACCTTTATAAAGACAGTCAAGGTTTTTTAGCTCTTCCTTCCCAAGCCCTGCATGATCTGGGAGCATTGCACTGTTTCATATGTGTCTAATCTTCAATTTTGAGCTCTATTACTTGAGATGCCTGTGAAAACACTATATTGATATTCTCTCATGTCATCAAGTGATAAGGAGAGATTAGGTCAGCGATTTATGAAAATTAATAGAATATCGGTTTTTTTTATAGTTCTAAGCTTGATAGCTTCCTGAGACAGTAGAGTGAATATTGGGATTCATGATGAGTTCCAACTTCCAAGGCTCAATTATTGATATTAACGATTGTTTATTGCTATTGTCATAAAATGCTATAATATTTTAATTATTTTAATTTATTGATTTTATCAGATTGCTTATAATATTTAGGGCAATTTGGTCATATTCTTTCTTGAAATTGTTGCATGGCTCATTATTTTGTTGGTCCCTGATAATGGTTCTTTTTCCCGCCTAGGGAGGCTATAGGGGTTTCTATGCCAAGAATACCATCAATTTAACCCCAAAGCTTGTAAATGACATACATAAACGTGGTGGTACAATCCTTGGAACATCTCGAGGAGGTCATGACACTACAAAAATTGTTGATAGTATACAGGACCGTGGGATTAATCAGGTATCCTATGAATTAGATCTTGTTTAGAAAATAGAACCTCCCTTTCAAGTAATATTTGTTGTAAACCTACTAAAATTAATCTCTTGATGTTCCTTTAATCAAGCTTCAACTGTGTCTAATTGGTTGTATTGGTTCAGGTCTATATAATTGGAGGGGATGGAACCCAAAAAGGAGCAGCTGCTATCTATGAGGTATTTTTAACTGGCGGGAGGATTACCTAATGCCTCTATCTATGAATTTAAAATGCTTACCTTAGAAATACCCATTTCTTATCTTTAAGGAGTTTTAGCTTAGCTTTTCAACCATTTTACTGAATATTATATTTTCATGTTAAAATGGCGACTTACATATCAACACTTAGAAGCATTTGTATTTCTTTGAAACATATTTTCCTTAATGTGTAATCTGCATTGAGCCTCTCTTGTTAGATGAAGTTGATCCATTGCCATTATTGAGAAAACTAACCAATCCCAATAACCTCTGCATCTTTGCATGATGTCTATCAGCTATATCTTGATTCTTATTTCTATCTGATGCTATTATTTTGTACATTGGACTATAACCATTTCCATACCATTTCCATATGATTGTCAATGGTCAAAATTGCCTAGTGCCTATATGGTAGCATAACAATAACTGTCACTAAATGCCTGATAATTTATGAGTTTAATGTGGATACATGACAAACTAGCTATGGTTTTTATTTTATGTAAAGTGAAAATTTGAATATTTGTCACATGTGTGAGTCATTATTAGAATAGTTCTCTTTCATTATTGCAGGAAGTAAGGCGGCGTGGTCTCAAAGTTTCTGTTGCTGGGATTCCCAAGACAATTGATAATGATATTCCGGTATTTCTCATTCCTTCACAGATTTGTGGGCGAACATGCCGTGGCATTGGTTCACTAATCATTGTATTCATCTAAGTATCTAACTGGATAATACATGCCATGTTTGAGTCTTCTCATCCAGTGTTTGATGGATTGGAATTAACCTAGAAATCTAGAATTCCCCCTCCCATTTACAAATATGGGATAATCCCACCTTGAAAATGGGATTATTTGTCCTCTCTTTAGTCTTCAGAGTTTTTTTTCCTTATATTATGATGACCAACTCACATTGAATATTCTCATCCACTCTATTTGGAATCATCCTCAAGTACCAAATACTTCAGAGATACTAGCAGCTAAATTATGATATGTATGTTTTGGGACAAAGCCAGCTTTGCACTATAAACTTGTCCCTCTGATTCACTTGCTTAGCCATATTTCACGTCTTGGGTGTTGCATTTGAATTGACATGATTTTTGAAAGGAAATTTTACATATCATTATCACCATTCTCTACACCTAAAAACAATTTAACTCCCAATATTATGGAAAGCATTAAAATGATGTTTGTGAATGTTTCATAGGAGTGGGGTAATGATTGAGCCATTTTTATTGATCTATCTGAAATATACCTTTTCCATTGGAAACCTTGAGTTTTTTGTCATGTGTTATCAGGTTATTGACAAGTCATTTGGTTTTGATACTGCTGTAGAGGAGGCTCAACGTGCCATCAATGCAGCTCACGTTGAAGCTGAAAGTGCCGAAAATGGTATTGGTTTGGTGAAGCTAATGGGTCGCTATAGTGGTAAGGTGCACCTTAAGTATTCAAATTTTAATTGTGAGTAGCCATGCTGCAGATGATTGTCACCTATTAGCATCATTTTTACAAGTTCTCATGAATGCATCTTTAAGTTTCTCTACCTTATAAAGCATTTCATTTAATGTTTGCTGATGTTAAAGATGAACTCCACTCCAAAAGTTAACTCCTGATATACAGTTGTTAAAACCCCATTCTCTTTACTCACATGTACTCTCATTTATTTATTGAATCTATTATATTCAGGAAGACATTTTTTGTTCTTTTCTCATTGGGTTATTTATTGTGGGTACTTTCCAAGAAATTGTGGTGAATTACATTTATTCATTATTCTTATTATTTGACTTGCATATTCTTTATTTTACCGCCTTCCATTTTCTGATTAATTTGGCTGCAGGATTTATTGCAATGTATGCTACCTTGGCCAGCAGAGATGTCGATTGCTGTTTGATTCCAGAGTCACCCTTCTATCTTGAAGGACAGGGTGGACTTCTTGAGTTTGTTGAGAAAAGGCTCAAAGAAAGTGGGCACATGGTCATTGTGATAGCTGAAGGAGCAGGACAGGAACTTCTTGCCGCTGAGACTTCAAGTTCCAAGGCTGAGAGTGATGCTTCAGGAAACAAGCTTCTCCAAGATGTTGGAATGTGGCTTTCTCAGAAAATCAAGGTATTGGATGACAACACATAATTTCCTTTCAGCATTTGTTGTTCACTATCTCATTGGACTGATGTAGCCAACCCCTGCTGCAAAATATTTGTTTTTGTATGTATGCATGTATCTCCTAGTCATTTTATGCCTGTCTTAGTTTTCAACAATCATTTTGCTTGAGTCATCTGAATTCTTTATTTCCCTTGTAAGTGAAATTGTCAACCCAAAAGCATGTCTAATGAATTTTAATTCTTGTAAGGGAAAATTATTATGAGTTTTACTTGTAGCCACAAAGCAGCATTATTATTTATTTTTAACATTTGATTTGCTTCTTGCAGGATTATTCTAAACAGCGGAAGTTTCCAATCACACTTAAATATATAGGTAGGATACCAGATAAACCTCTTTTTTTCAACTTTGCTCTTTGTGAATGCTTTTGAGCTAAATAGACCTATCTTGCAGATCCAACTTATATGATCCGTGCTATCCCAAGTAATGCATCTGACAACGTGTATTGCACATTGCTTGCTCAAAGTACTGTGCATGGAGCGATGGCTGGGTTTACAGGCTTCACATGTGGGCTTGTCAATGGTCGCCACACTTACATACCGTTCAATGTAAGTTTCAGATTTTGCTAATTTTTTCTTCCTATTCGGAACTACTACTATGCCAAACATTGCAATTTGCAGTGTCATCCTCTTGCATCTTAAGATTTATTTAGCAACTGGTCAAATGTCATCACAAAATATTGTCTTAGTGAACAGAGCTATATCTTGTAGGTGGTTCACATGGGCAGCTTATGGTTAATAATATAATTTTCATTTAATCCTAGTGTTAGAATGAAAATGTTTATTATAAACTAAGGCCTCCATGTCTATAAATGCACTTAATCTTCCAAAAATCATAATGCCATTGCAGGCCTTAGTTCTACCATAGAATTGCACACGTTAACTTGGTTTTATTTGTGTCGATCACTTTTACCTGCGCTCTGTTCATTTTTTTTTCCTGACAGTTATCCAGTCATTATGCTAATATATTCTTGGTTGATAACTTTTGATATTTTGATTTGGATTTTATTATTTGGGAGCTCGAAGTGATTCTTTGAGATGCTGTGGGCTTTAAAACTGTACTTAGCATGTTCGGTGCAACATCAGAAAATTGACTCATAATTTTTGCCCATGCAGCGCATTACTGAACGGCAAAACAAGGTTGTAATTACTGACAGGATGTGGGCTCGGCTTCTTTCTTCAACCAATCAACCAAGCTTCTTGTGTCCAAAAGAGGTGGAAAAGGTGAAAAAGGAAGAGAAATTGAAAGAACTGCTAGCTGCGGATAATGGCAAGACACCGGCATCTAAGACCCCAGCATTGAAATAAAAAAGCCATTAACCACTGTAATTGATCAAGTTATGGTACTTCAAATCTGTTGTACTTTAATACTGCTTAGATTAATAATTCGGCCTTGTGTAGGAACAATTTGAAGGTTGCCAGTCTGTTGCAGTGCCTCTGCAGTGGACTATAACCCAGTAAAGTCTCTATTCTTTCTGGGTATCAGAGAACGAGATACTATGTTGTGCCCACATACTTTTTTGTATGTTACTTTTGCAGATGTAATATTGCTCATTGTCATTTGGAAACTTCAAACACATTTTAGACTCTGTTTGCTCGAGCTGTTTAATCAATGTATTGAAAATTTTGTTGTGTTGTTTAGACATTTGTAGATTGTGCAAATTTGGAAATAATTACGGGAAATTGAATTAATTCAGCTTACAATATACGGTGCTCTTTTAATTGGCTTACAATTTATACGGTGCTCTTTTAATTTTTAATTTTAAAGCACATGATATGAGATTTTGGTTCCATACTAATCTAACTTTATGAGATTTTGGTTCCATACTAATCTAACTTAATCTAACTTTTGAATTTAGAGATCAGAATGTTTAGCATATATATACATTACTAGTATTTTCTACTTGCGCGAAAATTCGTACCTAATATTAAAACATTAATTAAAATTTGTAATTTGAATTATATATACACAAATAATATATGTATTTTATATGATTTACCATTCATAGAAATTTAATTAAAATATAATTACCATTAAATTAATTATATAATGATTTTAATAAAATGATAATTAAAGAATAGGAAAAAGATATGATAGATATAGGTGTATGGTAATAATGATGGAGTTAAAAGTAACGGTGTAAGGGTAATTTTGTATAACAAGAATGTATTAGGGGCAATTTTGTCTAATAACATTGAAGTGTACAACATTTAAAGTGTAATGTATATATTTATTAGCATACAAAAAGATGGACATAAATCAATGATATAACCTTGATTGAGAGTTATTAAGTTTTTAGATATAAAAGATATGCATAGTAAATTTTTAAGTTCAGGTTTAAACTTTTAAGTTGAGCTTTTTTAAACACAACCCTTAATATATGCTAAATTGCTCATAAATTGTCCCTATCTCACTATATAATTAATCAAATGTAATTAAGTTAGTGATTTTTTTTGGCATACAAAACATTACTGCACTCCTGCCTAGATACACCAATTTAATACTCTCTCCCTTGAACTTTTATTATAGCTCAATATCGGCAATTCAAGCATCTAATATCTAATATCCAGTTTAATTGAACTTCAATGTATGATTTAAAGGATAGTGAAGAATAAAGTTTGTCTTTGGAAAATTAAGCCCCCAAAAATGGAATATTTACTTTGGAGAGCTGTAAAAGGGATTCTCCTCACTACTACCAATTTAATAGTGAAGAGAGTGGAGGTAAGCCCTTCTTGCCCAATGTGTAGCACCCATCATGAAGATGTAATGCATGCTCTCTTATTGTGTGATTTCACCAAGCGTGTTTGGCATGAATCGGCTCTCCCAATTTCATGTGTGGTTGGTGATACCTTCCTTCTTGGCTAGACAATGCAATGGAGGCGTTAGGGGGGAAATACATTGACTGAAGTAGTGGCTGTCAATCTGTCATGCATGAAATTTGGAGGGTGCGAAATGGCGCAATCTGGGAAGCAAAACTGCCTTCCCGTGCAAGCTAACCCACAGCAGCTCCATTCATGCTTCTCTAATGCAGGTTTCAACCCCTCAACAAACAAGGCCACATACAGAGCAATACTTTTCTCACCTTCCGGAGACTTTGTTGCTGCCGTAAATGGAGTATTGCCAACATGTACGTGCCCTCTAATGGCAGAAACCCTAGCGTGCAAGGAAGCAGGATCGCGGGATAACCACAGTCCATCTACACATTGACAGTTCTACGTTGCAATTTTTGAATACTATTGACTATATTACAATGTAGTATCTGTTCATACATACTTTCTCAACCTACAGAAGCAAGGTTGAAGCACAACGAGCCAACGCCCCCACTGGGGGTCGAACCTGTGACCTCTCACTTGGGAGGGCCACAGCTATGCCACTTGACCACAAGGCCTTTGAATATTCTTGTGTCATTTTTCTATTTGCTCTATCTCATTAGTTCACAGGAACACTAATATTCTAGCTCACATGTTAGCTTCGGAAGCCTATACTCAGGCTGACTCGTTGTATTGGGACTTTGTCTCCCCTAATTTTGTCACTATTCTTATGCAGTAATCCATTATCGTTTTTGTTTTCAAAAAAAAATAATAATAATAATAAGTTCTCATTTCACAGCCAAATATCAAATTGATTACACTTCAATACATTAGACTGAAGACATATAAATGAATATAGTTCAAAGTGGTCACAAATCAACAGCCTGAGATGTCAGGTACGACATAGTTAAGAATCCTTAGATATTACCTGATCAGCTATATTTCGATTTTGACTCCTTGGTAGAAGATACGGTGGGAGAAAAGATGGGATCACAAATGCAACAACCAAGCACAGTATTGCAAACATGACAACATACCATGCTTTCTCTGGAATGCCTAAATATAGTTCGTCACAAACTGCCATGAAATATTATATCACATCAGACAACTGTCGGTCGTACTAAACAATATCAACTGAAGAAAAGAATAAATCCATGTATGAATGCAGCTGCACATGATAACACCAGATTCTAGAAGCCAACATCAATGCCAAAGCTCTAAATCTCTAATCAAGTTGGAGACCTTATGCTAAGAAAGTTAGCCATCAACCACTAAAATGACTACACAATTATCAAGGGAACCGGGGGGGGGGGACTAACCATCCATGGGAGACAGTAGTTTTTTTAAATTAATCAAAAAGTAAGTTGGTTTTAGGCACAGGACTGAACTGGAGACAATATTAGAAGTGACCAACAAATGACACTGCAGACACAGTTTAAATCATTATAAAGTTGATTGTAGCAGAATTAGATTCCATTCATAGAGGAATATCGAGAGGACTTTGGTACAAAGATACACTGTAATCTGAACCAAAGATATTTACACAGCAAAAACACCTTAAAGTGTAAGGTGCAGAACAAATCCTTATCTAGAAAGGTTACAAAAACTATTAATCTGTGGGATCAAGACCACCAACTAGCTGTGATAAACAAAAATTAAGCCTAACAAACCACCTGGAATATATTAATCCAACTAACAGTCTAACACTGAAGCAGCCAAATCCTTGTCCTTATGGTATATCCTATATTTTAGGTCACTTGCAATTATTAAGCAATTATTGAAGCAGATCTGTCCTAAAGATTATAGAACTTAAGCACCTATCTCTTTTCAAGATACAAAGTAAAGGATCTCTTCTAGGGGTCATGGGAGATTGGAGGTCTTCCCTATGTGCCCTAGTCAAGAAAATAGAAATTTCAAATCTTGAAATGGGCATGTTTCCCACATATTGCAAATGTTTCACTTCTCAATGAGAGCCTTAACAAAGAAATAAATTGTCAATCTTAAAAAAATGAGTATGTTCTCCCAAAATGAAATTGAATGAACGACTTCTCTGGGTTTGTAGGTGCTACATTTACTTACCAAAAGCAATAATGTCACTCAGGTTGGAAATACTTAGCATCATTTATAGGAGACAAATGGAGGTAACCTAGTACACTCCACAAAAGTGAGACAACACTTAAATGGTACTCCAGTCATGCAAAATGAAATGATACTGAACAGAGAATTGGATCATTGGAAATCCCATAATGCAGATTTGATCAATCAGATTCTTCATTGCAAGAAACAATATAATATTCTCAAAGATTTTTGATAACTTTTTTATACATCAGGTTCCAAAAATTTTCAAACGAATAGTTGCAATGCCAGGCTTCCAGTTATAGATAATTAAGGCATTACTACACACAGAGTGAAGATACAAATTTTTCTTGTTTGGCCCAGCTTAATTTGGAGTTATCTACTCCAAAAAGCATAAGTTGGGCAAAAGAGTAAAAGTAAAACGAGGCTATGAAGGTTAGATAAGAGGCAAAAGCCACTCTTTCAAGAAGATCATACTGGGCCAAACAAGCATGTCAAAGTATTTAAATTATATGTTCGAGTACCTATATTGAATATGATGAATTTTCTTTCTTGCACTCCACGTATAGCAACAACCCCCTCAGGCTCCACAGTTACCAGTACAGACATAGCACCCTGCACAAAACTAATTTATTTAGGGCATCTGCTGAGATGAAAAGGGTGTCAAAACAAAATATAATTGTTATTTATACATTTTAAGGAAATACTATTATACTCTTTACCTGGTTATCAAGCAAGTCCAAGACATCAGTCTTGAATATTAATTTTTCAGTATTCAGTAATTTTCTTTCCCTATTTAGCTCCAACCCTGAACTATCTTTCTTGAGTTGTAAAGAAAAAGTAGCTGGTATCTGCTATTCATTAAACAGAATAATTCAGTTTTGATACATTGAAGTAAACATTGACAAACAGAGGACAGGATTAAGATATACATACAGAAGCAGGATAAGATATCTTTACTTCATACCAAGTGTGAGATTTCAGTCCCTGCAAATGGTACAGTCGGGATCCTGACTGTAATGGAATAGTCTCCTTCTGTAGCTCCTCCCCAACATGCAAGACTTTGGTCTCATGCCTATAAATATTGTATTACGTTGGACTTCAGTAAACTCAATGTCAGGAATTTTACCAATTCACAATCTTGATCAATTTAATGCAATAGAAGAAATAATACAACTTCTCCATACACAATTTTATAGCCATCAAATGGAAGTCAAGCCACTTTCGGAATACTACTTGAAAAAAAAAATACCCAAGAGAAATGAACGGTAAACAGCTCTATAAATTAAAAAAAAAAAATTATATTATTTGACAGTTCTATAGACACAGCTCCATCAAAATCCAAGATAACCACAAAGCCTTTCTTCACTTCCATCAGATTTTTCTCAGTTATATGACTTATGAAATGAACCAAAAGTGGTACTTACTTACTCCCATAACTCAGTGCTGGACCAATGAGGCTGAAGTTAATAATGGATATCAAAAAGAGAACATGCTTTCGATACGAACAAAGCATTTTCAGATAATCACTCATCTACAATTCAAAACTTGACCTGGAAAACTAAAACAAACTACATTCAGTGTGAAGATGAAAATCGAAGCATAAACTAAACCATCCTATAAAAGCTTTGCATATGAACAATAAAATACACTCCGTATTTAAACTCCCATCTGGGGCAACATGAACTAATGTTTATCCCAAATGCTAAAATTGAAATAAGTCATGTAATTAAATTGAAGCCCTAATTAAGCAATCAAATTGATATAAATTCAGTAAAAAGTAGATATGAGAGAAGTAAACTTGCTGTTTTGGTAGCCGGGAGGGAGTGACCGGCCACGACGAGCAGCAGTGCTGTTTGGCAACAAAGCGGACAAGGGGCTACACTTGTTGGCTGCTGGAGGATTTTCTTTTATTTTTCAACTAGTATGGTTCCATATTATTTATCAAATTTAAATGGTGCAAATAAATAAATAAATAAATACTCAAAATATTATATAATATTCTGACAATATCTTACTATAATAAAATGACAAAAACTTGTGTCATACCGTCTCACGGATATGGAACGGGTCGGGTTACACAATTATATGTGTCAACATGTACATACCATGTGTATTTTTATGGTTATCTCTCTCTGCTTTTCATCATACGCGCTCCATGTGCTCTCAATCTCCCTCATCCTTGCATCTGGCGCTCACCATCTCCGGCTCCTCCCATCTCCTCCGCTCAAGCTCTCCGCCTCCTCCCATCTCCTCCGTCTCCATTTCCGCTACAGCCTCCAACTCTTGGTAAGTATTGCAATTTGACTAATGAGCATTTATGTTATTCAAATCCTCCAACTGATGAGAATGTAAAGAATCGCAATTATTATGAGGACAAAGGCCTGTACAGCAATCACCGATTAGGGAATAAACAACTTCATATAATATGAAAGAACTCAATATCAGATAAAACATTGAAAGCATCACTTCTCAACAATTTTGGAGACAAAACACAAAAGAAAGCACACCAATAGATGTGAATGGCGTGAAATGGATAGATACTTAGAAACCTAGCAGAACACTTTGCAGAAAACTAAAAAGATTGAGGACTGCAACACATTGCATTCTTCAACTGTATCTAAAAATCATATTAGTTCATACATTTGAACACAGGAAAAACATAAGCATCAAGTAATTCTAACTAAGACTCAATTTCGATTATTTATCAGATGGACTAATGGGAATCATCTTGATCAATATTGCCAATTCAATTCAATGCAACACAAACAAGGCATGTTTTAATTGAACACAAAATTAGACTAAGAAGATATGGAGCTTGTTGAATACAGAGTATAATGAAAAACACATTTTTCTATAAGCATCAACCAGAACGTATTATGAATCAAAATTGAACATTTTGATAACAAAAATCAAAACAATCCTCGATAATGAAATCACACAATTTAACTTAAAAAGATTTATAGTATATCAAGAAAAATCAGAGCTCGACCTCTCAAGCTTCCTACTTCTTCACTCAATCCTGAGGGATCTCAACGTCTCTATCACCTTAACAATCAAACACAATACTAAATAGCACAAATATACTACTTTTAAACACAAATGAATACTCAACACTTAAATCATTAAACTTAATACTTTATAGCCTAAAACTAGTACTTTAAAACACAAATAAATACTCAACACTTTAACCATTCAACCTAATACTTTATAGCCTAAAACTAGTACTTTAAAACACAAACTATGTGGTGAATTAGTGGTTGTAGTTCATGCGTTTTAGCCTTATTCATTGGTGGTGCATCATTTTTAACGCATTGTGATAATGAGTTGATGGCATAAAAAATTGTTCTCGACTTTCTCGATCTTCTCTATTTTTCTCGTTTTTGGTTCTTAACTCGAAAAAAAAACAAAAAACTATAGATACATTTGCAACGCGAGTGTATCATAATGCTAACACATGTTAATTAATTGGTGGTAAAATACTAAACAATCTCTAGATGTGAACACGAACTCAATAGGTTTTAGTATTTGGATATTCACTAATTGAGTTTTGAAATCATTTTTAGTAATTGGATGAATTATTCTGATTAGCCCACAATTTAATTGACTTAGTTATAGATGTCATATTTGTTTTATTTATATATTTATCAATAATAACTTACTAATTTATAATTTTTCATCTATCCCGTCTATTACTAACATTGACATCATAAATTTAATGAAATTATATGTAATTTTTGTTAAACGGGAAGCGGTCATATAATTGAGGACAACAATCAACCTATAACTTATTTGATAGTTATAAGATTTTATTAGAAGTTTGATTTCTTACCAGACTAGTTTAACTTCCTAGTCCTTTAATCGTTAGGATTAAAAAAAAAAAAAAAACTTTACGGTAGGGCAATCTTTTGTCATATAATTTCATAAAAATTCTGGGCAATACCTCCTGTTATTTAAAAATAAAAACAAAGAGGCTAAAAACTTCAGAATCGAGAATTACGTCTCGAGCTTCTAAACCCCGCTAAAAATCTTCAGAATGGAGAAGAAATCATAGAGAAACCGACTAGAACGGTTCAACTCAACGTTAGTCGTAAGAATTCTGGAAGGATGGTGAGTTGCGGCGAGTAATCGTGCTTGTGATTCCATTTCAGTGAAATATCTTCAGTATAATGTGGTTTTTATCTGCTTATTTTTTCTTTGTTTGGGTTTTCAGTTCTCCATCTCAGCGATAAATGATACCGATTCTCGAACCAAATGGGAACCCCTAGCTCCAACAAAAGAAGCCCAGGCAAATTATGTTACTCTTTTCTACATAATTGCTTCATATATTTTTATTATGTGAATATATATGAATGTCGAAGTGCTTCGAATTTTTGTATTAAAGTTTTTTTTTTTTTCTTTTTCTAAGCTTAATGTGAAATTTGTAATATCTCTCTTTAGAGGTGTTTGTAGTTTATGCTAAAACTGTCTGTTAACATACCTAGATTGTATTTTTGTTTTCAATGATTGAATCATGTGCAAAATCCTTTCCTGAGCTTTACTAATTTTAAATGCATCATTTATTAAATTAAAAAATGCAATGACAAAAGCAGTTCCTTGGAATCATATTACAAAAGATTGATCATCACAGGGAGAGCTGACTTGGGTCCATTCAAGTAGTTTTGTAATCACATCCTTAAATCTATTTGGAGTTTTCTAAATTTTTGTTTTTTTTTTTGTTGAATTATGCTACGAAAAGCAATGGAGTACTTTCTTAGAGTTGCTCCTTCTCTATTGCCAAAAAATAGATGAGATTGTTGAAAGGGTGGGGGTTTAAGTGACTAAAAAGAAGATTAAGGTGGTAAGGTGCCAAAAAAGTGAATTTAGATGGGGCAAAGTCCATTTTGATGATTGTCAAAAGATCAATTTTTACCCCTCTTAATCTGCCTCTCTTGATTTCTGGGTGTGCCCAAATAACAAAGTTTCATGTGCAAAATAATTTGTTTTCTGAATTGGAAAATATAAAATGGAAAATGCTATTTTTCACCTTAACAATGGAATTTGGAAACCACTATATGTTTAGTTGCAAAAGAATGTTTTCCATTATCCATCTCCCTTTTTCTAAAAGTTTCCTAGTTCTGTTTTCCATTGGAAAACTAGAAAACATGTTCAAATTCAATTTTTTCCCACTTTAAAAAAATATGATGAAGTTATTCAAAATCTAATTGTTTTATTCATATAAATGTACCAATATGAGTGATAGAGGATAATAATGGTAGTGTTGGTGGTATTAGGCAGGTGGCAGTGGAGGAATAGGTAGGTGGGGTGGAGTAGGTAAGTTCGGTGGAGTTGGTAATCATGATAGAAGGCTCATGCATGTTTTTGTATTTGGAAAAATTGGGAAAACATATTTTTAGTGTTATTTAAATTCCTTTGTTAAGTTGTAAATGGAGTTTATAAACACTTCCTATTTTCTAATTTAGAAAAAGGTTCAATTTGAATAGAAAACTCTATTTTCTAGTTTTGCAAAGAGCTAGGAGAACTCTCCAGTTACTAAGTAGGCAACCTGTGGAAAACTAGCAATGCTGAAGACATTGAGAAGACAATCAATTAGTTTTAGAACATAAAATATGTTTTATGCATATGTATGAAGGTCCCGACTCTTGTGTACTAGGGTTGTCTGTCCTTTTATCCATTGCTTTGCATTATGAGAAAGCTTTTGATAAAGTTATTTTATTTTTATTTTTTATAATCTAACAATAGAAATGAAAGAATGAAAGGAAGGCGATTTATAACTAGACACCAAGTCATTCTATCCAATAGAAGACACAACAAAAATGCCAGGATTTGGAAAATGCTTATGTTATTCTGTGACCTGATAGGCTAAATACTTGCAAAATTTCACATTTGTACCAGATTGTTTGCTCCAGATTTTCTCCCTTAGTGAGCAAAAGGAGGTCCATAGGATGTCATATAAAAGAGTTCTATAGTTTTCTCCACTCACAAACCTTTACTTCCACAACTATCTTAATCATGCAATGCAAAGACAGCTTCTCATGAATCAAGATTCTCACTATGGTTCAGGCAACAATACCCACATGTGAAAGAGTGACTTACAGCGTAGTGTTTAGTCTTTTAATTACCAAATAATATATGATGATGACCTTTATCGAAAAGGGGACATTAATTTTCTGGAATAATAAAGAAACAAAAGATTCTGAGGGAAAAGTAGGCAAGATCAGAAAGATTATGATGAAAATTAGAGTTTTCATATTTAGTGAGTGCAAGTTTTTAAATGCTACTGTTTTTGGGAGTTATTGTGCTAAAAATTATGAAATATTTCAATAAGGTGCTAACTGTTAAGAGTATCAGAGTGAAAATAAACATTACCTTTTTTATTATTTCCATGTTACTGTTATTTGGAGGTCAGTCTTTAAAATTGATCTATTCTTTTATTCAGACAGTATAGAGCTATATTAGTTCTCTGTTTTGCATGTGGTTTTTGAATAAAGACAACTTATTTGATTCATTCATTGGTTGTCTCAGGAATTTCATCTTTCACAAACTTATCATGAAGGACTTCTGAAATTACAAGCTAAAGAATATGAAAAGGCCCGTGAACTTCTAGAGGCTGTCTTGAAAGATCCCTTGATTGGAAATGCCAAGGTATTGTAACATTATTTGTTTTCTTTCATGCCTATGAATTTCTATATTTCCCAGTACTTATGATATTTTGATTCCCCCCCTCTCTTTCTAGGTGGATAGTAGTTCTACTGATGGCCACCTTTTACAGCTTAGGTATGGAACTGGCATCTCCTTCTCAAAATAGGCTCATGTTCTGTTATTGACTTATCCATGTTATTTAATTTAATATTTATCTAGTTCAATTACAAAATAAATTTTGGTTCGGAGGCATTACTAGTTCAGTTACAAAGTAGATTTTGTCTGGGGGCATCAATTGAGGAAAAGATTTTTTTGAATTTGAGCATTTTAGAATGTTACTCAAAAATTGCTCTTATGCACATTGTGATAACACATTGTAATGCTGAAATACTCAAAATTTGTTCTTCATTGTTTCTTGATATGTAAAGCTGGTTCTAATGTTGTAAGCTAGAGATATCAGTGCATTATGCATGTACGGTATACAATAATCTCTGTTTTATTTTATTTATTTATTTATTTTTTTGGTGGGGAGAAGGGGAAGGGGAAGGGGAAGGGAGTGGGTAGGTATTCTAAGATAAAAGTTCTTGGTTATTATTACCCAGCACTTATTTAGCTTTTCTGCAGATTTTTGGCACTGAAGAATCTTGCTGCTGTTTTTCTTCAACAAGGTTCTGCCTATTATGAAAATGCTTTACAATGCTATCTTCAAGCTGTTGAGATTGATACAAAAGATTCTGTACTCTGGAACCAGCTGGGAACCCTGTCATGCTCAATGGGGTTATTGAGCATTTCACGTTGGGCATTTGAACAAGGATTATATTGCAGTCCCAATAATTGTATGCACATTTATTCATTTCTTGGAATCTCTTGAGTTTACTGTGCTGTACCACTAATTATTATTCTATTCTATTAAGAACACCATTCTAGTTGACTAGTTGAATTATTTTCTAACCATGTAATGGCACTCTTTGGATGTTAAAAGAATATTATTTTTTACTGAACTCTTTCTGGAACAAATTGCAGGGAATTGTATGGAAAAGCTCATGGAAGTTCTTGTTGCTATTGGTGATGAGGTTGCCTGCCTTTCTGTTGCAGAACTAATTTTAAGGCATTGGCCATCTCATTCTCGTGCTTTGCATGTTAAAAACACCATTCAAGAGTCTGAACCAATTCCATTCTCTCCGAGAGGCATAGATAAGCTGGAACCAAAACATATCCGACTGAAATTTCCGGAGAAGAGAAAAACAACAGAAAGTGACCCAGATGATGATGTTTCAACTAAAAAGTTGAAGCAATGTATGGAGTTTCACCTTCCAGAAGTTACCTTCACAGCCCTTGCTGACGAACTCCTCAAAATATTACGTCCATTGGCTGAATGTTCTTCTGAACTTGGAACAGGAAATTATAGGCCAGGTGACACTAGGATTAGTATACAGCTACCTCAAATGTCACAAAAGAGTGTAGATTCAGTAGAAAGTAAAGAACCTATTTTCTCTCAATGCAGTGAAAGCAATTTCAGTGGTGATTGCAGCTCTGATAAAGGTATTGTTTCAAGAGAAAAGGAAACAGTCAGTTGTGGGGAACAACCTCAAGAGAGGCGAAGTAGCCGCCTTGAACGGCTCAGGAGTCGAAAGCCAGGTAAAGAAGAATTAGATTTTGTGGCCAATAAGGATCTGGCTAAAGTTGTAACGAAGTTCCTACAACCTTTTGTTGTTAATGAAACTGGAATTAGAGATTATAAGGGTGAAAATAGTTGTTCCTACCAAAGTAAGACTGTAGATGAATCACTTTATTTTGAGTATAATGATGTTATGAAATTCATCCAGAAAACTGGTAGAAATTGTGGTGCTTATCATTTAGGGCACTTGCTTTTAGAAGAGGTTGCTGCCAGAGGCATTTTGCATCAGGATGGCATTTCTAGATTTTTGGACTTAGAGAAGTTGACAAGGCATTGGGGTCAGGAAAGAACTCCGGAATGTTATCTTTTTCTTGCTGAGTTATATTATGATGTTGTGTTGTGCTCTCATGACACATCAACAACAGCAGGCTTTATATCAGAGACAACATATAACCTATGTAAAATAATTGAATCTGTTGCATTGGATTACCCATTCCAACTTAATAGTGTGGATGGAAATGAAAACTTTTCTGCTGCAGATGGTTTTCCGAGCAACTGTTCTAGCAGTACTCTTTTGAAGGACAATTATCCCTTTTGGGTTCGTTATTTTTGGTTAAGTGGACAGTTATCGAAACTGGATGGTGACAAAGAAAAAGCTCGAAAAGAATTCTCCATTTCATTTGCATTGTTGACAAATGAGGTAAATAAGAATGGCTCTCAGCCAGTTTGCTTACCCCACTGCAAAAGCATTAGAAAGCTAACCGTAGATGGAGTTCTACATGAAATTCACTTATTGGAGGTTGAATTTCTTTTGAAGGATACTATTAATAAGACGATTGATGAAAACATGTACTCTGAATGTGTAGAAATACTTGCTCCTCTTTTATTTTCCTCGAAAGACGCTCATCTTGGTGCATTATACACTGCCAATCAAGGAGGTGGAGAGTGTACTTCAGTTGAACTATCTGCATTAAATGTTCTACTCAAGGCATGCCAACAGGCAGAACCTATGGATATCGATGTCTACCTGAGTTGTCATCGAAGGAAACTACAGATACTTGTTGCTTCAGCTGGTGGGGAAGACAGTCTTGATTCCCATAAGATGAATCTCTCTGTTAGTGAAACAGAATCAAAAGAAAGTCCAAACAACCTACAGTGCCATATGTTTGCTGAAGAAGTGAAGGCAATTTCCGAATGTATCTCAAGGATAAAGAGCATCATGTCTGGAAATTCTGTATGTTCTTCATTCTTATAATTTGGCTCATTTTTGTTTTAGTAGATGGATAGGCTTTTTTGCTTGTTCCAATAATAATACTTGAACAATATTTAGATTGGTACTGTGGTTTAAGACTGGTTGGAAGCAGTGCAGTCATGGATTCAATTTCACAGTCATTCTCAGCTTGACCTATAAACTTTTATAACTGCAGTAACTGTGACCTGGTCTTCATTGGATTTTTAATGTCAATAGTTTAGTACCTGTAGTCATTGTTACTGGAAAATCCTTCTAGAAAGCTAGAGATTTAAGCATATTATATTGCCTGCAGATTAGTATACACTATTATTTTCATGTCTCTTTGAGAAAACTAGTTGAGCTGCTTTGTATTCTGGATCATGACACATTTTTCCTTGCAGAATGTTCTTGTTCAGACAACTATTCTTGTCGATATTCAGTCCCTGCTGCTAAAACTTATGTGCAAAATTGCAAATTCATATTTATGTCAAAGATCCTCTGTAATGGAAAACTCAGATCAAAGTGAACCAAGAGATCGATGCTACTTTATTGATGCGGCCATTGCTTTCTGTAAACTTCAACACTTAATTGCCAATGTGCCTATTAAATCTCAGGTGGGACACGTCTCTTACTATGGATGATATGGATCTTTACATTTCAGTATTCTGGTAGTAGTGTTCAAGTTTACTTATCATGAATATTTGTCTCCTAAATTTCTAGTTCTGTTCTTATCTCAAAGTTCCCCATTCATAAGTAACTCCTTTAAACTGCATATACCAGACAGAGTTGATTGTAGCAGTCCATGACATGCTTGCTGAGTTTGGTCTCTGCTGTGCACGTGGGGATGGGGAAGAGGAAGAAGGAACATTTTTAAAGTTTGCAATAAAGCACCTATTGGCCTTGGATATGAAGCTTAAGTCTACTTCTCTCTCTCCCTGCAAGGAATCTGAAATGCATCTTGATCAACAGCCTTCCCATGATAATCATGTTAAGAGGTCTGACCAGCTCTCTCAGGGTAACCATGCTGACAGCTCAGTGAATGAATCGAAATTAGATGTGCTGAATGTGGAAGTACCACAGGCAGAAACAGATGAAGCCAAAGCTTCAGACGAAAATATTGTTCAAAGTATGCACTCAGAGAACACTTCCCCTGATAAAGGTTCTGAAAATGAGAAAATAGAAGTTGCTACTGACAAAAATGTTGGTGATGATCCTAGATTAAAGAAAGAAAATCATGCTGTTGAATGTGAAAATGAACTAACTGAGGATGAAAGGGAGGATCTTGAAATTGGGATTGACAATGCATTGGACCAGTGTTTTTACTGTTTGTATGGTCTGAATCTAAGGTCTGATTCATCTTATGAAGATGATTTAGCCATCCACAAGAACAGAAGCCGATGTGATTATCAGACAAAGGAACAGTGTGCTGATGTTTTCCAATACCTACTTCCCTATGCTAAAGCTTGTTCTGTGAGTATCTCTTCTCTTCTCCATCTTCTAGACTGTCTCCTTTTAACCTCACCGTCTATGGGAATGACAACAAACAAACTAATTAGTACTCCGTAGTATTCAAATCATCAATTATGTTATGTAGTAATTTTTCCAGGTCTTCTGCATGAAAATTGTAATTCTTAGTCATTTTAATTTTGGGTGTCAATCAGAAAACTGGACTGGCTAAACTTCGGAGAGTACTAAGAGCTATTCGCAAACACTTCACAAAACCACCTGAGGATATTTTAGCTGGAAATGCAATTGATAGATTCTTAGACAATCCTGATTTGTGTGAAGACAAACTATCAGAGGAAGCAGGATCTGATGACTTTCTTGATACCATGACGGGTATAATATTTTCAGACCCTGGAGGCCTCATACAACAGAAAGAGTCATCAATACATAGGTAAATATACTTAAGTAGGTTGACTTTGAAATTATGTATGCAATATTCATTATGAGTCAGGAATGTACTGTGCAAATTGCTAAATCAGGAATGGACTGTACAATATGCTAAATCTTGTTTGCAGCTCTGAGCCATACCTTGAAGTTTATAGCAATTTGTATTATCTCCTTGCTCTATCTGAGGAACTGAGTGCAACTGATAAATGGGCTGGCTTTGTTCTTACTAAAGACGGGGAGGACTTTGTTCAGCAAAGTGCAAATCTTTTCAAATATGATTTACTATACAATCCATTCCGCTTGGAGAGCTGGCAGCGGCTTGGAAACATTTATGATGAGGTAAATATTTTCTCTCCATCAATGGAGATGCTGCAAAGTTGAAGGAACTCTTTATTAAGAGGGAAAGGATTGTGAATTGACACTTCTTGATGTCTTCATTGATCAAAGACTTATTTTTCCATGCAGGAGGTGGACTTGCTGCTTAATGATGGCAGTAAGCAGATAAATGTTTTGGGATGGAGGAAGAATGCTACACTTCCTGAGAGAGTTGAGGCAAGCCGAAGGAGGAGCAGGCGGTGCTTATTGATGACCTTAGCTCTAGCGAGGACAGCAGTTCAACAGGTTTAGTTCTCCCATTTAATTTTACAAATGTCTTGGATGGTATTACAAATTTACAAGGGTAGAAAACTACTCGTATCTTCTGTCATATCATCTCTGGGTTGGCTTATCTTGCATACACACATCTATTAAAAATGACTCTTTGTCTGATTTCAGGCTGAGATACATGAATTATTAGCATTAGTGTACTATGATGGTCTTCAGAATGTTGTACCCTTTTATGATCAAAGATCTGTTGTACCATCCAAAGATGCAGCTTGGATGATGTTCTGTCAAAACTCAATGAGGCATTTCCAGAAGGCCTTTGCACACAAGTATGTTCTTTTACTTTCATTGCAAGTTCTTTCAATTATTTCTTGATCAAAATGGTAACCTTGCCTGTGAACTTCAGGGAAGATTGGTCTCATGCATTTTACCTGGGAAAACTTTCTGAGAAGCTTGGGTACTCACATAACACATCATTCTCATACTATGCTAAGGCTATGGCTTTGAACCCTTCAGCTGTAGATCCATTCTACAGGATGCATGCTTCACGGTTGAAGTTACTTTGCACATGCGAGAAACAAAATGAAGAGGCTTTAAAGGTTCTTTTTCTACAACCTATTCCTATTTCCTCAGTTGGTCATTCTTATCATCTTCTTTAATTCTTAATATCTAATAGACATGTTACTACACAATGAATATGACATGCCGAGAATTAGTTCTCGGATGAGGTTTAGTGAATTTGCTTTTACCATTCTGATTAGGGACGGTTTTTCTCTCTACTGGATGCCCATATATTTTTGTTGATATAATTAATGCCTGGTTGTATTTCAGGTTGTTGCAACATATTCTTACAATCAATCAACAAGGGAAGCTGTAATGGATATCCTTCATAAAGTAAGCCCTAAAATACCCGAGCCATCTTTGTCTACAGAGGATAGCAGCTCAAATGCTTGCTTCGAGAATAACAGACAAGTGGATTTACACAAACTTGAAGAGGTTTGGCATATGCTTTACAGTGATTGCCTTTCAGCTCTGGAAGTTTGTGTTGAAGGGGACCTTAAACATTTTCATAAGGCTAGATATATGCTTGCTAAAGGACTGTACCGAAGAAATGGGGACGGTGATCTGGAGAGGGCAAAGGAGGAGCTTTCCTTCTGCTTTAAATCACACCGTTCATCCTTTACAATAAACATGTGGGAGATCGACAGTATGGTCAAGAAAGGAAGGCATGTATTAACACTTTTTTGCATGCTCTCTTGTTCATCATCTTCTTTAATAGCTTAAAGATCAGAAATTTTCTCTTTCATTCATCTATTATTTTAAACTTTTATTTAGAGGGTATTTTGGGTAATGACAAATGAAGTTATGAATTTATTGAGTGGGATAATTTTTGTTAGGCATTCCAATATAGTTAGGAGGACAATTTAATAGACAGAGGGAGTAGTTTTTAACATGTGTTGAATATGGAAGCCTGCACAACACTTGGTTTTGCAATGTTTATGAACTTTTCAAACTATAGAACTCAAAGGTCAAGTGCATAAAAGGGCAAATTATAGGAGTCCTGGTGGGCTTCATGCTGAATGTTCATTGCCTTTAATCTAAATTTTTATCATTATTATGCTTGTTGCTTTTGAAGTAAATGTTCATCAGAATTTTGAGTAATGTTCATTGAAGCTTGCATAGCTATGTGAGCAAAGATCCATAGTTTACTGAATTACTAATTGGCTTACACCGTGTTTCGAGACTAAGGCAAAGTGTTTAGTAGAGTTAATGTGGAGAGTAGTCTGAAATTACTGTAACAGGAGAGGGCTGTCCTTAACTGTACCAGCCCAAAAGATAACAATTTTAACTTTCTTTGCAAATTAATGTGATTTGAAGTCAAGTAGAGAGATACAATTAGGTCAGGGTTTTGTCCCCACTAGGTATTAATTTTCTATGTAGTTCAAATATTGATGACATATCTTCCGCTATACCAATTACCAAGACACTCATTATCTTAAAATTTTATGCCAGGCGCAAAACTTCAGGTGTTTCAGGGAACAGGAGAGCCCTGGAAGTTAACCTTGCTGAAAGTTCAAGGAAGTTTATTACTTGCATTCGGAAGTACATCTTGTTCTATTTGAGGTTGCTGGAGGAGACAAGAGATGTCTCCACCTTTGATCGGGCTTATATTTCTATTCGGACAGATAAAAGGGTACTAAACTTCTGAATTAGCTTGATTTTTCATTATTTAGCTTCTAAATTCATAATATTGACACCCAGGCCAGGGGTGATCTTCTCTTCTTCTTTTGGGGGTAGATGAATTTTAAATAAAAATTACATACTTGTCCCCTTAGCTATGCACAAGGTGTACACATACAACAACCGTACCCCCTGGAACATATCTAAACAGAGCGAAGAAAATATTGGAAGTCATAATGAACACATTATTGAAGTAGACAGAGGCACACTAATATTACTGCAAACTGCATACAGAGTATTACAGGTTTTTTAGCAAGTTATGAGATTTAATCATAATGCACTTTCTAGACATTCAATAGCCACAAGATTGCTTCAATTAATTTATTGCAGTCACTTTTTCCTTTTTCTTCCATTTCTTAGGATATTTCAAACTCTGACGTTCTTTTTCCCATCGCCCCCAATAAAGAGAACATTTATCCAGGACTAAGCAGTGTCATCCTAGATGTACAATAGCAGATTAGTGAATCTGCACCTCTATGTACTTAATTTGTTACTTATACCATCTCTCTCTAGCAGTCCATGGCTTCTGCTCTTGAAGAAAGCAAACCTGCTGATAAAACTTTAAAGATGATGGATTTTTAATAGGACTCTTAAATATCAGCCCTTTTGCACATATCGGTTTGATGTTTGTTATAACTATCTTGCTAATTAAAAAGGAGAGAATGAAAATAGTTGTTCTTACTTCATATATTTGTCAGATCTAACGTTAATTACTGCATATTTGTTACTGGCACTGGCATTGTTAGTTTTTCTGAGATAATAGCTTAGTGATTCATGGTCATCTGTTTTTGAATTCTGTGTCTAGTGCTTCCAAAAGAAGCTTTCAAACCCATGGAAAGTTGGAGAAAAATGTACTTCCATTGTATATGTCTAATATCTTTTTTCCTGTAGATGATCAGTGCAGAGCCTGGAAATTGGTCCTTGGAAATTCATGGGTTTAATCTTACTTTCTAGATGATATGAGATAATCCAAAAATAGAATTTAGGCTGCAACACTGGTTCCTTGTCCCAACACTATTAACATGCTTCAAAGTTCAAATGACTTAGTTGTACTTGCTTTCTATGTTTCATTCTCCACTTAAGAGGAGGTTTATCTGACATTCTGATGTGTTGTGTTTTTCAGTTCTCTCTATGCCTTGAAGATCTCATCCCAGTTGCTCTTGGGCGATATGTAATGGCGATAATTTCATCTCTACACCAAACTATTGCTGGCTCTGATACTACTGGCAATTCTTTAGAACATCTTCTGGAGAAAATGTTCTCTCTGTTCTTGGAACAGACTGGCTTATGGTCTGATATTTCTAGCTTGTCAGAAATTAAGAGCCCAGAATTGTCAGAAAGCAGCTTATTCGGGCAAGTCATTAGTGAATTCTTCTTCATAATAACTAGCTATATGCGTGTTATAGCATTTTACTATCCGTCTTTTTTTTGTTTCTAATTCACTTTTAAGCCATGTGAAAGAAGTTTCTCTTATTTATAATAGCATCTAAATTGTTTGGTGCAGATATCTTTATCAGTATATCCAATTATTGGAGCAAAATCTCAAGGTTGAGACACTCGAAGCAATGCATGAAAAGATACGGAAGCGTTTAAAGAATCCAAAGTTGTCCAATAGTAACTTTGCAAAAGTTTACAAGTATATTTCTATTGCTTGGTGTCAATCTCTTGTAATTAGCATGGCATTGATAACGCCACTACATTCAAGACTTCCAAGTGAAATTCAAGCTGCCAATCAATCAGGTAATGGATTGGAAATCTCACATATGGTGTGTGTTGATCTGCAATCAGATGAGCTATGGAGTTCATCTTCTGAGAACCCAGATCATATGAAGAATCTTGAAAACAAATGGAATGCTTCATTGTCTAAGATCAAGAATGTAATAATCAAGAGAGCCGCAGACGAAGATTTGGAGACTGCTTCTTTGCTACTCAAGTCTTCTTACAATTTCTACAAGGACACCTCGTGTGCATTTTTGCCATCTGGTATAACCCTTTATGCAGTGCCACTTCAGTTGGCAGCAGAAACGTATATTCAACCTGGCATAGATGTGGTTGATATACTTGATATGAATACTTCCCGGAAACTTCTTTTGTGGGCCTACACACTTCTCCATGGTCATTGCACAAGTATCTCTGCTGTGATCAAGTACTGTGAAGAAATTTCAAAGGTACGTAATCCTATGCCAACTGAACTGTTCTCTTATTGTGCTCGAGTGACTGATGCATGCAGAAAATGGAGGTGCAAATTTCATCAATATGTTTCCCATTTTTTCTTATGCCATATCTTGTTTAAAATCCATTACGTGCCATCTTTGCTGAAATTCACCTTTCTTTTGCTTGTGTCTTAGTTTTGTTCTTTTGAGTTTTGGCCCCTTTGGTTGGCAAAGTATCCTGACCTTTCTGGTTTTATATATTGTCTGTTGTGCATGGATTTATCAAGGGATGTTAAAAGCTTAAGTGTGTTACTTTATAAAGATAGGAAGTTAAAGTACGTGCTACGGCCGAATTAAAAAATTTTCAAAAAGATATATTCAGTAGATAAGGCGTTGAGCAGCACAAAACACAGACAGTTACATAACTACAGTTTGAGAACATACTAATATTCATGTTGTTCTCGTTGCAGTCGAGGATGAGAAAGGGAACGGGAAGTCCTTTGGCTTCAACTACACCACCGACCCCGGCTTCTCACTCAGGTCATTTGCATACTTCCGATATTTGTTTTGAATACACACTGCCAGCTCTTACTGTCTATTAATGCCACGATTGAATTGTAGGTGGCGGAAAAGATTGTAGTGAGCGGGAGGCTTCTCCGTTATCTACTATAGTGTCTGCTTCATCAACTGAACCCGACTCTGCACACAAAATATCCATGACTTCACCCGAGGTTGAGAACAGAGAGGCTGCTGCTGCTGCTTGTACTCCGGTGCCTGAACCAGCTGGGACACCATCTGATGTTGCATGCACTTCTGCTTCTCAAAGAGGAGATTCTCGCAATGTGTCGACTTCATGTTTGCCTGAAGCTGCAGGTGCTAAAGACCCAAATATAACATCAACTGATAAGAACCCATAGATCCTGTTAGACATCCTTACTTAAATTCATGCAAAATGTGAGATACAATAATATGCAAAATATAGCAGTGGGGTGGCTATTTGGCATATTATGCCTCATCTCAGCCTAGTTAAAGAGCACCCTCTCCCCACTTCTCAGCCTGGTTGTACTTATAATCTTCTGTTAGGAAAAAAAAGAGTCTTTTCTTGCCTTCATACCAAAATTGTGTTGTGTATAGGGGTTGTAACGGGTGGGATGGGGAAAAGAATATTGTAGCATAGTAGTATCAAACAATCAAAAATATGGGTTTTGGGATTATACTTCTTTTTAAGTAGTTGATTTGAGTTGGAATCTATCACTCCCCTTATGATATCCATCAGTTTAGAGTAGAAGTTACTCATACGTGTATTTCCACATTTACTTAGTGTTTTGACGTACAAAGATTTAGGAAAAATTGTAATTTTCGTTCTTAAATTGAAGTATAAAGTAACTGTAGGATTTGCCTTCATTTATTGTTTGTGTCCCCTTGTCCTTAAGTTGTAATTAGTGTTGTGTTTATTTTGTCCTTTTTACTAATTAGAGGTTAAGGATTTGGTTAATTTGAGACCATTCTTGTCAAAACAGTTACTCCATTCTAGCCTTAAGTTCTTTATCATTATTAAGACCAATAACCCTAATTTAAGGAGAGCTCTGTTTCAACTAAAAAACAACCAACAATCCAATTGGTGAAACTAACTGTTTAGTGCATCTTTTTGTGTCCCATTTTTATTTCATTTTCATAATTTTTTTAATAAAAAAATGATCGAAAAATAGAGTTTATCAACATCTATTTTTCATAATATCGAGTGGTACGGTCATGTATGATATGCATTGGACTAGATTGATTCAAATATTCAAAATTTTGATTGTTATTTTTTTAGATTTAATTTAAACAATGAAAATAATATTTATGGATGGCAATGAATAAATAATATTGCTTACTTGACCTCTTGAAGAATAGGGTGAATTTGGATAGTTAATAATTGAGTTCGAAATGAGTAAAGAAATTCTCATCGGGTTCCGGCCATTTTTGTTCTTTGTATGGAAAAGCTTAGTCAGACGATTTCTCACAAAGTGTTGGACGACGAATGGAAAGGGATTAGGTTGGCGGCCTGCAGTCCTCCCCTTTCACACCTTTGTTTCGCAGATGATGTGGTTCTATTTTCCGAAGCTACTATTGATCATCAGGTGGCGATCATCTGGGATAGCCTTGAACGTTATTGCGATGCTCATTAGCTATGCCAAATCTCAGGTGTATTGATGGAGGAAGAGTTACTGGAGAGGCATATTATGGCAGCCAATCCTATTGTGGAGGCTGGTTTGACCAAAGTGGTTCGAAGTGGAAAACAAACTAATTTTTGGATGGACAAGTCGCTCACACCCGAACCTTTATGTAAGCTCTTACATTCGGCATTGAGTCTCCCAGAACTGTACGTAAAGGTCCATGATATGTGGGATGAGGGGCATGGCTGGAAGTGGGAGCTCATTCATTAACAATTATCTTCCGGAAGAAGTTCAATTAAAACTGCATGGTTTTGTTCTTTCTGAGTGTTCTACTGGCTGCGCTTGAAACCATGGTGTATGAAGACCAAATTGGCGTGAGTTTCCTCCGGAGAGTCCCCGTGCATGGGGCGATTGCTAACTTGTAATTTCTTTTTGTTTGGTTTCGGTTTCCCCCTCTTCTTGTAAACAACCAAAATAATAATAATAATAATAATAATAATAATAATAATAATAATAATTCTCATCCCTAATACTCAATTGCCTATGTAAGTGAGCATGCATGACTAGTGTCAAATGGGTACAAGTACGGAGTAATATTTATTCATATTTAAGTAGTTCTAAAATTTATTTTCATTCAAATTTAAAAATAGCTAAATAAACAAATGCCTACTTATTGTGATTCTTAATAACATGGATAGAATAAAAAATATAAAATAAACAAATGCCTACTTATTGTGATTCTTAATAACATGGATAGAATAAAAAATATAAAATATTATATTTAATCATAATAGTGCCAAATACCTTGTGGTCTGATGGCATCACTGTTACCATTCCAAACGGAAGGTCTCTCATCCCAATCAAGGATGTTGGCATTATCATGTTGTTTGAGCCTATACTATGTATAGATTAGATTGCAGTACTCAAAAAAAAAAAGAAATATTTAATCATAATAGTGGTGAATAATATATAAATCCAATTGCGTAAACCCAACTCTCACATTAACATGTCATGCTCAAGGTTTAATATACTAAAGTACATTATTTGTGTACTTTTAATATATATAAAATAATATACTTTTAACATGGTTAAAAAAATCGCCAATTGCGTAAACCCAACTCTCACATTAATATGTCATGCTCAAGGTTTAATATACTAAAGAACATTATTTGTGTACTTTTAATATATACTCCTTCCGTCCCATTTTGGTTGTCTGGTTCGTTTAACGAGGCTTGACTGAAGTTATTTTTAATCCAATTTTTCATAATATTAAGTTTAGTATTAATATAAAATTTATATATTTAAAAACTACATCAAAAGTACTATTAAACACAAAAAATTAAATTTAAAAATAATAAAAAATTACTAAAGAAAATAAGCAATGAAGAAAGAGTTGGTTTGACCAATGAATAGTAAATAGGACAAGTAAAATGGGACGGAAGGAGTATAAAATAATATACTTTTAACATGGTTAAAAAAATCGTTAGGCACGGTTCTCAAACATTCCGCTCACTTAAGCGGCGATTAATCGGCACTTAAGCACAGTGTGTTTTTTATTTAAAAAATTATTTAATTTTTTTTAATATTTTAAGACTTGAAAGATTATAAAT